>NC_139597.1:2333120-2358120 GCF_946808225.1 Silurus aristotelis | reverse complement strand
TATCTGAATGAAGTTCTCACTTTTCCTCATCATCAGACCTTCAGGATGATGATGTCACCTCTAACAGAAAAACGATTAGAATTTGCTTTATATACATAAATATATATATTTTTTCTAAATGTTGAATAAAATAGTGCTATAGATCTATATTTGTGCCTCGGACAATGTTGGACCACGTCCCCGGTCTTACAGCCCTACATACCGCTTTATTAGGCTTCATTAGTGATCCAATGAAGAAGACAAATCATCTGCATGGTGTGTTTGGATTTGGACATTTTAAATTCCTGAACTTGTTTCTGGTCAGTATGGAACTGTTGCTGTTCAGAGTGTGACCGTGTGAAGCAGTGGGAAAGTGTCGAGTTTGCGTTAAGCCGCAGCGCCATCTCGTGGACAGAACGCAGAAGACCCGACCGCAGCCACACGGTGGCGACAAAGTAACAAAAAAAAACTTTGCATCAAAATTCTAATCGTTAACAAAAATCAATTATAAATGAATCACAGAGAAAAAATATAAAAAACAAGATTCGATTTTTTATTTTAAAATTAGAATTTAAGATCTGATTTGAGAACCGAGGTTTAATGCATCGAATCCATGAATGCGACGGAATTATAAATGACCGGTAGGTGGCAGTGTAAAGTTGAATTCAATTTTATTTTATTTGTACTGTATACCAATAGACATTTTAACAATGGGCACTGTCCTCATACAGCTTTACAGAAATAAATACAATACAAATATATATGGTTAAAACGTATAAATGAGTCTCTAATTGTATCTCTAATGAGGCAACAATGGCAAGAAAAAACGTATTGAGAGAAACCCTGAGAGGTTTTGTTGTTGATAGATATTCAATCTTCTCCTTTTTTTTGATAATTTGTGTTATTCTACTATGGCAAATCCACAGTCACAAATACGCTTCAGCCTTTGTGTAATTCTTTTTTTATTTTTTATTTTTTTAAACTTTTTTTATTTACAAGAATACTTTTTCTGCCCTCACCTTTGCCCTCAGATCCACTGCATGGACCATCACAACGCATTTCCTTTGCTTAAAGCTTTGGATTACATAAGGTGCTTCTTCAGCAGATTTGCATATTGTATAAATATACATATACACAGTATTTCCATCACTTACTCTTATGCAAATCTCCAGAATTTCTTAAAAGTCAGCAGGAAGCATGCGCTGTTCTACGTCTTTCTGCTGACGTTTGGGAAAACAATGTAAAACAGGACGCTGTGGAACTCTAAGAACTGAGTCTCGAGTTTCCTCGCGCTTCCAGTCACCTGATGGCGGTAATTTTTTACTACTTAATAAAGTGTGTCAGGTTTTTTTCAAGCAGCACAGAAATGTGACAGAGGAAATAAGGAAAGGAAGAGAAAGCGATCGCTGATGGTGAATCTCAGGTAGAAAATGCTAATCATAAATAAATTGCTTTTGCTTGTGTTTATTTATTTTATCACACTGACACAAAGTGTATTAGACTCTTTCAGTGAAAGGTGCTGAGCGGAACCAGAAAGGGATTTGTTTGTTTGTTTTTGCAGTAATGCCCCATCTGGATCCCCAAAGAACCACTTTTTGGCATAATAATAAATGGTATAAATATACAATCTGGAGGTTTTACACAATTTTGTATAGTCCAGGGTTGAGGATTGTCCCCTCTCAGGATCGCCTCGTTAAGGAGTTCTCTAAGCCTGAAGAAGCTTCTAACGTTTCGCTCCATCCAGATAGAATCCAGCTGACATGATTCATCTTCCTTATACACAGTGGTGTGAAAAAGTGTAGATTTCTTATTTGTTTGCATGTTTGTCACACTTTAATGTTTCAGATCCTCAAACTAATTTAAATATTAGTAAAAGAGAACACAAGTGAACACAACATGCAGTTTTTAAATGAAGGTTTTTTTTATTATTGAGGGAAACCAAAATATAAAACTACATGGCCCTGTGTGAAAAAGTGTTTGCCCCCTAAACCTAACAACTGCGTTTGCGATAACTTGCACTGAGTCTGTTATTGTGCTGTGGAGGAACTTTGGTCACTCATCTCTGCAGAATTGCTGTAAATCAGCCACATTGGAGGGTTTTCGAGCACAAACCGCCTTTTTAAGGTCATGACACAGCATCTCATTAGGATTCAGGTCAGGACTTTGACTAGGTCACTTCAATATGTTCTACGCTGTTTGTTGCATGAAATTTTTAATATTTTTACAATTTTGTCAAATCGCTTTAGTCATTGTAAAATCGAAAAATCGTGAGTCGAACCAACGTAACTCGGGGACCATCTGTATGTGTATATATATATACAGTATAATTGTATTACAGTTTTTCTCAACTGCTTTCAGTCATTTCTCACAACAGAACTGCATTTCTCAAAACTACTCGTTGCACCGTCAGATCCTGTTGTCAGTTCTTCACATCATATCAGCAACTTCTTGTTGTTTTCATCAATTTGCAATTGCTTTTGGACAACATGCAAATGGTTCTGTACATCTGTCAGCTGCTTTTGACAATTCTTGTTGCTTTTGTCCTGCTCTGCAAAATAACTTGTCCTGGTTCTCAGCTGAAATGTCACACCCACCAAACCAATTAGTCTTTTTCTCAGGTTGGAAGTCTGTACTATCAAAATGAGTGAACATGTTCTCAGAATTGTATGTCTGTACAGATTTCTACAAATTGTGAGTACATGTTTGCTAAGAAATATGTCCAGAATTGCTCTCAGGTGAGTCTTCACAGCATCTCCTTAAATTCTTAGACAATCTCTATAGAAATTTAATTCCTGAAGATGAGAGGGACCTCAATCGAAATGATCTACCAAAGTATGTAGTAATTTGTGACAATGTCAGTTTCCATCACTCTGACAACATCAGGCAGTGGTTTGTCCACCACCGCAGGATGCTGATTGAATTCCTTCCACCCTACTCCTCCTTCCTGAACCCAATTAAAGAGTTTTTCTCGGCTTGGAGGTGGAAGGTTTATGATCATCAGCCACATACGCGGAATACACTGCAGGCTGCCATGGATGCAGCATGTGAGGACATCTCAGCAGATGCATGCAGAGGCTGGATTCGCCACTCAAGAAGATTCTTTCCATCGTTCATAACAAGGGAAAATACATGTTGTGATGTGAATGAGAATCTGTGGCCCAACACACAGGACCGACATGACGCATAGGAAAACTGCCACGTAATTTCATCTTTACCTTCTGTTGTACATGTATAGTTTTTTCCACTTTGTCTTTTTCAGGTTTTCATTTGTTGATAAATAGATACATAGCCTATGTGTAGTTTCTTTTGTTTTCTGTATGTAAGTACCACTATTGACAGTACAGTAAAAATGTGAATAGTCTTATCTTTTGTTTAGATTCTTCCATATACTGTTACGTGGGTCGATGTAGATTTGGTTAGATGAGGTTAGATGGAGTCAATCACAAAAATTATCTATTCATACCATGTAAATTACTGTAACACCTGGTTGATGCACAATGGTTTGCAAGAGTAACTTGCCGGAGGGACATTGTAAATTATGGCACACACCAATGGTAATTTAGTGGTTTCTAGTCATCAAAACATGACTTGAGTATAATTTAAATAACTAAAACTGAGTATGATGTTCTACTGACAACATGACTAATATATTTGCCTGTCATGTTCACATTGTTGAAAAAATGACATGGGATTCTGCTGCCTCTGACACAATGATTGATGAAAAAACACGCTTTTGCACGATAGACAAAGCGTTTTGAGCAGGTGACGCGTATTTTTCGGTTATCCACTATCTTGTGCAGTTTGTACGTGTTGTTTTGAGAAATGCACTTGGAGATCTGCAAACTTCAATTCTGATCTGAGAAATGACTGAAACCAGTTGAGAAAAACTGTATTATTCCTTCTCCTCACACACACACACACACACACACACACACACACACACACACACACACACACACACACACACACACACACACACACACACACACACACACACACACACACATCACAACTTCTGTCCTGTCAAGTTCCAGTTTTTATCTGACAAGATACAGATTTACTTATATTAATGAACTTTGGTACACCATTTACATCATGGTAACCCTAAAGCTTATGAAGTTTCTCCAACAGAAACCTGAACCTTTCTCTCCAATATCAATGCTAGTCAGAGAGCGAATGTGTGTGTGTATGTGTGTGTGTGTGTGTGTGTGTGTGTGTGTGTGTGTGTGTGTGTGTGTGTGTGTGTGTGTGTGTGTGTAAACAATGTGCATGTGTGTGTGTGTGTGTGTGTGTGTGTGTGTGTGTGTGTGTGTGTGTGGGACTTGTTCAATTCCATGCCTGTCATCTTTCAAAGCAAATCTAAACAAATCTCGCCCACTCCGGCAAATATTTGCTAATAAACATTGCGGTTTTCCAATAAACAATATATAAATAATTGAAACCACAGTTAAATGACGTGTCCTGATACAAAGCTACATTTCTGTTCTTACAACATACTTTTACATGTATAGTCATCAGAGAAGATACACTATACACACATATGTTTGTGGACACTTGATTTTTTGAACATTCCCATCCCACATGAAGTGCCCAGTCACTGTTCCACTCTTCTGGGAAGATGTTCCTCTGGTTTTAGTGGAGATTTGTGTTAATTCAGCCAAAGGGGTGTTAATAAAGTCACTCGAGATCTTCCACTCCATCCAGTGGCGTTGTGCACAGGGGCGTCATGCTGGAGCAAGTTTAAGTCAAAGGAAAGGGAAAATTTCATGCGAACGCATCCAAAGACATTCCATACAATCGCATGTCTCCAAAGCTAAACGTTTGGAGAAAAAGCACATACGACCAGAAAAGTCAGGTGTCCCAATACTTTTGGCCAGACAATGTACGTAAATAACGTATAAGTGCTAATATAAGTCATGCATCCAATCGGAAACATGGCATGATGATTCGCAGGGACTCCACATATTAGAAATCAGATTTTAGATCAGATGCGTGTGTCTGATCTCCTGCTTCAACAGAGAGAATCAGACTTCTTTTGTACAGAAGATTTCCCATTATTAGTAGTTATTAAGTTAGATTTAGTGGCCTATAAAAATGACAGTATGCAAATGTTGAACATTTTCTTGGGTGATTTTATTTGTCAAAAAAAATAAATTAATTCTAATTAAAAAAACAAATCCCAGACTTTCGGATTCCATTGTGTGTCGGATATAATCGTGATTTTTGTGTATGGACTGGAATTTAAATGAAGCATCTCGTGTACAGATGTGTGTGTTTATGGATGCGGTTTATTCTGTTCACACTACTACACTCGCTGTGTTAAAATTCACCCTGGGACTCGTTTGAATTTTTGGGAGACCCTGAACGACTGTAATCGAGTAATTAATGATGATCTATGCACAGTCAAAAGTTTAAAGAGATAAAAACGAGTTATTTTTGTTTCTATGAAACATTTTTAAAAAATGTACTTCAACCAAACGAATTTAATGTTCAGATGTTTCACTTTATTTTCAAACGTTTCCCTCAAATGCTTTGCCGTGTCTCTTGTAAAACCTTCCGAAAATGTTTCTTCACCAGTTAGAGAGTTCTTTACAATCCAGTTCATCCAGTTTAATAGGCTGTAGGTGCAGCGACTGGGCAGGACGTTCCATAACACACTCCACACGAGTTCGTCGTATGGTGAAGTCGGTTCCAGTGATCTGCAGTCCAGACGGAATCATATGGTGTTGATGTACTGTATGGAATGTGAGAATGTTGTGAGCAAGTCTACAACCTTTTTTTTTTTTGCTCCAAAACAACCCCAAACCATTAAACTTCCACCTCCATGTGAGTGTGTGTGTGTGTGTGTGGGGGGGGGGGGGGGGTGAGGGCGTCTGACCCATCTTCTCACCTGTTCTTCTTCTTACACAAGATCTTCTGTTAGAGACAAAACATGTCCCATTTGGACGCCACAGAACTTTCATCCACTCGTTCACTGTCTAATTTTTGTGTCTTTCAAGGCATTCAACGCATAACACAAACACCTTATGAATTGTTTTTAGAAGCAAGTATGACTTCATTATGTGCAGCAGATGTGTGAGCATACATGAGTATACACTCGGCGAGTTCTCATTGTACAATTCTGGTCAAAACAAATCTGATGTTGAGTAAATGTACGTAGTTGTGTAGGGCCAAGTAGTACAGTAGCTGTTTAGCTGTTAATCCACCAGAGGGGGCGCCAAAGTTGTTTTTGTTGATGTTGAGTAAACGTAAGTAGTTGTGTAGAGCCAAGCAGTACAGTAGCTGTTTAGCTGTTAATCCACCAGAGGGGGCGACAAAGTTGTTTTTTTAATATACTTGTGAAAAATTAGAGTGAAAATGAGGACGGTGTAAAAATCAGTTTAGTATCTAATTAAACTGAACCCACACAGAAGATAAATCAGCGTAGCAAAAAAATAGTGCAACATGAAAAAAAAATAGGAGAAATTATTACTAAAGCAACAACAAAAAAATGCTGAGTAATTAAATTAAGTCAATTTAAATATATGTATGTTATGTATGTATGTATGTATGTATGTATGTATGTATGTATGTATGTATGTATGTATGTATGCTGCGGCTAACACATCATCAATGCTGTTACTGTTATTCATTCTGTTCCCTCTTTCATATAAAATTATATAATTGGTGTGAAATTATAAGAATCAAGATTAGATTTCAATCTATTCATATTTTCCTCAACTATTGTGAGGAGCAGTTGTTGTATTCCATGATACATATATTTGACAATAACATCATCTTTGGCCCTTATGGTGAAATAAGTATTTTTGTTGCTCTCATGTTGATTTGAAGACAAAATCTACGACTCTGTAGGAATTTCAAGTTTTGCATTTTTTATCAGGGGAGGTATAGCGACATATATGACAAACATGGTCTCACATGGAAATCTGCATACGTTCAGGAAGCTCTGGTCATGCTAACAGCTACAAAAGATCATTTTAATGCTAAGGTTGGGGGCGGAGTTAGTGTCACACCTGATCTTAATGTTAACAATGTTCTATAATCAAAACTATCTATCTATCTATCTATCTATCTATCTATCTATCTATCTATCTATCTATCTATCTATCTATCTATCTATCTATCTATCTATCTATCTATCTATCTATCTATCTGTAGCCTAAGCACACTCCATCATCACCACACGCATCAAGAACATACCAGAGGTTTATTATATGTTCTTATTGTGGTGTCATCGAGGTCAAGGTTGAGGTTGAGGTTTGATGAAGGTTTAAAGACTAATCCGACATTATCTGAATGAAGTTCTCACTTTTCCTCATCATCAGACCTTCAGGATGATGATGTCACCTCTAACAGAAAAACGATTAGAATTTGCTTTATATACATAAATATATATATTTTTTCTAAATGTTGAATAAAATAGTGCTATAGATCTATATTTGTGCCTCGGACAATGTTGGACCACGTCCCCGGTCTTACAGCCCTACATACCGCTTTATTAGGCTTCATTAGTGATCCAATGAAGAAGACAAATCATCTGCATGGTGTGTTTGGATTTGGACATTTTAAATTCCTGAACTTGTTTCTGGTCAGTATGGAACTGTTGCTGTTCAGCGTGTGACCGTGTGAAGCAGTGGGAAAGTGTCGAGTTTGCGTTAAGCCGCAGCGCCATCTCGTGGACAGAACGCAGAAGACCCGACCGCAGCCACACGGTGGCGACAAAGTAACAAAAAAAACCTTTGCATCAAAATTCTAATCGTTAACAAAAATCAATTATAAATGAATCACAGAGAAAAAATATAAAAAACAAGATTCGATTTTTTATTTTAAAATTAGAATTTAAGATCTGATTTGAGAACCGAGGTTTAATGCATCGAATCCATGAATGCGACGGAATTATAAATGACCGGTAGGTGGCAGTGTAAAGTTGAATTCAATTTTATTTTATTTGTACTGTATACCAATAGACATTTTAACAATGGGCACTGTCCTCATACAGCTTTACAGAAATAAATACAATACAAATATATATGGTTAAAACGTATAAATGAGTCTCTAATTGTATCTCTAATGAGGCAACAATGGCAAGAAAAAACGTATTGAGAGAAACCCTGAGAGGTTTTGTTGTTGATAGATATTCAATCTTCTCCTTTTTTTTGATAATTTGTGTTATTCTACTATGGCAAATCCACAGTCACAAATACGCTTCAGCCTTTGTGTAATTCTTTTTTTATTTTTTATTTTTTTAAACTTTTTTTATTTACAAGAATACTTTTTCTGCCCTCACCTTTGCCCTCAGATCCACTGCATGGACCATCACAACGCATTTCCTTTGCTTAAAGCTTTGGATTACATAAGGTGCTTCTTCAGCAGATTTGCATATTGTATAAATATACATATACACAGTATTTCCATCACTTACTCTTATGCAAATCTCCAGAATTTCTTAAAAGTCAGCAGGAAGCATGCGCTGTTCTACGTCTTTCTGCTGACGTTTGGGAAAACAATGTAAAACAGGACGCCTTGGAACTCTAAGAACTGAGTCTCGAGTTTCCTCGCGCTTCCAGTCACCTGATGGCGGTAATTTTTTACTACTTAATAAAGTGTGTCAGGTTTTTTTCAAGCAGCACAGAAATGTGACAGAGGAAATAAGGAAAGGAAGAGAAAGCGATCGCTGATGGTGAATCTCAGGTAGAAAATGCTAATCATAAATAAATTGCTTTTGCTTGTGTTTATTTATTTTATCACACTGACACAAAGTGTATTAGACTCTTTCAGTGAAAGGTGCTGAGCGGAACCAGAAAGGGATTTGTTTGTTTGTTTTTGCAGTAATGCCCCATCTGGATCCCCAAAGAACCACTTTTTGGCATAATAATAAATGGTATAAATATACAATCTGGAGGTTTTACACAATTTTGTATAGTCCAGGGTTGAGGATTGTCCCCTCTCAGGATCGCCTCGTTAAGGAGTTCTCTAAGCCTGAAGAAGCTTCTAACGTTTCGCTCCATCCAGATAGAATCCAGCTGACATGATTCATCTTTCTTATACACAGTGGTGTGAAAAAGTGTAGATTTCTTATTTGTTTGCATGTTTGTCACACTTTAATGTTTCAGATCCTCAAACTAATTTAAATATTAGTAAAAGAGAACACAAGTGAACACAACATGCAGTTTTTAAATGAAGGTTTTTTTATTATTGAGGGAAACCAAAATATAAAACTACATGGCCCTGTGTGAAAAAGTGTTTGCCCCCTAAACCTAACAACTGCGTTTGCGATAACTTGCACTGAGTCTGTTATTGTGCTGTGGAGGAACTTTGGTCACTCATCTCTGCAGAATTGCTGTAAATCAGCCACATTGGAGGGTTTTCGAGCACAAACCGCCTTTTTAAGGTCATGACACAGCATCTCATTAGGATTCAGGTCAGGACTTTGACTAGGTCACTTCAATATGTTCTACGCTGTTTGTTGCATGAAATTTTTAATATTTTTACAATTTTGTCAAATCGCTTTAGTCATTGTAAAATCGAAAAATCGTGAGTCGAACCAACGTAACTCGGGGACCATCTGTATGTGTATATATATATACAGTATAATTGTATTACAGTTTTTCTCAACTGCTTTCAGTCATTTCTCACAACAGAACTGCATTTCTCAAAACTACTCGTTGCACCGTCAGATCCTGTTGTCAGTTCTTCACATCATATCAGCAACTTCTTGTTGTTTTCATCAATTTGCAATTGCTTTTGGACAACATGCAAATGGTTCTGTACATCTGTCAGCTGCTTTTGACAATTCTTGTTGCTTTTGTCCTGCTCTGCAAAATAACTTGTCCTGGTTCTCAGCTGAAATGTCACACCCACCAAACCAATTAGTCTTTTTCTCAGGTTGGAAGTCTGTACTATCAAAATGAGTGAACATGTTCTCAGAATTGTATGTCTGTACAGATTTCTACAAATTGTGAGTACATGTTTGCTAAGAAATATGTCCAGAATTGCTCTCAGGTGAGTCTTCACAGCATCTCCTTAAATTCTTAGACAATCTCTATAGAAATTTAATTCCTGAAGATGAGAGGGACCTCAATCGAAATGATCTACCAAAGTATGTAGTAATTTGTGACAATGTCAGTTTCCATCACTCTGACAACATCAGGCAGTGGTTTGTCCACCACCGCAGGATGCTGATTGAATTCCTTCCACCCTACTCCTCCTTCCTGAACCCAATTAAAGAGTTTTTCTCGGCTTGGAGGTGGAAGGTTTATGATCATCAGCCACATACGCGGAATACACTGCAGGCTGCCATGGATGCAGCATGTGAGGACATCTCAGCAGATGCATGCAGAGGCTGGATTCGCCACTCAAGAAGATTCTTTCCATCGTTCATAACAAGGGAAAATACATGTTGTGATGTGAATGAGAATCTGTGGCCCAACACACAGGACCGACATGACGCATAGGAAAACTGCCACGTAATTTCATCTTTACCTTCTGTTGTACATGTATAGTTTTTTCCACTTTGTCTTTTTCAGGTTTTCATTTGTTGATAAATAGATACATAGCCTATGTGTAGTTTCTTTTGTTTTCTGTATGTAAGTACCACTATTGACAGTACAGTAAAAATGTGAATAGTCTTATCTTTTGTTTAGATTCTTCCATATACTGTTACGTGGGTCGATGTAGATTTGGTTAGATGAGGTTAGATGGAGTCAATCACAAAAATTATCTATTCATACCATGTAAATTACTGTAACACCTGGTTGATGCACAATGGTTTGCAAGAGTAACTTGCCGGAGGGACATTGTAAATTATGGCACACACCAATGGTAATTTAGTGGTTTCTAGTCATCAAAACATGACTTGAGTATAATTTAAATAACTAAAACTGAGTATGATGTTCTACTGACAACATGACTAATATATTTGCCTGTCATGTTCACATTGTTGAAAAAATGACATGGGATTCTGCTGCCTCTGACACAATGATTGATGAAAAAACACGCTTTTGCACGATAGACAAAGCGTTTTGAGCAGGTGACGCGTATTTTTCGGTTATCCACTATCTTGTGCAGTTTGTACGTGTTGTTTTGAGAAATGCACTTGGAGATCTGCAAACTTCAATTCTGATCTGAGAAATGACTGAAACCAGTTGAGAAAAACTGTATTATTCCTTCTCCTCACACACACACACACACACACACACACACACACACACACACACACACACACACACACACACACACACACACACACACACACACACACACACACACACACACATCACAACTTCTGTCCTGTCAAGTTCCAGTTTTTATCTGACAAGATACAGATTTACTTATATTAATGAACTTTGGTACACCATTTACATCATGGTAACCCTAAAGCTTATGAAGTTTCTCCAACAGAAACCTGAACCTTTCTCTCCAATATCAATGCTAGTCAGAGAGCGAATGTGTGTGTGTATGTGTGTGTGTGTGTGTGTGTGTGTGTGTGTGTGTGTGTGTGTGTGTGTGTGTGTGTGTGTGTGTGTGTAAACAATGTGCATGTGTGTGTGTGTGTGTGTGTGTGTGTGTGTGTGTGTGTGTGTGTGTGGGACTTGTTCAATTCCATGCCTGTCATCTTTCAAAGCAAATCTAAACAAATCTCGCCCACTCCGGCAAATATTTGCTAATAAACATTGCGGTTTTCCAATAAACAATATATAAATAATTGAAACCACAGTTAAATGACGTGTCCTGATACAAAGCTACATTTCTGTTCTTACAACATACTTTTACATGTATAGTCATCAGAGAAGATACACTATACACACATATGTTTGTGGACACTTGATTTTTTGAACATTCCCATCCCACATGAAGTGCCCAGTCACTGTTCCACTCTTCTGGGAAGATGTTCCTCTGGTTTTAGTGGAGATTTGTGTTAATTCAGCCAAAGGGGTGTTAATAAAGTCACTCGAGATCTTCCACTCCATCCAGTGGCGTTGTGCACAGGGGCGTCATGCTGGAGCAAGTTTAAGTCAAAGGAAAGGGAAAATTTCATGCGAACGCATCCAAAGACATTCCATACAATCGCATGTCTCCAAAGCTAAACGTTTGGAGAAAAAGCACATACGACCAGAAAAGTCAGGTGTCCCAATACTTTTGGCCAGACAATGTACGTAAATAACGTATAAGTGCTAATATAAGTCATGCATCCAATCGGAAACATGGCATGATGATTCGCAGGGACTCCACATATTAGAAATCAGATTTTAGATCAGATGCGTGTGTCTGATCTCCTGCTTCAACAGAGAGAATCAGACTTCTTTTGTACAGAAGATTTCCCATTATTAGTAGTTATTAAGTTAGATTTAGTGGCCTATAAAAATGACAGTATGCAAATGTTGAACATTTTCTTGGGTGATTTTATTTGTCAAAAAAAATAAATTAATTCTAATTAAAAAAACAAATCCCAGACTTTCGGATTCCATTGTGTGTCGGATATAATCGTGATTTTTGTGTATGGACTGGAATTTAAATGAAGCATCTCGTGTACAGATGTGTGTGTTTATGGATGCGGTTTATTCTGTTCACACTACTACACTCGCTGTGTTAAAATTCACCCTGGGACTCGTTTGAATTTTTGGGAGACCCTGAACGACTGTAATCGAGTAATTAATGATGATCTATGCACAGTCAAAAGTTTAAAGAGATAAAAACGAGTTATTTTTGTTTCTATGAAACATTTTTAAAAAATGTACTTCAACCAAACGAATTTAATGTTCAGATGTTTCACTTTATTTTCAAACGTTTCCCTCAAATGCTTTGCCGTGTCTCTTGTAAAACCTTCCGAAAATGTTTCTTCACCAGTTAGAGAGTTCTTTACAATCCAGTTCATCCAGTTTAATAGGCTGTAGGTGCAGCGACTGGGCAGGACGTTCCATAACACACTCCACACGAGTTCGTCGTATGGTGAAGTCGGTTCCAGTGATCTGCAGTCCAGACGGAATCATATGGTGTTGATGTACTGTATGGAATGTGAGAATGTTGTGAGCAAGTCTACAACCTTTTTTTTTTTTGCTCCAAAACAACCCCAAACCATTAAACTTCCACCTCCATGTGAGTGTGTGTGTGTGTGTGTGTGTGGGGGGGGGGGGGGGTGAGGGCGTCTGACCCATCTTCTCACCTGTTCTTCTTCTTACACAAGATCTTCTGTTAGAGACAAAACATGTCCCATTTGGACGCCACAGAACTTTCATCCACTCGTTCACTGTCTAATTTTTGTGTCTTTCAAGGCATTCAACGCATAACACAAACACCTTATGAATTGTTTTTAGAAGCAAGTATGACTTCATTATGTGCAGCAGATGTGTGAGCATACATGAGTATACACTCGGCGAGTTCTCATTGTACAATTCTGGTCAAAACAAATCTGATGTTGAGTAAATGTACGTAGTTGTGTAGGGCCAAGTAGTACAGTAGCTGTTTAGCTGTTAATCCACCAGAGGGGGCGCCAAAGTTGTTTTTGTTGATGTTGAGTAAACGTAAGTAGTTGTGTAGAGCCAAGCAGTACAGTAGCTGTTTAGCTGTTAATCCACCAGAGGGGGCGACAAAGTTGTTTTTTTAATATACTTGTGAAAAATTAGAGTGAAAATGAGGACGGTGTAAAAATCAGTTTAGTATCTAATTAAACTGAACCCACACAGAAGATAAATCAGCGTAGCAAAAAAATAGTGCAACATGAAAAAAAAATAGGAGAAATTATTACTAAAGCAACAACAAAAAAATGCTGAGTAATTAAATTAAGTCAATTTAAATATATGTATGTTATGTATGTATGTATGTATGTATGTATGTATGTATGTATGTATGTATGTATGTATGTATGCTGCGGCTAACACATCATCAATGCTGTTACTGTTATTCATTCTGTTCCCTCTTTCATATAAAATTATATAATTGGTGTGAAATTATAAGAATCAAGATTAGATTTCAATCTATTCATATTTTCCTCAACTATTGTGAGGAGCAGTTGTTGTATTCCATGATACATATATTTGACAATAACATCATCTTTGGCCCTTATGGTGAAATAAGTATTTTTGTTGCTCTCATGTTGATTTGAAGACAAAATCTACGACTCTGTAGGAATTTCAAGTTTTGCATTTTTTATCAGGGGAGGTATAGCGACATATATGACAAACATGGTCTCACATGGAAATCTGCATACGTTCAGGAAGCTCTGGTCATGCTAACAGCTACAAAAGATCATTTTAATGCTAAGGTTGGGGGCGGAGTTAGTGTCACACCTGATCTTAATGTTAACAATGTTCTATAATCAAAACTAAACTGGACTCACTGATTCCACTGTTTCCTGTTTGGTTTTATAATTACGGCTCGCTAGACTGGGATGAAAATTTGCACTTAAACCAACTCTTTGGGGAAAACCGTGAAATCCCATTAAGTAGATTTCAAGAATCTTTGACTTTTGAAAAATAAATATGCTGGGACTTTTTCATTAAACCCAAAATCTTGAACTGTGGAGGATCATTTGATTGGCTTTGTGGAAAGAATTCAGAGTCAATCACATGCATCTGGTACTGTAGCTCTCATAAGTGCTCTCCACCAAGCTTAAAGCAGAAAGTGTTAGATCAGCAATAAATAGCCGAATCAAATTCAAAATGGCCAAAATGCAGCAAATTAACCAAAAACCTTTTCTAAACGACACCAAGCGAAACAAGCACTGGATTTACTGTGAAGACTGACTTTTATTTCATTTTGAATCAATTTTTGGTTGAAACTGTGTGAACGCTCAGAGTTTGCTCAGAGTTACGAATACAGCATCATTGCTCTCCTCCAAGCATGTTCAGCTCTTTCAGCGTTTCTCAATCCTGGACCTGAAGACCTGAGGACCTGAGGACCTGAGGACTTGAGGACCTGGGCCCTATTACTGCACAGGTTTGTTTTTACCTTCTTTAAATTCAACTGATTTCATCATTTAAAAGACTGTATGTGAATTAAAGGAGGGAAACCCACAAATGTTAAGGCTTGGGCTGCTCCAGGACCATCGTTGAGAAACACTGAGAAAACAACATCATTCGTGACTCGTTTTAGAGGTTTTATGCTTCCAGCTTATTAATATCTTTCAAAAGAGTATAAATTGGGAATAAATGGAGAAACTTTAGGGTAAAAATCCATGTATTGCATGTAGAGAACAGTGTTACAACTCAGAGTCTACTGCTTTAAACACATTTATAATCTGCGCAACAATGAACATGGTGCGTAAGAATCCCACTGACCTTACTGATATGTCTTTACACACACACAACACACACACACACACACACACACACACACACACACACACACACACACACACACACACACACACACAGAGCCATTTCATACAAAATATTCACCAGTTAGCAGAAAATAATCTTCTCTTATTCAACCGAAATCCCACATGACCTCCTTCACCATACATTCATAAAGTTAAAGCTAACGTTCCTTACATCTGAACACTTCATACACCACGGAAATCGACGGATCAGGACTCGCTGTATGTCTAACGTCTAAAACGAAAAAGCTGCTTTGTGCTTTCTACCGTGTGCACGCCACGTGAATGTGATCTATATGCATTTTATACGTAGAAGCAACACGTTTTGAAAGAAAAAAAATCGATTATGTTCATATAATAAAACCCCTTAAAGTCCCAGAATTGTAGTAAGTACAAATAAAAGCTCAGACAGAAGAATAATCAATGGTTGAGACGCCAGACTTCTGATCGGAAGGTTGTGAGTTCAAATCCCAGCACCACTAAGCTGCTCCTGTTGAGTTCTTGAGCAGGGTCCTTAACCCTGACCTGCTCATTTGAAAAAATGCATTAATTGGAAGTCACCTTTCGATAAGGGCATCTATCAAATGCCAATAAAGGTAAATGTGGTGAGGGAGGTGGAAGCTCATTGGTTTAGGTATTGGACTTTTGGATCCAAGGTCATTGGTTCAAATCCCATTCCTGGCCTTATAGCTGCTCAGTTGTATAAATTAGATCTGAATGAGTGCATCTGCCGAATGCCCTAAATGTAAATTTAAAGCTCTGGGTTACTGATCTAAAGGTTGGGTGTCGCCACTCTTGTGGCCCCTGAGCAAGGCCCTTAACCCTCTGTGCTGTGTATCGTGGCTGCTCCCGTGCTCTGACCCCAACTTCCTAACATCGCTGGGATACGCAAAGAAAGAATTTCACTGTGTGTTTTAATGTACATGTGACAAGAATTTTTCTTTCTTTCTTTCTTTCTTTCTTTCTTTCTTTCTTTCTTTCTTTCTTTCTTTCTTTCTGCTTAAAGCAAGTAAGTATAAAGCAGAGTTGTTGTTTTTATTTGAAATTATTTTCCAATAACAATGTTTTAAAAAGAAAGAAAGAAAGAAAGAAAGAAAGAAAGAAAGAAAGAAAGAAAGAAAGAAAGAAAGAAAGAAAGACACTTACATTGCAGCACAGTGAAATTCTTTTCTTTGCATATTCCAAAAATCAGGATCGGAGTGCAGGATTTGCTGTGATTTGGCACCCCTGGGGTATGGAGGTTTAAGGGCCTTGCTCAAGGGCCAGACAGTGGCAGCTTGGCAGAACTGTTTTGACATTTTATTACTTTATTACCACCTGCACAGACACACATGAACATGCACGCACGAACATACAATAACGGACCGCAAGCGTATGTGAGTGTGAGGCTTTTATAGGTGGTGTGATGGGTGCATGAAATTAGTCCCAGGTGATCGGGATGAGCCCGATTGCAATGAGCCTTGTGCGGGCGGGGCACGCCCGAGAGCAAGAGCGAGGTGCGTCGGGGAATCCCGGGGTATGACAGCCTCCGAAGGGGGCGTGGCAGGGGGATTCCTGACACCACCCCCCTCCCGAAGGGGTGGCACCGGACGCCCCCAACCCACAGAACGCCCGGAGGGCCGGGGCACTCGGAGGAGGGCCTTCTTGCTCGTCCAGGGCCGGAAGGGACCCGGCTGGAACCGCCCTGGAGCCGGGGAAAGCCGGGAAGGACCCGAAGCCGAGGGACCACCCCCGTGGACAGCCGGAAGTCGACCACGGACACCGCAGGACCCAGACCCTGAACACAGCCCGACGCGGCGGCCAGGAACGGAGCACAGCCTTTGGCGTCGACTGAAGACGGAGAGACGACTCCCACGGGGACCAGGAGCTGCACGATGCACTCAGGGGAGCCTGGAGGTGGAGCAACGCCCTCAGTGGAGACCGGAGGCGGAGAGACCTCCTCAACAGAGACCGGAGGCGGAGTGATGCCTTCAGCGGAGACCGGATGGGGGAGGACGTCCACCACGGAGACCTGGGGCGGACCGAAGACATCCAGGAAGGCCGGGAACGGAACCCTGTCCACCACGGAGACCTGGACGACGACCTCGGCGAGGACCGGAGCCTTCTCACCCACGGGGACCTGGAAGGGACAGACCGCCAGAGGCGGGGGTAAGCAGTCCGCGAGGCTTACCGGCTGGTGGACCCCCAGGATGGAGGCCGGAGACGGAGTAAAGTTCCCGGTGGTGTTCGGAGGCAGCACGACCTCCACGGCGGGGAACCGGAACTGGAGGGTGCTCACGATCCCGACTGGATGTTGGAGGACGTCCTCGGCGGAGTCAGGAGGCCGAGCGACGCCCTTGGAGGACCCCTGGAGTGCCATATCCTCCTCTGAGGAATCTGAAGGCCTGATGTCGCCGTCAAAGGGACCGGGAGGACCGACGTCGCCGTAGGAAGAGCTCGGGAGCGAGACGTCGCCGGGAGCGGAGCTCGGGGACGTGGCGTCGTCCAGAGAGGGACTCGGAGGATTTACTTCGCCTTCTGCAGGACTGTGGGGCGAGCCGTCGCCTTCGGTGGAACCCGGGGGCAGCGGTTCGACGTCCCTTTCGCAGTCCTGGAGCCGGGGTGAGTGCACAGGGAAACCCCTGGGCGAAGGGGCGTTCCTGGGGACCCTTGGGAGCAAGTCAGAGCCTGCAGGCCAGCCTGGGAGTGGAGAGAAGCCCGCTTGGGGATCCTCTAGCGGAGAGGCGCCCGCCTGGAGGTCCATGAGCGGAGAGGCGCTCGCCTGGAGGGCCACGAGCGGAGAGGCGTTAGCCGGGAGTCCTGGGAGTGAAGCTGAGCTTTCTTGGAGGCCTTCGAGCGGGGGGGAGCGCTCACGGAGGTCTTGGGCAGCAGTAAAGCCCTCCTCAAGACCCTGGAGCAGAGAGGAGCTCGCGGGGTCACTCAGGGACAGAGAGGAGCCCACTGGGTCGCTCAGGAACAGAGAGGAGCCCACTGGGTCGCTCAGGGACAGAGAGGAGCTCTGACGGAGGACCTGGGACGGAACGGAGCTCTCTTCGGAGACCTGGAGCGGAACAGAGCTCTCTTCGGGCGGAGCCCGGAGCTGGGCTGAGCTCTCGGGCGGAACCAGGAGCTGGGCGGAGCTCTCGGGCGGAACCCGGAACCTGGAGCTGGGCGGAGCTCTCTGGCGGGACCTGGAACTAGGCGGAGCTTTCCGGAAGGTCCTGGGGTGGAGCCGAGCTTTCCGGGAGGTCCTGGGGCGGAGCCGAGCTTTCCGGGAGGTCCTGGGGCGGAGCCGAGCTTTCCGGGAGGTCCTGGGGCGGAGCCATGCTTTCCTGGAGGTCCTAGGGCGGAGCCGAGCTTTCCGGGAGGTCCTGGGGCGGAGCCGAGCTATCTTGGAGGTCCTGGGGCGGAGCCGAGCTCTCCTGGAGGTCCTGGGACGGGACCGTGTTCTCAGAGGCGGGTGAGAAGAGCTGGAGATCAGCCGTGACCAACCCGAGTTCCCCTGGTGAGAAGCTGTAGGAACCGGGTGCACGTGCCAAACTCACCCCCATACACGTCTCATAGCTGTACGGCGAGAGTGAGGGATTCCCCCGTCAGGAGAGAGAGGACCGAAGCGACCCTGGTTCTCTCGGTCGGGTAGCGGAACGCATTCGACTCCATAAAGCCACGTACGCTCCGTAAAAAATCGCCCCATTCAGCTCTGTTGCCAGAGAAGCGCTTTGGGAATCCCGTGACGTCATCGTAGGGGTGTGGCGCCGCCGAACATGACCGCGAGCTGGCCGCGAGCTTCCGGGTTTTTTTGGAGGCGGGGCTTGGCTGCTTCGGAATCGCGGCCGAGCGAACCCGCCCACCGAGGTGCGATTCGCGCCGGGAACACGGCGTTAATCCGATCATGTCCTTTCTTTTTCCTCAGTCCTTTATTCCTTTTCAGGGGTCCGTTATTCTGTCAGGCGTGAACGAAGGCGGAAGCCAAAGTGAAAGCAAATCGCGTTTTATTAAACCAAAAAAAGGCAGAGCCAACATAAAGCACCCGCAGCGCGGGATAAACCGGCAAACGGCAGTCCGTAAATAATATCCACGGTGCAGGAGGAAGGAAGCGCGGCGCGGAGGCAGCGACGGGGAAGCGTCGGTAGTCCGAGGTGCACTGGGGATGATGCACGCTACCGTGGAGAGAGCGCGGAGTCCGGGAAGAGATGGAGCGTAGCGGGAGAAGCATACACGGAGAGAAGCATCACCGTGAACCTGCACAGACACACACGAACATGCACGCACGAACATACAATAACGGACCGCAAGCGTATGTGAGTGTGAGGCTTTTATAGGTGGTGTGATGGGTGCATGAAATTAGTCCCAGGTGATCGGGATGAGCCCGATTGCAATGAGCCTCGTGCGGGCGGGGCACGCCCGAGAGCAAGAGCGAGGTGCGTCGGGGAATCCCGGGGTATGACAGCCTCCGAAGGGGGCGTGGCAGGGGGATTCCTGACAACTGCACACTGGAATCTCAGCAATGCTACAAATCCATAATGGCAAAACTGGCTGAATAACGTGCTATACGATTACTAACTGAGACTTTAAGGGGTTAATATAGACTTAACTGGGTTTTTTTTGGCATTTAAAGAGGTGAGACTTGTTTTTTTTAAATCCCATTTTAGCCAGGAGATAGAACCAACCACACATTTCTATATACAACACAAACATAAGGAACAAAAAAAAAAAAAAAAAAAGGAACATCGTTTTTTTTTTCTCTAACGTTTTACAATATAAAATTCAAGTGCAATTAAAGTTCCAAATATTAGTTACATAACAAAAGTGTAACTCTGGAGTAACCCAATGTTACCTGCAGGTAGTCTTTATCTTGTTATATATGTTTTTGTTATCATCTAGTTCTCTTTGTTCAAACATTGGATACTGGAACGAATTCCGTTCTCCATACTGAAAAGATTTTTGTTTTTGAAAAAAAAAAAAAAAAAAAAAATAAGTGCACACCAGTCATTTCTAAATGCAATCTTGTGCATGTCTGGGGCAAGAACTAAATCTTCTCATACTAATAATATATCTGTGTGTGTATAAATGTAACCTGCAGGACACAGGCGTAACACGCATATGCACATACATGCATACGTACATACAGATACAAATATATAGATTTGAAACATCCAGGACAATTGCGTCTCTGCAATTTGTAGCACATATAAATATTTAAAAGCATTAAAATAATCCTGAAGCAAAACATAAACAATGAAACAACAATTTAAAAGGCTTATAAAAGGAAAATTTTAAAAACGAGACTCCAGAGAAGAGGTAGGAGGAAGACCAGACCTCCACTTTGTGTCGTTCTGGGATTTAGCTGGCGTGTAGAAACGCTCCCGAGGGACGCAGACAGAAAGAAGCAGCTGACCGAAGGGGGAACAGAGATGAGAGAGAGGAGGAGGAGGAGGAGGAAGAGGAGGAAGAATAGGAGGAGTAGGAGGAGTTGGAGAAGGTAAGAGCAGCGCTGCAGGTTTCTATTTGTAAGGCCGTAGAAACCTGGTGACTTTGGAACGTAGCAGCTTGATAAAAGAACGTGGGAACATCTCTTTGGATTCCTGAACTGTGTACTTAAAATAGTTATGAGGGTGTGCCAGGACGTCAAACAGAGCCTTAATCAGCTTCTTATCCTGGAAAAAATGAAAAAAAAAACTAATGTTCAAACCTAAAGGCATTAAACCTACATTAAAGCATACATACATATATATTTATATAAATACATACATACACACATTTGACTTTTTTTTCTGTGAATCGATTAGTATATTTTATTGTGAATAATTGCATGATTGTCATGAGTTAACTGGTGATTAACAGCAACTTAATCGCACATTTTTATGTTTTAAATGTACCTTAATTTAGTTTTTAATACTCTCATTAACATATGGATGCTTTATGCAAATGTATGTTTATTAGTGAAACCAAACTCAACATAGAGCATGAAGCCAAAATATATTCCCCTAAACCTTTCAAAGTAATTATAGTGTTTTACATGACCACAATCATCAGAACACCAAACGGATCTTTTGTTTCCATACGGACGGTTTTGAATGCGGGATGTGCGCATCATGGCAGATTTTGGTGCTTTTTCGCAGATTTCTTTTTTTTATATATATATATATATTTTTATATATATCTAAATAAAGAAAGGCATTGTGAATAAATGTGTGTTGCGTTGAAGGTTTCAATTTCACTTCTCTTATATTTATTTCTTTATATTTTGAATAAAAATATCCAAACAAAACAAAATTAGGGCTGTAAAAATTCATGTGTCATACAGACAGATAGCACATTCAGAAGATTCTCAATGGGGTTAAGGTCTGGACCATGTGGTGGCCAATCCATGTGTGAAGATGATGTCTCATGCTCCCTGAGCCACACAATTTAAGCCTGATGAATCCCTCACGGAACTATCATTTAGAATATTCAGGTAGTCAGCTGATCTCATTTTTCAGCACATTATATTGTTAAACCTAATCTTGAACAACTGAAGCGACCCCAGATCATAACACCGCCCCCACAGGTTTGCATGATGAGTGCTTTAGTTCATTCACCTCTATTTTAACTCTGATGTACCATCACACTGGAGGAGGGTGAATCTGAACCTATCAGACCACATGACCTTTTACTTTCATGTCTTCTGACATGGTTTTCTAAGAAATGAGAATTTAGGGGTGTTTCAGCTGAAATATATTAATCACTGCTGTAAATATCACATAGAGCTCTTAACTATTTGCTCAGTTAAATCCAGATGTGGTCTTGTTTTTTACCAGGCAGTGTATTAGTGTGTTTTTTTTTAAATCTGTCTTTTATGTGAGCATCAAAATCTGCATAATTTTATTTGAAGGAATAAGAAGTTATTACTTTTAAAATCTCCTGGTGATTCTCTGATGCGTAGAGTCGACCATCTCGAACAATGTCCTCAATGAGCTGCTGGTAATCCTCTGCCAATCCACCCCCACACACACAAACACACACACACACACACACACACACACACACACACACACACACACACACACACACACACACAAAAAAGCAAAAAATTTAATACTGTCTGATCAATGTTCTTGAGTTTTCTTTTACTTTTTAATTATTTGAATAATTAATAATATTTAAAACTAGAATTTACATCTTCTGAATGAACTGATTCTCCTCAGTCAAACAAGCATTTCGACATGTCCCATGTTTATGTTATTTTCTACTTTAAATCACTCTCAATCTCTAGAAAATGAATCCCTCAAGACTTTGGATTACTTTTTCTATAAATCTCTACACATGTGCAGAAGGGACGTCTTACCATCATAGGTGACATAGGGGACTTGAAAGCCCCTCCCGCTGTTGCCTTCATTGGATTTAAACTGGATCCAGAGCTTGCGGGAGCGAGAGGTGAACGCAATCGGCCTCTCGTACGTCTGACACGTCTCGTAGGTGGTTATGGACGTGGGCTGGGCTACGGGGAAAGAATGAATCACTAAATAACCACAAATACGAATTGGTAATGAATATTAAATACTACGTAACATAAATGAATGGCAAACAATAATAAGTATATTGTAAATAATACTAAATAATGCATACTGCATTATTACAGGATGATTTTTGAACATCCCATTCCACAATTAGTCCCGATTTGCTCTTATAATAGCCTCCACTCTTCTGGGAAGATGTTCCACTATATTTTGTGAAAATTTGGTAGTAAAATCAGGTAGTGATGTAGGTGAGAAGGTGAGGAGGCCTGGGGTGCTGTCAGCGTTCACATTCAGTATATTCAATAGGGTTTAAGTCAGAGCTCTATAGCAGGAGATCTTTCACTCCAACCCATTTAAAAGGTGGTGAAGCTGGTTTTGTGCACAGGGGTATTGTCATGCTGAAACAGTTTTGGGTTTTTAGAGGAAGTGAAGGGGAATTGTAATTCTACCACATCCAGAAACGTCCTATACAATCGTGTCTCGTCAACTTTGTTGTAACGGTTTGTGAAAGAACCGCATGGCTGGAAAAATCGAGCATCCTAATACTTTTGTCTGAATTGTGTAATTTAATAAATGATGACAAATGACATAAACCTACTGTACATACATATTCCAACAGCTGACATATCTGACATAAGGTTGACACAAGGGTTACGACACTGTTATGACTGGTTTTCAGATGTTATGATAACTTGTATGTCAGAGCAATATTGTTTCTAAAACCATGATTCTGAACAAGCCTTTTAAAAAGTGTTTATGAAGGTTTAGAGAACATGGAAATGTGCAAGGCTGTACAATGAAGTTTAGAAGTAAAATCATTCGGATACGAGGGCTAAACGTACAGCTTTTCCTCATGACCAGCACGTCCCCACATTCGTCCTCGATAGGAAGGAAGATCTCAGGCACCACAATGAGGATCCGCCTCTTGTTGGGAGGGTTGATGGTCCAAACACAGTCCACGTTAGACGGATAATCTCCGGGATAGTTAGGAGACTCGATATAGCCCATAAAATCCCCCAGCTCACCGCCACACATTTGATCTATTAGAGAGAAAGTCAGTCTTTTCACGTTTATATATATATATATACACACACACACACACACACACACACACACACACACACACACACACACACACACACACACACACACAGGATTCAGTAGAATGCACAAATATTACTGTATAAAATCTCTTTCTATATCTAATATAGAAATTTGTTTCTAAAATAAAACGCGTTTCCAAAATTCTAAATCAGTGCGCGTTTTTGACTATATATTTATTAATAATTTTAGTAGATGTGTTCTACTTTTATTATTTAGGAAGTGACCAATCATTTATGATCAATATTTTCTATATGGATTTCTCGTCGCTAAATTGTTTCTCTCAGCACCGCTGCTGCTACGTGAATATGACGAATACAGATTAACATGACAGAGGTAGAGCTGTAACTTCCTGCAGACACAACAGGAAAAAACGTCTGGTTTTTTTTATCTTTTTCCCTTGTTTTTGCACTACAAAGGCGTGTGTGTGAAAGGGGTCATGCGTTAGAAGTCAGAAGGCACTTAAGTAAAAAATCTTATTATTTCTTTGAATCGAATTGCATTGTGTTGAATTGAAAGCATCATTCATCATAACACTTCCTTAACTACTCTTATGTCACGTTTTATTTATTTAAGTTTTTCATTATAGATGACTTACTCTTGCACTGGGTGACGTTTGTGGCTCCGTCGAAGTCAGTGGTGGTGTTTCCAGGACAGGTGACACAGTAATTCTGCCCAAACTCCGACTGATATGCGCCAACAGGACAGCGGATACAGCGGTGTGTGCTGGAGTTGTAGTAGTGTCCTGAAGCACAGTGCACTGTTCACACACACACACACACACACACACACACACACACACACACACACACACACACACACACACGCACACACACACACACACACACACATGCACACGCACACACACACAGAAATCTGTTTTATTTGACAGTAAATAGTGATGTAAAAAGAATCGAGAGGAAGAAAGAAAATATGTTAGAAAATAAAAAATAAAAGAAGTAAAGTTAAAAGAAAGTAAAGAAAAATAAATTACTAGAGAGGAAAGGAAATTTAAACAGGAAAGGAAAAGAAATGAACTGAAAAGAGGAAACAAAAACAATGAAAAGAAGAGGAAAGGAAAGGGAAGGGAAGGAAAGAATTGTAAAAAAAATAAAAATTTGAAGAGAGG
>NC_139597.1:2295620-2325620 GCF_946808225.1 Silurus aristotelis | reverse complement strand
AAGAAAGAAAGAAATGTTGATTATATGGAGGATATGATCAGTGTGAAGGTCACTGTGGAGATCATAATGGAGGTCAGTGTAAAGGTAATTGTGAAGGTCAATGTAAAGGTCAGTGTAGAGGTCAGTGTAAAGGTCAGTGTGGAGGTCAATGTAAAGGTCAGCATTGAGGTCAGTGTGGAGGTCAGCATGGAGGTCAGTGTGGATTCAATGTAAAGGTCAGCATGGAGGTTAGTGTAAAGGTCAGTGTGGAGTTCAGTGTGAAGGTCAGCGTGGAGGTTAGTGTGAAGGTTGGTGTGGAGGTCAGGGTGGAGGTCAGTGTGGAGGTGAGCATGGAGGTCAGTGTAAAGGTCAGTGTTTAGGTCAGCATGGAGGTCAGTGTGGAGGTCAGTGTGTAGGTCAGGGTAGAGGTCAGCGAGGAAGTCAGCAAGGAGATCAGTGTGAAGGTTAGTGTGGAGGTCAGGGTGGAGGTCAGTGTGAAGGTCAGTGTGGAGGTCAGCATGGAGGTCAGTGTGAAGGTCAGTGTTTAGGTCAGCATGGAGGTCAGTGTGGAGATCAGCGTGGAGGTCAGTGTGTAGGTCAGGGTGGAGGTCAGCGAGGAAGTCAGCGTGGAGATCAGTGTGAAGGTCAGCATGGTCAGTGCGGAGGTCAGTGAGGAGGTCAGCGTTGAGGTCAGTGTAAAGGTCAGATTGGAGGTCAGTGTGAATGTCAGTGAGTAGGTCGGTGTGAAGGTCAGCATGGAGGTCAGTGTGAAGGTCAGTGAGGAGGTCAACATAGAGGTCAGTGTGAAAGTCAGTGAGGAGGTCAGCATGAAGGTCAGCATAGGGGTCAGTGTGAAGGTCAGTGAGGAGGTCAGCGTGAAGGTCAGTGTGAAGGTCAGCATAGGGGTCATTGTAAAGGTCAGTGTCTGATTTGGAGCTTGTACAGAAAACATGCATGAGCACAAGCCTTCCTCAGAGTGGATGTTTTTGTGTCGGGGGGTGTGGGTGGGGTGTTTATGTTTCACTATGACCATCGTTAGAAGTGTAACTCTAGTAGATTTTACAGCATGTGATTATCATCAGTGAAAGCAGTGAATCTACAATCGGATTAACTGTGATGACTCCTGAATGCCACCAGATGCCAGCAGAGAATGAAGATGGTGTACCATATAATCCAGTGGTCCAACGTTTTTGCACCACGGACCGGTTTAATATCAGACAATATTTTCCCGGCCCGGCCTTTAAGGTGTGACGGATAAATACAACTAAATAAAATGATACGACCATAAAAACTGGTATTTTCTAAATATAATAATAAACGTGAATCCACTGTGGTGTTTTTTTGGTCATTTTGCTCACTTGGGGGTTTGAATTTAGCGGTAATGTATTATGTGTTAGCGACCGAGCCCCTTCAAGAAGGTAGTGGATGGAGGTAAGTCATGTGACCGAGGGTAAGTCACATGACTAATTCTGTTTATTAGTAAAGACTTGTAGAAATTCAGATGTGAATAAAAGCGTTCACACACACACACACACACACACACACACACACACACACACACACACACACACACACACACACACACACACACCTTGACTGTATATGAGCCGAGCTGAGACACTAACCTGCCTGGAAAAGGGCGTTTGAAGGACATGACAGAGAGCACGTCTCCACGCCGGCCGTCTTGGTGCAGCTGAGCAGAGCACGAGGTGCCGGCTTGCCGTTGGGCAGACAGTTCACCGCCTCTGAGGGTCACGCAGGGTCACACCATCATGGAAACACCGAACACATACAGTACATTCACATATACACACGTGAACATAGCGATTTGGGACGAAAGAGAAATGCGAAGAGGAAATCGACACTCCTTACCGACGCAGTCTTTCTTATTCCAGTGAAGCTTCTTTCCAGGAGGACACACACACTCATAACCACCCTGTGTATTCACACAGCCGTACTCACAGCGTCCATTATTGATACTGCACTCATCAATATCTGCAAACACACACACACACACCCTTATTTAAACACAGAAGATACAGCAGTAATAATCTGTGATGTGTGTGTGTGTGTGTGTGTGTGTGTGTGTGTGTGTGTGTGTGTGTGTGTGTGTGTGTGTAGGTGTAGGTGTGTGTGTGTGTGTAGGTGTGTGTGTGTGTGTGTGTGTGTGTGTGTGTGTGTGTGTGTGTGTGTGTGTGTGTGTGTGTGTGTGTGTAGGTGTAGGTGTGTGTGTGTGTGTGTGTGTGTGTGTGTGTGTGTGTGTGTGTGTGTGTGTGAACACACCCCCGCAGTGTGTGAAGCCGTAGAGAGTGTAGCCCTTGTGGCACACACACTCGTAACTGCCTTCGTAGTTGATGCAGATGTGATCGCACATCCTCTCAAATGAGCACTCGTCAACGTCTGAAGAACACACAAGACACGTGCATGAAACACTCCAAAATATATTTGAACGTTAAGATGAAAGGAAATAAATAAATAAATAAATAAATAAATAAATAAATAAATAAATAAATAAATAAGTAAATAAATGTATCACTTTATTTCATGCACATGTTTTAGTTTCTCTATTATCTTGTTTTAATTCATTTGTTTTTTGACCACTCAGTTCACACACACACACACACACACACACACACACACACACACACACACACACACACACACACACACACACACAAAGAAAAGAAGAAAAAAAAGAAAAGAAAAGCAGAAAAAGAAGAAGAAGAAGAGAGCAAGACAAAGAGAGATAAAACAGAGATGGAGATACAGCAAGAAGTACACTGAAGAGACAGCATGAGACAAGAAGATAGATAGATAGATAGATAGATAGATAGATAGATAGATAGATAGATAGATAGATAGATAGATAGATAGATAGATAGATAGATAGATAGATAGATAGATAGATAGATAGATAGATAGATAGATAGATAGATTGGGTGAGGGGGGGGTTGGGTGGATGAATAGATTGGGTGGATGGATGGATTGATGGATGGATAGATGGATGGACTGAGTGGGTGAATAAATTGGTTGAGTGAGTGGGGTTAGATAGATAGATAGATAGATAGATAGATAGATAGATAGATAGATAGATAGATAGATAGATAGATAGATAGATAGATAGATAGATAGATAGATAGATAGATTGGGTGAGGGGGGGGTTGGGTGGATGAATAGATTGGGTGGATGGATGGATTGATGGATGGATAGATGGATGGACTGAGTGGGTGAATAAATTGGTTGAGTGAGTGGGGTTAGATAGATAGATAGATAGATAGATAGATAGATAGATAGATAGATAGATAGATAGATAGATAGATAGATAGATAGATAGATAGATAGATAGATAGATAGATAGATAGATAGATAGATAGATAGATTGGGTGGGGGGGGGTGGATGAATAGATTGGGTGGATGGATGGATTGGGTGGGTGGATGGATGGATGGATTGAGTGGGTGAATAAATTGGTTGAGTGAGTGGGGTTAGATAGATAGATAGATAGATAGATAGATAGATAGATAGATAGATAGATAGATAGATAGATAGATAGATAGATAGATAGATAGATAGATAGATAGATAGATAGATAGATAGATAGATAGATAGATAGATAAGTGTGAAGAATTTCACCAGGTCATGGACGGGTTTGGGGGACACAGGGACGCTTACCTTGACACGTGCGCTCGTTGGTGAGGAGTTTGTGGCCTTTGCGGCAGCTGCACTCGAAGCTGCCCACCGTGTTTCTACACAAGTGATCACAGCCTCCCTTATTCTCCAGACACTCATCTATATCTGTGGGTGGAGAAACACCAGAACATAAACACAATTAACACTCATGTTAATAATACTAATTAAAAAAAATTAGAATTTATACTTGTTAAAAGCCTGTGTGTGTGTGTGTGTGTGTGTGTGTGTGTGTGTGTGTGTGTGTGTGTGTGTGTGTGTGTGTGTGTGTGTAGGTGTACAACATTTTCTATATTTCTTGAGAAAGCTTAAAAAGGTTCATCTGTCTCCTAGATACCCAATGATCTGGATGATCTGATCACAATGATCTGGAGCCTTACTTAAGAATTTCTTTGCACAAACTATCACTGATATCTAAACATATGACAAATACAAGTTGAAACTTAACTCTATCTATATTGCCAAAAGTATTGGGTCACCTGACCATCAGTACGGTATGTGATTTTTGAGCATCACATTCCACATTCAGTTCCGATTTGCTCTTCTAATTCCCTTCACTCTTCTGGGAAGATGTTCCACTAGATTTTGTTGTGTGCTAATGGATATTTGTGTTCATCAGACACAAGGGTGTTATGAAAGGCAGGTACTGATGGAGACCTGGGGTGCAGTCAACGTTTACATTTATCCCAAAGGTGTTCAGCAGGGATGAGATCAGAGCTCTATAGCAGGAGATCTTCCTCTCCAAAGCATGTAAACTAGATCTTCAAGGAGCTCACTTTGTGCACAGGGGCATCACCATGCTGGAACAGGTTTGGGTTTACAAAGTTAAAGTGAATGCAAAATTTTATTATAGCGCCATCTAAAGACGTCCTGTACAATTGAGTGCCTCCAGATTTGTGGTAACAGTTTGGAAAAGAACCACATAGAGCAGGAATCAGGTCACATGTCCCAATACTTTTGGCAATATAATCTATCTATCTATCTATCTATCTATCTATCTATCTATCTATCTATCTATCTATCTATCTATCTATCTATCTATCTATCTATCTATCTATCTATCTATCTATCTATCTATCTGTCTGTCTATCTATCTATCTGTCTATCTATCTATCTATCTGTCTGTCTGTCTGTCACTGTTTACTGTTACCAGACATTAGCCCCATTGCCTGATCTTTATTGTCTGATTCCTGAGGAAAAGAACTGATAATATTCTTCCTATGAAGCTTTCATGGGTTTGAAAAAGAAATAATGGAATGAAATAAATGATGTTCACATCTTAAGAGAAATTGAGTGCAAAATAACAAATGGATACAGAACGAACACAAACATGCATGCGAAAGAAAAAAGAAAAAACAACGAAGACTAGATCTGGTCCTCTATATGGAGTGCAGAACATCTGCCAGAAGAACCCAGATCCAGTCATGCTCCAGAGGACTAGTTGCTGCGCTCGGGGTGCGCTTTGAATTTCATCCAAATATTTGAACGTCAAAAGCAACTCGAAGTAATACATTAGTGGAAACACAAACCTTTACAAATAACCCGTGGTGGAGCGTCACGATCCGGCTTTCAGCAGCGGAAACATTTTCACAGATTGTTCTCAGCAGCACACCTCGGGGAGGATAATCTCTCAAAAATGCGCGTCGGTTTATTTTTCTGCAGATTAAACGGCCCGTTTTATTCGCTTTCTTCGTAAAGGGATTAGGGTACTGGATAACAAAGACTCTGATGACCTGGAGAGAAGGACCAGGAAATTCTGCGCATAACTGATCAGTATAAAACCCCTCAGAAGCAGGGATTTCTGAGGTAATGAATGTGTGGATGAGTTAGCATAAAATATTCAAATATCAAGGGATATTAATGTAATAATGTCTGAAAACACTGATGTTTTTAACCAAAAAACTCCCTGAGACTTAATGAGAAAGATCTTAAGAGGAATGAGATTCTAAAGAGAACCTCATCTTCATCTGAGGGACACTGAATTTTTATTCATTTTGGGTTCGGTTAGCTCGCTAGCTTATGCTAATACATAAACCTTTCTAGCTAGCAAGCAAAACTGCTTATTATATATTAGCAGTGTGTGTAGCAGGACTGATATAATTAATACAATCATTTAGAAAGCACTGAAGTGAGATGTACAGTGTTAACATCAGACTCTCCCTTTTCTCTCTCTCTCTCTCTCTCTCTCTCTCTCTCTCTCTCTCTATACCTCTTTTCCTTAACATCAATCCCTTTTTCCTTATACGTATTCTTCTCTCTGTTTATAATTCCGCATTAGGTCCTTATTTCTCTTCTCTCTGTTTCCTAACATCTCTCTCTCTCTCTCTCTCTTTCTCTCTCTCTCTCTCTCTCTCTCTCTCTCTCTCTCTCTCTCTCTCTCTCTCTCTATTTATTGTTTTTCTATCTCTCTTTCTCTTTCTCAGGCTCTATCCCTATTTTCTTCCCTTTATCTCTCGCTGTCTCTCATCTTTCCTGTTTTCCATTCTCTCTCCCTCACTTCTAATGTCAGCCTAACATAACCACTTCTTCTTCTCCTTCGTCTTAAAATTTCCATCGCTCCACCATCATCTCTTTTTTTATATATACCTTCTCTATTCCTCTTCATCCCTACTTTTGTATATCTCTCTCTCCATCTGTCCTATTTTGTATTCTCCTTTTTTCTTTCTATATCTCTCTGTCTAAAGATCTGCATAGTGTCCCTTCTTTTTTCCTCTTTTTCTTCTTTTTCTTTTCTTCTTCTTTCTTTTTCTTCTGTCCTCTTCTTCAATCCATCTCTCCACCCTCCCTATCTTTCTTCCCCTGTCTCTGACTCCATCCCTAATTTTCTCAATTTGTCTCTCTCTATGTCTCATCTCTTGTTTTTTCCATTTTTCTCTCTACAATCCTTTCTTAAGTCTATGCAATGTTTCTTCTTCTTCTTTTTCTTCTTCTTTAACCCCCCCCCCACTCTCTCTCTCTCCTCTCTCTCTCTCTCTCTCTCTCTCTCTCTTTCCCTGAAAAAACAAATGTCTTTCAGCAGCTTGTCTGTCTCATGTCTCTCTACACAGATTAGCTCTCCTGTCTGTCTTCATTGCTGAAACCTTCTTTATGAGATGCAAAAGGTTTTCAACATGCTCTAAATAGTTTATACTAAAATGATTATGCTACTAGAACAAGACCAGGCAGCTCCCTTTGGAACCAGTGAGAAGAATGTAATCATCATCATCCCCGTCATCATCATCATCATCCTCATAATAATAGTAATACATTACAAAAACAGACACTGATACACAGACGCAGAAGTACAAACGAGGTCTTATTTATGATCATGCCACCTACAGGGAAAGACACACACACACACTTTTATAATAATCATAATCATGGTAAAACTATTTTTTTTTTTCAGGGTGGTCTAAAATCTTACATCCCTCTGGTCACTAATTATATAATCTACAATCTACCATGTAAAACCATCAATTACACTTTAAATAACACATGACACACTCAAACTCATACACAGCTCTTTTTTGTGGACATTGTTATTCTAATAGCTGTGTCTGAAAGCTCTGGGTTTACTTTAAAGAAGAGGTCGACCGATTCGCCGGTTTTACTATCGGCTATCGGCAAAAAAAATAAATAACGATAGTTTTTCCGGGTGTTGGAGCGACTGAGAAATTCATTACGAGAGCGGCTTTTAGATGCAAACGACTGACGCAACATGTGTTGACCGCCACTGTAAATCGCTACGTACAGCGTATTGTAAATCACGTACAGCCTTCTGGTTAAGCATTTTCATTAAGCATTTTCATCGCTAAATTGAAAAGTTCTCTACAAAGAACTTACAAAACTAATCATTATGGAACACAAGTTAGACCTGGTCCTGATCTGAAAACCATTAAATCAACCATACTATTAAAGACATGTCTGTTTTGTGTACTATAGGCACAAAGGTTTGTGGACACCTGACCATAAGATTGGTATGTGCATCTTTTTTGAACATCTCATTCCACAATAATATCCACTCCTCTGGAAAGATGTTCCACTGAATTTTGTGGAAATTTGTGGAGAATCATTCAGACACTTGGGTGTTTTTAAAGTCAGGTAATGATGCAGGTAAAGCGAGGAGGTTCCTGAGTTGCAGTCAGTGTTCCTAGTCATCATGTTCAATAGGTATGGAGCTCTATAGCAGGGAATCTTCCACTCCAACCCATGAGCTGGCATTGTGAACTTTCTGTCATGCTGGAACAGGTTTGGGTCTTCTAGTACTGTGAAGGGAAAATTCCATGTTCCTGCATCGAAAGACGTCCTATTTAATTGTGTGCGTCAAACCTTTTGCTAACAGTTTGGGGAAGAACCACAATCGGGCATCCCAATACTTCTAAAAATTGCAAAAATGTTCACACAAATTTGTCTCTGCTCAGAATAGGTCTGGTCCCTCTCTTTTTTTTTGTATTGGACCTTCTATTTTTTTCTACAGTTTGTAAGTAAATTTGAAGCTGACCCCCAGATGTGTGGAACATTTTGGAGTGTGAGGTCACGTTAGATGTTTATTCGTGCGAATCCAAAGATCGTCAAAACACAAGCAGGCAACGATCCCAAACGGATAATCCATAATCAGTGTCGAAATATAAGCAAGTCTAAAAAGTCAACGGAGGAGCAAGGCTTGGAAATGGACTTTGGATGCGAAAGCACAAACAAACGTGACAACACAGGGTACAAATGGACAAACTAATCAAGGACTAACACAGGACAGGTGAACACAATCAGAAAACAAACCGATGATACAACAGGGATTGAAAATGGATCTGGGGCATTTCTGGATTTTAATGCAAATTTGCTGTACAGTGATGCTGCGCAGTGGGTCTGGTGTTAATTATAGATATTACCAGTCTGAGGGAAGCTGAATAATAGAAATTACGGCATGTTTGAATATGATTTTTGTGCATTGAAACAAAGCGTTGAACTACGTTTGTCTTGCAGGTCTTTCAGTTCATTTATGTGTTCATTTCATTTGATTCTGACGGGAAAAAAGTCTATCCAGGTCTAATTCCAAGCCTGATTTGATTGTATGGTCATAGTGAGTTTTTACAAACAGCAGCAGGAAGCACTTATGATGAATCCCCAACAAGGTCATTCATCAAGTGTTTGAGATAAATGGTATGTCACACGTGAGATCAAATGCATTCAGGTGGATTTATGAGAGCAGACCCTAAAGCAGGTTTAATTATAAGTTTGGAGAAGCAGCAGACCAGGCTAACATCCGTCTTCCAGGGTACACATATACACTCATCACCTGGCATTCTGAATTTTCCTTTCTGTCCAGTTTAAGTGGTGTTTTTTTTGGCTGTGTGTGTGTATCAGATTTACTGATCAAACAGCATCATATCTGCCGTGTCTTTATGTACAGTCCATTGCAACTATTTTACACACATACGTGCCACATGTCTCTCCTTCTTAAGAGACAGTCACATGAACAAACCACATCCCCATTGACCTCATCACATTAGAAAAAGCCAGAAATGAGCTGGAGCTGTTGAAATATAAATTTGCATGTAAAACTTAAAAAAATTGTAAAAAAAAAAATTTCAAGAGAAAGAATGACAAACACCAAAAATATTTCTTACTATGTGGCAAAACAATTGACACCTGGAAAAGAATGCAGATTTTTTTGCCAAGCATCATTGGGCACATGTTTGATTACAAAATGTCTTGAAAATATAGTGTATTAGAGAAGTTTGAGTTCTAAAAATATCCATTGTAACATACTTGGTATGAAGCAGAGTATAAAACACACAAAAACAAATCTGTGCTCCAACACGGAGACAACTGAACTCTGTCCACTGCTGACAAGAGTTGAGCATCTCACAAGCTGGAAGATGCCTACATCCTGGCAGTGCCCCAACATATCGTACGACATGTACGCTGCTACGTCTGCGCAAAAACGTTAAATATTTTACTTAGTATAGTCATTGTAAGATCAAAAAAATCTAACCATCATAACTAGGGGACTCTGTGTTCAAGTCAAACCGAGATTTTTAATGTTACAGGTCTAAAAATGGATGCTAGCATGGCGCAGCTACACGCAGTAGTACGTGGCTAGTGTGCCCTATTACCGATAGATGGCGCACATGTCACGCGCCAGAGCAGAGGCCGTTAATCGAGATGGCAGACCACAGTATTAGTGCTAGCACTGATCAGCGTGTGGTAAAGTTTCTTGTGAACGAAAGGATAAACCCTGCAGATATCTACAGAAGATTTCCAACACAGTACGGTGATGAGACGCTCAGCCGCAGTTAGACGTCTGAAGGGTGTAAGCGTTTTAAAGATGGCCGTCAGTGATGATTGTGGTGGTTCTCGGATGAAGAAGTGAAGCAGGATGTCCCAGGATGGTTCAGACGTACTGAAAATCTTTGTTCGTTAAATGCTGGGATAAGTGTATAAATGTTTGTAAAAAATAATTGTATTTTAACTCAAAAGTCCCGCTTTGACTTGAGCACCCTTATACGCAATTTGTTTATTGATTTTCAACAAAGCAGCAGGCCAATAACTCTGGAATTGTCTGCACGTAGATAAAGCACACACTCCAATGGCCCGAGTGAGCACTTATCCAGCGTTCCCCTCTCCCACTCTCCTGTAGCATTTGTTTAGAAAGAACCCACCATCCCGCCGTGCCGAGATCATTTAGCGCTAACTTATCTTTGAATATGCGGCCATTGACGTCAGAGACGGATTCCGGAAGCGGGAATGCTTCGCCGCCAGAGCGACAACAACAACAACCGTGAACCCATTCCACACGAAAGAGCAGGACGTGGAGACGTGGATCAAGTTGGTCTTGGCTAAGGATCACTCGCGTAGGCACATGGCGCTACCTAACTATCTCCAGCGAAAGAATCCTACCCCTGGCGTACCTGCAATTTAATCTCGCAGTCTAAATACAGGAAATGTAAAATTGCTCCCTGACATCCAGACGGGTTTTGGAAGGAGAAGGAAAAAAAAAAAAGTGGAACGTTCCTCAACATTTCGATATACACAGACATGAAAACACACATAATATACACAGACATACACAAGTACAAACTGACCTTTGCAGGTCTTGCCGTCGGGTTGCAGGGTGAAGCCGACTGGACAGCTGCAACGCACTCCGGTGGCCGTGTCTTTACACGTGCGGTCACATCCGCCATTATTTACTGCACAGGTCTCTGGGTAAATATGCACACACACACACACACACACACATACACACCAACATATCTATATACGGATCGTAGGAAAGTCAGGAAAAGGACACATTATACCTAAATTTCATGTTGTCATACACGTCCTGTTATAATGTACTGAGGTGAAATCAACATGTCCATTATACTGACATCATTAACATCTGAATAGAAAAAAATTAACATGAAATACAGTATAAGCGTCTGTTATGTGACTGATCTCAACCCAAACCCCCCCAAAAATTCATTTGACTTTGCAGGTAGTAGAAAATTGCTGTAAATTGAATATTTGTCATTAAAATCAAACATTTAACATAATTCATTTAATACACACAATCTTTTATGAAACACAAACACTTCTTAAGGCTTCAGATTCATTCTAGGGTTCTACTTGGAACCGTTTGCACAAGAGGTCTTGTTTGGTTCTACAACGATCCTGTGTGAGTTCCTCCCGAAAGCGACAGTGGCAAAGGATGAACCGAGTATAAAGTGTGAGACTGTATAAAATTCAGATTTAAAATAGTTTGGATTTAGTTGAAACGCAAAGAAGCGATTGATGGTTTAACGTCGTTTGCAGAGGTTTCCAGAATATGCATGAATCTCAAGAATCATGCTGATCATGCTGGTGTGTACGGGAGAAAAGGAAACCTCTACTATAGCCACTTTTTTCATACATTACATGGACCAAAGTATTTAGCCTTTTCCAGCTATATTTGGTTAAAAGTTGGCACACAAGTGCATAGTAATAGACATATTTGAATGTAGGAGCATAAAACCCAACCCAAACCTGTTCCAGCATGACAAAAAGCCAGCTAAATGAAGATATGGTTTTGCACGGCTTGGACTGGAAGGTCTTCTAAACAGCTCTGACCTCAACCCTTTTGAACAAGAGGAATTGGAACAATAACTGCACCTCAGGCCTACTAACCTCACCTACAGCAGTACCTGACTTCACTAACAACAACAACCCATGTGGTTGAATGAATCTCCACTCATCTCCAAATCTCCATCTAATAAATTAAACTTCCCAGAAGAGTACAGGTTACTGTAACAGCATATAAGGACCAGAGGTGGAATAAGATGTTTAGAAATCACATATCAATCTTATATTCAGGTGTCCCAAAATTTTGTCCATCTAGTGTCCAACGACTGCAGTTCAAGGTCTAAATAAAGCCAAGGGACCATCACGATCTTGATCTTTAATGGCTTCACCAAGGGTGTCTGGTATCTAATAATTATGTAGAAGACTGACTTATTTCTTCTCCCAAGCAGATCACGATTGACACTTTCCTGCATGTCAAATTCTTTCTAGCACAAGATAATTTAAACATTTCTGAGGACCTTTTTACTGGGTCCAGAGGATCCAGAGAGAGCAGCACCTGGACCATGTGAAACGCAAACATGTCATTTGCATAGCAGTGTTAATGCCCCGGAAACGTGTGCCCCCAGGGTCAATTCCTTCCCAAAGAAAGGTAGTTACGGCTGATGCTTCCTGTTCATGTTTGGCAATGCAAAGGAGATACACAATAGAGGAAAGAAATTCTGGTCGGATATACCATAGCTTTTGGGTCATGGAGGGTGGTAGCCTCCTTTCACCTTGTGCTTCATCTCCATCAAACCTGTAGACCTGCCTGGACTTTGCAAACAGGTATGAGGTTAATTTAAGAGAAGGGTGAGTATGTCCAAGATAAATAGGGTTTTTTTCCCCCAAGTAAAATGTATTTAGTGCTCTCTGTCTTCTAGTCTTGTGTGCCTGGGTGTCTTACCACTGAAGCCCTTGGAAAAAAAAAGCCTTCTCAGACCAACTGTCACAACAAAATAATCCAAGCATATTCAGTATATCAGGGTCTTGTCCATGTAATACTTCTGCAGAAGGACCCATTTATATTTGGTCACTTATTGGTCTCACTCAATAAAATTCAGCCCCAATATACATCAAAAGTTTGTATCTGCTCTATATGAGTTTGTAGGGGAAGAATTCTTGAGCATGGTCATGCATTGCTTTTGTGTCCATGTTAATTTCCTCACAGCCAGGAGGTGAAAAACATACACTAAATTCCACGGAGGCGAGATTAAAAAACACCTTCATTCATTTGAAAAAAAAAAAAAACGTTTTAATCACTAAAAATTTGTTTTATGATACGCACATCCGGCAATTAAAACTGTCCGTGTGGAAACACAGCAAAAGTTCCATTTGGTGTCCTGATGATTTACGTCATTTAAAACACCATCACAACTTTCAAATATTTACAAGAATATTGAATATTTGTATTTTGAGTTAGGTTTCATTAATAATTTAACATACATTTGCATAAAGCATCAATATTTGTCCATGACCATGTTAATGAGAGTATTAAAAATTTAAAAAAGTATTAATTTAAGGCACATTTAGAACAGATACAGACATTCAAAATGTGACTTTTAGGACACGTCCACATTAATACATTTTCAATGTATTTTTTTTGTATACGCAGACAGATTTTAGGTCATGTGACGGTGCCATTCCTCAGATACAACAAAGTTCAAAGCGTCCCACAATATACTAATGGGTATTACAGGGATATAAGCATTTTCAGCCTTTGCAGTGTGGATGAGCAACTTTCGATTAAAAAACCAATGCGTGTGGATGCAGAGCGTCACGACGGCAAAATTTTCAAATTTATCCGGGTTAGTGATGAAATAGACTGTTTAATGCTACGCTAACAAGTTTTCGTCTCTCTGGAGGAATTCTCTGAATGTCTTTGTAGAACCATATAACAGTTTTCCAAGTAGAACACATTTTTAAGTGTGTAGTGCATGGCACTGTACTCATCAGGTGAACAAATCACTTATTTAAAAATTTTAAGGTAAAGAAGTGATTCCATAATAAAAGGTTTATTTCTGAAAACAAAGCCAAACCATTAGCAAAAAATAGGAACGGGAATAAAAACATGTTAGGTTAAATAACAAAATAAGGTTGAGGCAGGTCGTCAGGTTACTGTGGAAGAAAAGTAAAGTTTTAGCTGAAAAAAAAAGAAAGAAAAAATCAAAAGTTAAAAGTGGAAGTAAGAAAGTTAATTCCAACCAGGCCTAGTTGGAGATGGTTGGAGAAACTGGAGAAAGAGTCTGAATCTCATGTTTGGTTAATGTATAGTTTACGTCAGTCACTAACAGTATTGGTACACAAACCATGAATTATAGAAACACTTAAATGTGACTTCAGTAAAAGTAAAAGTGTCCCTTTAAACTTTCACTTGAGCAAAAGTACAAATGTTTTTGGCTTCGAATGTACTTAAGTATCCAAAGTACTGTGATTTATTATAACTATAATGTTCCTATTATCATTTTTATTACAAGACTCTTTACTTAATCACCTCAGTTTATGTGAAAAGACTTGAATGTGACTCTCAGCACACTGATCTATTAATAGAATGATATTAATGACTCTAATTGATTTCTATTACAATGATCATGAGCCCAAAACCTTCTTTTCAACTACTTTAAATAAATGGTGTAAATGAGGTCACGTGTGTTGTGGCGAGTTCGAGTCTGGATTTCCTTCATTATTTATTCCTCTCTAAATGTTCTGCTTGCTGTTGAATGATGCTGAATTGTATGTTGGTGATCAGTCGATCCTGATTGGTGACTCGCTACGTGTTTGATTAAAGTTTTTTATTCACATAAATAAAAAGAAACGACTGATTTAACGAAATGTAGTTGAGTAAAAAGTAAAATATTTGACTTTGAAATGCAGAAATGAAGTTCAAGAAAAATCTCGCCAAATGGAAACACTTCAGTAAAGTGCAGATATGAGAAAAAGCTACTTAAGTACAGTAACCAATTACATTTACTTCGTTATTGTCCACCGCTGTCCCATATGAATCCAAACGACTACATTACGAAACAGCTAAGAAACTCAGCACCATTCACCTTAATGAACAATAAATTCGCTCTCACTTCCCGCCTTACTCTCTGTCAGCACATTAATATGGCTACACAGAAGAAGACTTTTCCACTGATGCCGAGTTTCCTGTTTAATGTGCCAGGACTGGTCGCATCCTGGTGCTGTTGACCGCGGCTATGACAGGGTTATGAAGAGTGTCAAATCTAACACAAACCTGAGGTACATCATTGTTACTCATACACACACACCACCCTGCCTTCCAGCATATTTGTGCAATAAACTCATAAAATCCAAGAAACAATATAAAAGGCTATAAAATGACATCACTTGAGGATTATCCGAGCTGGTTTGGATTAGCAGTGCCGGCCTAGCCTCCTGTTAGACGATCACCATAAATCACGACTAAGTACCTGTTAGGTACCTGTAATCATGAATACAAATTACAAGATAGAATTGTATAGTAAGTATAAAGTACATTCCTGGTCTTGAAGAACTGGAAAGTGACTCGAGTGAAGAGTTCTTCCCGAGAGGTTTGGCAAAGGCACTGAGCAATTAATGTTTGAAGTGGTTAAATCAGATCCTTCCAACTTGGACATGAGTATTACTCAGCAGCAGCCAAGTTTAGCAGAGGTGATTTTAATAACACAGAAGGAGAAATTCGCTTTCATCTCTGTAATATTAGCTTGGCTGATATCATTTAGTGTTCAACCACCACACTACTGGAATCTCAAAACTAATTATTTAAAAGGTGTTAATTAAATTTATGGTATTTGGCAGTCACTCTCATTAAAACTTATCATTTATATAACTGAGCAGTTCAGGGTTAAGGGCCTTGCTCAAGAACCCATTAGAGGCAGCTTGGTGGTGCTGGAAATTGAATTCACAACCTACTGATCAAAAATCCAACATCTTAACTACTAAGCTACCACTTCCCTTAAAAATCTTAAATGAAGCACAACATTTAAGATATTTGGCAAACGCTCACATTTAGAGCAACTTACAATTATCTCATTTATACTTCTGAGCTGTTCAGGGTTAAGGGCCTTGCTCAAGAACCCATCATAGCTTGGTGGTACTGGAAGTAAAACTCATGGCTTTCCATATCTCTTCATCAGGTCTTAAGGCTGGATCTATAGTACCAGCTCATCCATAGCACCAGCTTATTGTACTGGATCTATAGTACAGCTCATAGTACCAGCTCACTTGATATATATAGTACCAGCTCATAGTACCAGCTCATTGGATCTATAGTACAAGCTCATTGGAGCTACAGTACCAGCTCATAGTACCAACTAACTGAATCTATAATACCAGCTCATAGAGCTCATAGTACCAGCTCACAGGATCTCTAGTACCTGTACATTGGATCTGCAGTACTATCTCATAGTTCCAGCTCACTAAATCTATAGTACCAGCTCATAGAGCTCATAGTACCAGCTCATTGTATCTATAGTACCAGCTCATAGAGCTCATAGTACCAGCTCATTGTATCTATAGTACCAGCTCATAGAGCTCATAGTACCAGCTCATTGTACCTATAGTACCAGCTCATAAAACTCATAGTACCAGCTCATTGGGTCTATAGTACCAGCTTATAGTACCAGTATATAGTACCACCTAATTGGATTTATAGTTCCAGCTCTACGGTTCCTTTATATTTTCCTCTACAGGAAACTCTATATATTGACAGGTTTTGATTTCTAGGTGGCACAATTCCATTCTTTTGGTAAATCTTTAAAGTAATAGTTTAACTTTAAAAATTTTATTTGATTATTCTGAAACAAACATTTTGAATCCCTATTTAAAATGATTAAAATTCACAATTAAACATAAAACATACAGACAGAAACAGTTGAAGTAGAGTGAGAAGAGAAGAGACGTTCAAACACCGGGCCTTGAAAGAAACCTGTTTTATACATAAAGATTAAAAATCTCTGTGGTCCAAAAAGGAAAAAAAAGATGGTTATTGGTTCAGCTCTCTGCTAAAGGGGAAGAAATGATAAGAGAAACATTAATATGTGATATCAAGAAAGAGAAAAGTAGTGAAAGGAGAGAGACAGAGGGAAAACACTGTGTTCCTGTTCCACTTGTCTGGCTTCTTCGTGAAGATCGATATTTTCCTTTTACTGACTGGATATTTTGTACTTTAAATCATTTGAAACGATTTAAAGATCAAACTGAGTTTGGAGACACTGAGTGTTTATGGATTTTGAGAGACGCATGCATGTTCCTTTTGTTTCTTTGCAATAAACTCGGCAATGTCAATATAAATGTCTAAATATTCAACTTTGTTTTCATTATAAATTTCTCCCTTAGCATGAATAACAGCTTTACACACTATTTGGCAACATTCATCTAAAACGTTGCTGTGCCTCTTGTAAAACTCGTAAAAAAAACCTTGATGTTCTTCACTAGTTGGAGATTTTCTTCTTCATCCCAGAGCAGTTTAATAGGATTCAGGTGCAGTGACTGAACAGGTCTTTCCATTAAAGATATCACTCCAGACGACTGTGTGTCATCTAAATAACACAGAACTCGGACGTACGCTTCGACTCGTCATCTTGTTGTACGGAGAAGTCGGATCCAATGAGCCGCTTTCATCCCAGACGGAACTGCATGGTGCTGAAGTATGGAGCCATGTTGGTTCAGGATTTCTTTTACCAAATAACCCACATTTCACCTAAATGTATATAATGAGTTCGCATGTTCTCTGGATATAAACAGAAACCTCAAGTGAAATGATACAAAGCTACATGTATTTTATCTAAAACCTACTGTTACTGCCTAAGTTGACAGTTTATTGAAAATGTATGGCTAGTATTTATAATTTGCAGGTTTGTTGCATAGAAAGAAAAGGAATATGCATTTGTCTCTCAAAAACCAAAAAGTATATACTGTATATGCTTTCTATAAGAATCTATTTTTATATGAATTGAATATGACATCGCCATTTTTTTTTTAACAGTCAGAAGGTTTTTTATGTGTTTAGGTGTTTTGTGTGTGTGTGTGTGTGTGTGTGTGTGTGTGTGTGTGTGTGTGTGTGTGTGTGTGTGTGTGTGTGTGTGTTTTCTTACTAACTCACTAAAGTAATTAACAAAAGAAAGAAAGGACTGTCAATAGTTGTCAGTGGCAAATCACTGCAGAGTTCTGTGTTTTGTGAATTATATTTAGAACACAACATGCCAGGAGAATCCAGCATACACGGCACACATACACTATATGGACAAAGGTCTGTGGACACCTGACTATAAGATTGATCTGTATACCTTTTTAAACATCCCATTCCACATTTGGTCCCCATTTGCTGTAATCATAAACTCTACTCCTCTGAAAAGATTCTCCTCTTCTAGATTTTGTGGAGATTTGTGCTCATTCAGATACTGATGTAGGTGAGGTAAGGAAGTGTGGGGGTGCAGTCAGTGTTCACATTCATTGTTCAATAAGGGTTGAGGTCAGAGCTTTATAGCAGGAGATTTTCCATTTCCATTTTGTGCACAGGGGTATGGTCATGCTGGAACAGGTTTATGTGTTCTAGTTTAAATAAAGGAAAACTTTGTGCTTACAGTTTGGGGAAGAAGCACATATAACTGGAAAAGTCAGGTGTCCCAATACTTTGGTCCATTTAATGTTGTCACACTGGGAATTGAAGGACTAAAGCGACCTGGTAGTGTTTTCAGGATCCCATTCCAAGTGATAATAGTTTAAAGTAGGCCTGCCTCTGTTATCTTTTCTCAAACAGTGGAGCTTTACAGTAGTAGCAGTCTGGCCTTAGTCAAAGATAAGGCTGAGGAACAGCAGGTCAGGAAGGGCTTTTAAATTTAGACCATTAAATCAGTAACGACTCAGTAATGAGAATAAATTAGGAATTTGGCTGTTTGTAAATGTTACAATTTGGGATTCTTCATTCGGTCTAGAAGTATCTCTAGACCATTTTACGATATTGCATCTATATTCCTGGTCTAAAAATCTATAAACGAGGATCTGGCCAATCGTGGTTGACCCACGACAATCAAAAAGACCTAAAGAAATAGAGTACAAAAGAAAAAGTGTTGCGTACAATGCTATAATAAATAAATAGCCAAAACCAAATGTCTTTGTTACGTGTTTAAAATGCAACAGGAACAGCATGGGAGCTGACAGAAGTAAAAGGGTTATAAAAAAAACAAAAAAAAAAACTGTTCCTATGCAAGGGAATCGAGTAGGGTTGGGAGCAGGCTTGGGAAAGTTTAGAAGGAACCTTGTCATGTTTAGAGGGTCTATTCTCAGGCTTTGTCGGACACAGAAACAAGAATGGTGGTGCTTGGCGAGGGGTTTGGAGAACAATTTGAACAAAACAAATCAAAAGGACAGAAAGAAAAGTAAAGAGTAGAAGGGGAAATAAGCACAAGCGCCATGGCAACACATAGAAAGAGGAAGAAAGGAGTTACCCATAAGTAGACGCCGTTTCACCCGCTTGTCCACATCAGCTACTGACGTGGTATTGAACTCAGAGCTCTCAATTGCAGCCTCATCTTTCTCTAAAACACAAGTGACAGAGGACAAACAGGGAGCAGTAGGTTAATTAGAAGCCCAATGTCCATCGCCCCAGACAGCCCTGCCATAGACCAGCCAGCCTTGGGCACCCGGCTCGCAGGCCTCCTGAAGAGCAGGCTAGACTGATCCCATGTCAGTTTGTCCGAGCGTCCAAACAGGGACACACACAGACGGGCTAACAGGCAGTCCTGCTCCCAGTCGCCGCAGCTTGGACACCCAGACTCACACTGCCTGACCCTCTTGGCGTTTGAGCACAAACCAGAGCCAAGAAGCAAAAAGCTGCGGAAATAAAATAAAAATAAAAAAAAAGCGCCAATAAAACCCTGTTAGAGTGTTAATGAAATTAATGAATATATAAAAGATCAAGTCAAACTCTCCCAAAAAAAAAAAAAAAAAAAGAGATCAGCCTTCGGAATTGTCATGAAAAATGAGAAAGAGGGACACACATGAGAGATAAATCAAACTGGAGGGATTTGAGGGAAATAAAAAAAGTAGAAGAAGGAAGGGGTTCTCGTTGACATTGACAATTTGATGCTGCCATTGCAGTCTTCCATATCAAACGGCCATTTGATTACCGCAGTGACAGAGAGGAGAGGTAGAGAAAAATGAAAAGAGTTGAAAATGGTACGATGAAAGGATATGAACGAGGCCAGCGCGATACTACATGAAGACCATAGTAAGGAGAAGGTGAGGGAGCGACGACATGGTAAAAAGGGATGGAGAAAAGTGCCTTCTCATGGCCGGAGCGCATGAGAGGAACCGGCGGTGGGAGGATGGGTGGAGTGACATGCTGAGAGGAGTGGGGAGGAGAGGAGATATGAAGAGGAGGTGGATGAATTCTGGGGGTAGCGCTGTTTGCCTGTTTGTCTATGGAACACATCACAACTGGCTTTGACCATCGATTAAATACAGGACAACTAGGTTTTCTGAGCAAACTGGGTGGCTCTACTGTGTTGATGGTTAATGAGCATGCAGGTGCACCAGCACGGGACTCTGCTAGATTAAATTTAGACTCATATAAAGGGCCAATCAACAAAACGAAGGTCAGTGGGATCTGAAATTCTGTTTAGCCTCCAGGATATATCGTTGCTAACAGATTCAAAGGAGAGAAAAAAACAAGGGATCTCCAAGGTTGGAATTCATCTACAATCGGCTCATGATAAGGGCCGACCAAAAAAAAAGCAAGCACTTGATAAGGGAAACAGACGATTAATTAATTCATTAATAATCAACTGCATTACCATAACAAAGGCACTACTGGAGTGAGATCAGGGGTTACTTATAACGTGGGTACCAATACATAAGGGAAGACATGACCAAATAAAAAGGAGAGAAAAATATTTGCACACATATTCATGCAGACGAATGAGTTATTAGGAAGAAGGGCAGTGAGGGACGGAGGAAGCAGACAGTATGGGGCAACAGAGAGGGCAGAGGACATGCAATTGGCAAGACAAGGAAACAGGAAGTAGGAGATGAGGTTGAGGTGCAGTGTTGCATTTCGGTGTCGTTTAGTCACGTTCATGTTCTTTTCAATGGAGGCTACTGTATGGCATGCTTGATGGAAAGGTCGAGGATCAGGACAGGCCATTGGCTAGGTGCTTTTTGAAAGGGGCGGGCAAAAAGGGGGTGAAGATAGTTTGTTGATTGGCTACTTTTCTGACCATGATGCAGGCTGCAATTGAGGTATCTGTTGTCTCAGATGTCTTGATGACTTTATTTGCCTTTCAAGCAGTGATTGTCTCTAATACCCTTTTTTAATTTGAATTGCAGACAAGACAGGCAATCAGGAACTTTCACCAGATTAGGGCAGGAGAAACAGGAGGAGCATAAAGGAGCCTGTGAGGAAACACTACTAGCGGAAGGGAGAATGCTAGAGACAAAAGGGAAGGACTCGACCCACACAGCACCTCGCACAGACCTCAGCGAGGGGTCTGGTGAGGCAGCCAGAGAGGAATATAGACAGAAAGACAGAGATAAAGATGGAAGGGGATCAGTCTCTACACTCCTCTTCTGCTCTCTGCGGCCATTTGCGTCGCCCTTGCTGAAAGAGAAGACTGCGATGAGTTGTACAGCAGGCATCAGGACAGGGGACAGGTAGATGGTCTCCTCATGGCTCTGCAAAGCCACATGGAGGCATCAGTCCAGGGACAGGTAAACAGGGAATAGTTCATCATACAGTTTAACAAAAAACATCAACAGTGGTAAGTAAGGAAATGGTTAAAACCTCACACAAAGCATTGCAATTTAATTTTCCAGTGTATCAAAAGTAGTAAATGTGACATCAGATGGACCCCTTTAAATGCGCTGGCACTCAGCACATCATAATTTAGTTTGGATTTGTCTGAGATATGTACCGTGCTGTGGCTCAATGAGGCCCTTCCTGTGAGGTTGAGACGCCAAAGTGTCCGAAAAATCTCCCGAGGCGCAGTGTTAATCCGCTCAAACTACTCTAGCATGTTATAGCACAACAGTTTCAGATCCAAAACCACCGTTTAACCCCGTGGTCCACTTTCTGGAACATTCTGCACTCAAACACAACCAAACCCATGACGAATGGCCAATTTTAGTATTAAAAAATAAAAGAAATAAAAATCACATAGGCACAGGAAGAGACTTTGGATGGCTGTATCTGGCCACAGATTTAGCAATCTCTGAAAGCTCAATAAGGAAGCAGGAGGGATCTGAGAGCAACTAACGCTACATCCGAGAAAGCAGATATCCTGTGTAGAATGTTCTGGAAGCAGATATTATAATATGAAAAAGGCTTCCAAACCAAACATGGCACGGAGACACAAGCTAAGAAAAATAAGAGTGAAAAAAAAAATCGACTTACCTGCAACAGTCCATTAGTTTTGCAAAATTTCGAAAAAGGACAGAGGCATTAAAAATTTGAGCGTTCCTCCTGTTTTTAGAGGCATCAGGGGTGAATATGGTTAGGCCCACATGGTGGATAAAGTTTTCCCATTTCGGTGGATATGGCAGAACTCCACTTGACGGCTGGCTGCGTTTTCCAGCGTTATGAGGATGATAAATGTGTTTTGCACTTTCAGTGATGATGAAGTTTCCTTCACCTAGCACATCTTCCCCCAAACTACCTTCTGTCCCTCATCCAACTCCATCTTTCTTTCCACATCTCCCTCTCTCTTTCTCTCTCTCTCCTTCAAAGTCCAGAGCGAAAGCTACAGCATTCATTTAATACTTTCTTTCCTTTAATAATGTGTGTAAAATTTTGATTTATATGTCAGTGTGTGTGTGTGTGTGTGTGTGTGTGTGTGTGTGTGTGAGAGAGAGAGAGAGAGAGAGAGAGAGAAATCATAACAATGACGATCAGAAAAATAATTAGCTATGGTAAATCCTATCTAAAGCTCATTAGCATCATTTCCTTTGACATCTCACACTCTCCAGATCTTCATATTTCAAACCATTAAAACGTTTTTGCAAAATCAATAATAATTTATTTTTAACTCCAACGCTGGCCTGCCCGTAAGCTTTCGCTAGTTAACAACAAGGAAATTAGCTTGCATGGGTCACACAAGCTAAACTGTAAAATTACACCACCGTAGTTCATTTACTCAAGATTAGCTAAGTTAGCTAGCCGCTCATTCACCTGTTGAACTTGGAGATTGCGCATCGAATTGGCTAATCACTAGATAAAAGCTAGTTACCTAGCAGAAATGCTAAGCGGGTATCACTATAGTATGCGTGATTTACAACGTCACGTCCTCAACAATGATTCATTCATCAATATCATTATCGAGTTACTTAGGTATTAGCCATATTAGCGTATATTGTAAGTAATTCACTAATCAACAAGCTAACTTTGTTACATCATACATTTAAAGATGTGAATTTAGTCATCACTGATGTTAGCTAACCAACTAGGTAACTTATATTTTTAGTATATTTTGGTCTATTTATTTGATTATCAGAACCGTTAGCTAAGTGCGCTGACTAGTAACTTAGCTTTTAGAGTGTATAATTAGTTAATGACTAGTTATCTGGGTAACTACACCTCATATGTGGTTCCCATCAGCTATTTTGTTCACTGAGCTAGCTAACAGTTAGCTAGCTATTTTGTTCACTGAGTTAGCTAGCTAACAGTTAGCTACCTTCATAGCTAGACACGTAACATTGTTGGAAGAAACCATTTCAACACCACGTTTTTTTTAGGTTCAAAGGTTATTAAAATTGATGACTGACTTTAATAACTTTCTTTCAGTGTGTGTGTGTGTGTGTGTGTGTGTGTGTGTGTGTGTGTGTGTGTGTGTGTGTGTGTGAGAAAGTGTATGACTTACCAATGCAGGTCTTGCTGTCTGAATGCAGAGCGTATTTCTGATGGCAGCCGCACACTGGACCTGTGTCCGTGTCTTCACAGGTGTGTTGGCAGCCGCCGTTTCCATAGTTACACGTCACTGGTAATGCACAATGACCATGAGAGACTATGAGAGACATATACACACGGCATCACGTCTCACACGCCCCATCACGTCTCACACTCTCGATCACGTCTCACGCGATCTATCACGTCCCACACGCTCCATCACGTCTCACATGCTCCATCACGTCTCACACTCTCCATCACATCCCCCATGCTTTATCACGTCTCACACTCTCCATCACATCCCCCATGCTTTATCACGTCTCACACTCTCCATCACGTCTCACACGCTCCATCACGTCTCACACGCTCCATCACTTCTCACACGCTCAGTCACGTCTCACACTCTCCATCACATATCATAAACTCCATCACGTCTCACACGCTCCATCACGTCTCACACTCTCCATCATGTCTTACACTCTCCATCACATCTCACACGCTCCATCATGTCTCACACACACCCTCTCTCTCTCTCTCTCTCTCTCTCTCTCTCTCTCTCTCTGTCCTGATGAATTTCTTTCTCATGTGAACAAAGTGAGTAAATCCTACATACATGCAATTTAGTGCAAATGTTTACACCCCCTCTACTGTTCTACTTCGAGATACTTTTACACATTTTTTATATCTGTGACAATTCCAAGTCTTTTTTTCTTTGTCTTTTGTTCTTTCTTTCTTTCTTTCTTGCTTTCTTTCTGTCTTGTGTTCTTTCTTTCTTACTATTCTTAATTTCTTACTTCATTCTTTCATTCTTTCCTCCTTCTCTTCAATTCTTTCGTTCTTACATCTTACATTCTTTCTTTTTTTCCATCCTCTATTTAATTCTTTCTTTTTTCTTTTGTTCTATCTGTCTTGTGTTCTTTGTTTTCTGACTTTCCGTACTTTTCTTTCTTTCTTTCTTTCTTTCTTTCTTTCTTTCTTTCTTTCTTTCTTTCTTTCTTTCTTTCTTTCTTTCTTTCTTTCTTTCCATCCTCTCTTTCTCATTCTAAAATTTGACTTGTATTTAGAATAAGAGTGAGAATGGGTTTGCAGTTGAATTTGAGTTGTGTAAACATGCTGTGGTATCTCCACACCTTGGCCAGTGCGCACTTCCGGATTGAAAGTGAGCATGTAGTGTTTATTATTGCATTAAAATGCTGAAATTGTTCCCACATACAGTGCAAAGTCATTCTTCAGTTAATCCCAAATCACCCCCACTCGTTCTTTCAAAACACACCAGTGTTGCAAGTTTGCTCTTTTCCCACAAAGTGCTGGTCAAAACAGCATTCCATTATATCACAGCTGTGGGAAAACATTACACATATTAACCCTTTAATCTCAGGATCTTCCAGCGGCTCCAGGTTTTCACGTGTCCTTTATACACACCTGAAAAGCCCTCAGGATTTCTTCAAGCTGATAATGATTATTTCACATTAACGGAAAAGTGTCTTTACACCATTATCCCACAATGATTCGCCGATAAATCTTTTATTCCTTTTTTATCCATTTATAGTTACCTTCAAGTATGTTAATTTATATAATTTATGTTATAGCAGCAATACAGTCTGTTTTACAGCCTCTCTAACCTTTTTTTCCGACTTTCCTATGAAGGAAACCTGTGAGTTTTATAAAGCACTGAAGACTCCTTCCACATAAAAATCTCATTACAGGAAAACTCACTCTATTTACTATTGTAGAAAACTGCTGCTCACACCTCAAAATGATATTGTCAACACTTCAGAAACTTTCAGCACAGTATCACATCATGTGTCATCACTCAGTTACTACTGTAAAACGTAGACACTAATGGGAAATGGGAAATTCAGACCCAAATAAAAGGTAAATCTGGAACAGATGGGAGTTTAAAACTACAAATATTTTTATCTATTAATAATAAAAGGATGATGATGTTTTTTGTCTTATTAACTTTGATGATTTTTGTCTTATTCAGGAAAAATATTGATCATTGCACTGCCTCAAATACATTATTATTACCTCCCCTGCACAAACTGTATAGTAACGTCTTGATCTTTATTTATTATTATTATTATTTTTATTTATTTATTTACTAAATATACATTTTTATAGCACCAGCACACCAACATCTCCTTGTACATGCAACCCATGAAATTTGGCAATAAAGATTATTCTGATTATGATGATGATGATTAGAGTTCGACTGATTAATCGTTTTTGCCGATCGATCGGCACCAACAGTCGATTGCTATCACGCTATAATTATCATCACTATTGACATGCCAGACTGCACGCTGCACGAAGAGCGCTGTATTATATTTATCATTTAAAATTTTAGCAATTATATAATTATATTTATTAATAAATATATACATATTTATTTTATTTGGCACATTTTTATGATTCAGTGCTGTTTTATGTTTGTTATAATGTTTAGTACCATTTTACATGTTTTTTTAAATCCAGTATCCATTTTAAAAACGGTTGATTAATAAATTGACTTCTAATTATTATTATTATTATTATTATTTTATATATATATATATTATTATTAGTACTTAACACGTAAAAAAAAAAATCTTTTAGTTCAAATTTAATACCAATTTTCAATTAACAGAATTTAAAATATATAGATTCTATACTTTAGATGTATATTAATTAAAGTCAGGACCGAACAGCTGTAAAAATTCTGAAAAATAAATTTGCATAGTTTTTTTCCTTCCATGAATATTTAAATATTGATTAAGTGAATATTTATTATTATTATTATTATTATTATTATTAATTATTATTATTATACATAACCTGTCTACAGCAAAAGAAATGAATGTCTTCAAAAAAAATAATAAAAATGAAAGTCATGTACTGTATATATTTTTCTTTTTTTTTTCTTCTGAGTTGTGAACACAGGACGGTACGTACATCTGCAGTCCTGCTGGTTCTCGGCTAGTTCGAACCCCGGCCTGCACTCGCATGACACACCACCTTTTGGAGTCTCCCTACAGATGTGAGCACAGCCATGGTCCTTGTTCATGCAGTTCATCCCATCTGCAGGAGAAAAGAAAAAACAAGAAAGAAAGAGGAGAGCGAGAGAGAGAGAGAGAGAGAGAAAGAGAGAGAGAGAGAGAGAGAGAGAGAGAGAGAGAGAGAGAGAGAATGTGAGAGGGGGATTAATTTACAACTGAAAGACGTATGCACTCTGCACTACAAACAATCCTCGGCCAGGCTCCTGGAGATGGACGTGTTATGTGAGAGGTATAAATTAGCTTAATGTTTCTGCCACAGGACCCTTTGTACAAGCAGAAGTCCACGGACATTAACACTGACCCATGGATTCCAGGGTAAAAACCTCGCCCTGAATAACACCACATCCTTTCCTCCTCTCTCTTCTTCTCAAGAAGACAGTCTGTAGTTAGTTTTTTTTTAAAAGGAAATACAAAGAACACATGCACAGAACTTATACATTATTATTTGCAGGGGAAAAAAATCTTGTCAATATTACAATATGTCTCAGTTTATCATAACATGATCATAGCTACAAGACGAAATATAAATAATAAACAAAAAAAATTCTATATTAATGTGCAACAGTTGCTTTTATTGGGAGCAACAAATATTAAGCAGATCTTCATGGAGCTGGCTTTGTGCACAGGGGCGATGCCATGCTGGAACATGTTTGGGTCTCCTAGTTTATTTTAAGGTCAAATACGTAGGTCAGTGTTTAAGGCTCTGAGATCGACCTTCTGATCAGTAACCCAATGGTCAATGCTCTGAGGTTTAAGCCCCGATATCGCCAAGCTGCAACTCTTGGGCCCCTGACCCTCTGTGCTCAAGGAACGCTGCATCATGGCTGCCCCTGAGCTCTGACCCCAGCGTCATAACACCGCTGTTATATGCAAAGAAAGATATTCACTGTGCTTTAATGTACATGTGACAAGTATATGCATCTAATCTATCAAAAATCCAAAGACTACAGATCGGAAAACGCTCTCCGTCCACACTGAGATTCTCGAAACCCGTTTGTCCGCACTCAAATATCTGAAAACGGTCACATCTTTACACTGTTTAAAAATAAAAAACATAGGCTTCTTAATTTTCTTTAAGCGTTTATTCACTTTCTATTGCTTTTGCAAAAAACGGGGTATGAAAGTGACAATCATTTTGCAGTGTCTCACATCATCGAATGGGTCATGTGACAATGTAAAAGTACATTGTTTTGAAATATCTCTGTTTTTCCAATACATGGCAAAAAACATGTTTTTAAATTCATCTATTCAGGACCTCAAAAACCAATGTGATCCCGTGCCAAAAAAAAAAAAAACCCTGCAATCTCAGTGTGGACAGAAAACCAAAACGTCGAGCAAAAATATGCGTTTTTTCTTCAAATTTTGTCTTGATTCATATGATGTAACCTAAGAAGACATTCCCAACTGAGCGCAAAGGAAATGTTCTTCCACAAACATCTGTGTATTTGGTTGTAAAAGTTTCAGAAAGATGGTAGCTTAGTGGTTAAGCCATTGGACATCAGATCTGAAGGTCATGACTATCGCCAAGATGTCACACCTGGGCCCCTGAGCAAGGCCCTTACAGCTGCTCGGCTGTATGAATGACATCATTGTACGTTGCTCTGAATAAGGGCGTCTACATAAATGTCAAATGTGAATTCAGTCATGAGACGTTTCAGAAAGGCTGAGAAACCCAAGCTGGAGTGCAGAAGAAGCTAAACATAGTATGGAACCCCACAACACAGTTTCCCTCCCGAATTCATTCACTGCGTTCCTTTACCAAGGAAAAGGGCCACATGAAAGAATTACTCAGAGGAGGTAAAAGGGTTGGAGACAGACCGAAAGAGGTCCTTGTCAGTCTCTAATGGCTGTCCTAACATTCTTATGATGGACAGACAATGAGCCTGAGAAACTGCATCAGGGTTCTCAGAGCTCAGGCTCCCTTAGGAGCTCTTGGGTTGTTTGGAGGGGGTTGTGCCTTTTATTCTTCTGAGGGTGCCTTGATGTCCCTAATGATCATGCTTGCTTCGTTTAGAGGGCTCTGAAGCACAAAGGGACCACCTTGCCCTATTCATGTTAGCATGCGTGTAAAGTGCGATGTTAAATTACTGTACAAGAAGAGTGACAGAACGAGACGTGTACTCGGCCGAGACGCCTCGTAACTCCCCAGATCTTTTCACAATCGCTTTATTTATACAGGCCAGATGGCCTCACTAGCACGGATCCAACATGATTTACAGTCCAGATCAAGATTTAATCAAAGTTTCGCCAGGTGACCCGAGTTGGCGCCTGATCGCGTAGCATGAGCCCGAACGTTTCGCTGGGATAATTTATTTGAAGGAGTGAGCACGAGGCTAAAATGTCATGCGGGCCCTCGGCTCAGACTGCGGAGAAGTCAAATAAACTGAGAGGGAAACGGCGCTCCGCTCTGCTGAATCACCAAACACGGAGTGGGGCGCACCGGCTGGCCGCCGACTCCAACGACAAAAGACGGATTGACCAGGAAAGTTCGGCATCTCGGCCTCGTATTGACACGAGCCCCATTCCCAACGGAGTTTAAACGATGAAAACTTTGAGAGGAAGAGAAATGGGTTAAGAAGCAGAGGGAGAGAGGAAAGTTAATATCTGTGTGAGGTGAAGCTTGACATCTGTTTGGACTGCAGATGTTGGAGAGTGCAAGAGTGCTGACAGGACGAAGGTGGGGGGCTTCGATAAGAAGCGCGAGAGAGCGAAAGACAGCACACTTCATCTGAGACATTTTATCCGCCTCTTCATATTTGCTGCTGTTGAACATTGAATTTTTCTTTCTAACCAATTAAAGGTGCATTGGGTCAAATTCCAAGATGAATTAAAGCACAAAACGTGATTTTTTTCAACTCCCTGATGCTTCTTTTTGCCATGTAAGGACTCAATAGAGGAATTGATGGAGCTCAGTGATTAAGGCTCTGATTTACTGATCAGTAGGTGAGGGAGTCAAGCTGCCACTCTTGGGGCCCTTAAGCAAGGCCCTTAACCCTTTGTGCTCCTGTATCATTTCTGACCCCAGATAAATGTAACTATTTAACGATTTGCTGTTGTTGTACATCAAATCTTTCTTTCTACCAAACTAAAAGGTGCTTTGGGTCGAATGCCTTTGTCTTCTCCTTGATTCGTAGATCCCTATGCATGTTAATGTACATGTGCACGAACCTCCGCCTCCCAGAAGCTACAGAATCCATTCATTTCATTCTACCTGCTGAATTTTAGCTAGAAACACAAGATACACTGAAACTCCAGATAAGTCTGGTTCCTCTCAAGGTTTCTTCCTCATGACATCTAAGGAAGTTTTTCCTTCACCACAGTCGCCACGGCTGCTCATCAGGGATAAACACACATCGTTCACCTTC
>NC_139597.1:2255620-2290620 GCF_946808225.1 Silurus aristotelis | reverse complement strand
CTTTTAGCAAGAAATCATTCATCATGTTAGAATAAACTCTGATAATGACTAACACACACACACACACACACACACACACACACACACACACACACACACACACACACACACACACACACTGGTCAATATATACATTCGTGAGTCGTCGCTATGGTGACTGGTAGTAATGGAGGGGGAAAACAATGAAGCGGAGATAATTGAGACGACTGCACAAGAGTACACTGGGAAAAGGTGCTTTCGCTTCAAAATAATGTTAATACTTAGCAAGTAGAGGTGTGTGTGTGTGTGTGTGTGTGTGTGTGTGTGTGTGTGTGTGTGTGTGTGTGTGTGTGTGTGTGTGTGTGTGTGTGTGTGTGTGTGTGTGTGTGTCTCTCCTGGGCTTCCTAATGCATTATGATGTTTTTGTTCATGCTGTATAGACTCTCACTCGCACTCTGCCTTTTTTTTGGTAGTCATTTGCAGAACCATTGTGACTTTTCACATCACTGTCTAATCACTACATACTATACAATTTTATTTGTATAGCGCTTTAACAATGGGCATTGTCCCAAAGCAAAGTGGCAAGGAAAAAACTCCCTGAGATAACATGAGGTAGAAACCTTGAGGAAAAACCAGACTCCAGACCAAAGGGAACCTCATCCTCATCTGGAAGGCTCCAAATATCCATTTATTACAGGTCTAATATTTCCAAAGTGTAAAGTTTATTTATATGTCCTCAACTGCAGAACTGTTCATGCTGTTTATAAGGTATTGTAGACTTATACTGTAGTAGACTTCATATTAAATTACAATCCAAATACATTCTGAAAGCTCTTGAGTTGCTCAGTTACTTCCTGGATCTATATGATCTCTTTATTGAATATTCATGGATCTAAATGACCTCTGTATTGGATATTAATGGATCTATATGATCTCTGTATTGAATATTTATAGATCTATATCATCTCTCTATTGAATATTCATTGATCTATATGATCTCTGTATTGGATATTAATGGATCTATATGATCTCTGTATTGAATATTTATAGATCTATATCATCTCTCTATTGAATATTCATTGATCTATATGATCTCTGTATTGGATATTAATGGATGTATATGATCTCTCTTTTGGATATTCATGGATATATATGATCTCTCTATTGAATATTCATGGATCTATATGATCTCTCTATTAGATATTAATGGATCTATATGATCTCTCTATTTATTATTATTGGATTTATATGATATCTGTATTGGATATTAATGAATCTGTATGATATTTGTATTGGATATTCATTGATCTATATCATCTGGTAATTGGATCTTCATGGATCTATATAATCTCTGTATTGGATGTTCATGGATCTATATAATTTGTTTATTGGATATTCCTGGATCTATATGATCTCTGTATTGGATATTTAATCATCTATATGATCTTTGTATTGGATTCTCATGGATCTATAACCATCTATTAATTGGATATTCCTGGACTATATGATCTCTATATTGCATATGAGCTTTTACAGAGTGAAATAGTGCTGTAGGATCATGGATCATCATCACCATCATCAAGTTCGGAACTTTGAATGGCAGAACTGGTCCGAGTGACTGACGGGACTGATGACAGACGCCGTCTATAGGACAGTGTCAAGCTGAATGACTTTGAAAAGCTCCCTCTCAGGCTGCATGCCCTCTTTCTTCTTTATAGTAACTAACACATACACACACACACACACACACACACACACACACGAGCCCAACCTCCAATAGTTTCCAGCAATGAACTCTGGCCTGGGTGCCAGGATTCCACAGCTCAAGCAGGATGTTTGCAGGGGACACAGTGTGAATGTGTGTGTGTGTGTGTGTGTGTGTGTGTGTGTGTGTGTGTGTGTGTGTGTGTGTGTGTGTGTAGTTTGACCTCGTTGGGACATTTTTTGATCTCCTAAGAATTTTTATTTGAAATTATCCCAAGGATTGTTTAACAAAAATGTGTGTGTGTATATGTGTGTGTGTGTGTGTGTGTTTATGTTCACAAAGCTTGCCTAATTATGTGTGACACATCTATAAACACATATACGCATGTACAGCAGCCTGATTTCTCAGCATTGCCACTTCTGCATTAAATGAAAGTGAAATTTTGATCAGCAGCGTGCGTAAGCATGTGCGTGCATGTTTGCATTTGTGTGTGTGTGTGTGTGTGTGTGTGTGTGTGTGTGTGTGTGTGTGTGTGTGTGTGTGTGTGTGTGTGTGTGAGTATGCGCCTCGCCACAAAATCCAAATAAACACACCGGGCTCCTGCACTCAATCATGTTTGTCCTGCTGTTTGTTTTTCCCTTTGTCCTTCCTGCGATGTCCTTTAGCGCAGGTCAGAGACGACGAAAAAGGAGGGAGGAAAAAGAACGAAAAAACAAGACGACCAAATCAGGACATGGGGACCAAATTATAAACACAAACAAAACCCAAAACAAATTTCATCACAAAAGGACAAAAAAGGTCTAATAGGAACGTCTTCAGCTCCCAAACACTGCAATGTAGGATGACCTATAAACACCAGTCAGCGTTATAGAAGGTGTATGGCCTAGATGTGTGTGTGTGTGTGTGTGTGTGTGTGTGTGTGTGTGTGTGTGTGTGTGTGTGTGTGTGTGTGTGTATGTGTGTGTAGTCTTGCCAGGTCATTTGCTCATAAATCATCAGTCAGCATTGCTCCAGTACCGTCCAAACAGCAGCATCGGCGCCACCGTGAGCCCTCGCATTAATAAAGCGCCTCTCTATCAGTAAAATGGACAGAGAGAGAGTGAAACAGAGAGCGACAGACAGACAGACAGACAGACAGTGACGGAAAAAAGGGCATTTATAGGTAGACCCGGAGCCATCAGAGTCACCCAGACTTAGAAGAGCTTTGAAGGATCTCACACGCACTCGCATTCCTGCACCCACACACAATCACTAATGCACACAGCCAAATCCCTGGTAGCAAGAGCTGATTTAGAACAAACATCCAGAAGTGACAGCCGAAAACACACACACACACACACACACACACACACACACACACATTTGACTCGACCGACCTGCTCTGCTTGAGGGTCTTTTCCTACTAAACATTTAAAAAAAACAGAATAGAAACCAAGAATCTGGTTCCACCTCGGCATGATAACACAGGAATTCTATTCACAACAAACTCTTACTTACTCTTCACTTTTCACGATAAAACAACACGTATACTGAAGGAACCAAGAGATTTTCTGATCTGATCTGGAAAATAGATTATGGTGAGAAAAAAAAGTAAAAAAACAAAAAAAAATGTAATCTAATTATAATACACTATAATGACAAAAGTATTATGTGGTTCCACACTTTTCTTCCCAACTGTTCCAACAAATAAATGTGTTCTTGGATTCTTGTTAGCATTAAATTGGAAGATCTGCTTTCCATGGGTTTGAGTGGAAGATCTCCTGCTATAAAGCTCTGACCTCAAACGTACTGAACGTGATGAACTAAAACGCTGACACCACAGGCCTCCTCACCTCACCTCAGACCTCCAGCGATGTTAGGAATCTGGAAGGTGGTAGATCAGTAGGTAGGGCATTTGCCTTTTGATCGAAAGGTTACAAGTTTAAATCCCAGCACCACCACTGCTGAGTGCTTGAGAAAGGCCCCTGACCCTCAACTGCTCGCTTGTAAGTCGCTCTGGAAAAACTGGTCAGAGTTCACATCCAGCCATTATACAGCGCTGTTAGAGCACAGTTTGTGTAGCAGTACAGATTTACTGTCCTCTCATTACTATCTAAATAACTGGTAACAAAAGTAAGTACACCCTCAGTCAACATGTCAAATCTGTGTCCATAGTGTAAATATTGTGTGTGAGCATCATTGTTATGTAGCGCTGCCTTAATCCTCCTGAACATGGAATTCACCAGAGCTGCACAGGTTGTTGCTGGGATCCTCTTCCACTCCTCCATAATGACATCACAGAGCTGCTGGATTTTAAACACATGGAGCTTCTCCACCTTCCGCTTGAGGATCCCACAGGTGCTCAATAGGATTCAGGTCTGGAGACATGCTTGGCCACTCCTTCACCTTCACTTTCCTCAACAAGGCAGTTGTCATCATGGTGGTGTGTTTGGGGTCGTTATTATGTTGGAAAACAGCAGTTTAGACCAGTTTCTTAAAGGAGGGCATCATGTTCTGCTTCAGAATGTTACAGAACATGTTGGAATCCATGTTTTCCTAAATGAACTGCAGCTCCCGAGTACCAGCAGCACTCATGCAGCCCCAGACCAATATACTACCACCACCATGCTCGACTTAAGGTAAGACACAATTTTCTTGGTTCTCCTCACCTGGGTGTCACCACACACGCTGCCAAACCACAGGACATGGTTCCAGTAATTCATGCCATTTGACCGGTCGTCTTCAGCAAACTGTTTGCGGTTTTCTTGTGAGCAGCTTCAGAACAGGCTCCTTCTGGGATGACGGCCTGCACACAGACTTGTTGCAGTGTGTGTGTACGGTCTGATCACTGTCAAGCGGACCTTCTGCTGCTACCTCTAAAGCAATGCTGCAGCACTCATGCGTCTGTTTTATGAAGCAGCTTCTGCACCTGACGCACAACAAGAGGACTCGACTTCTTTGATGGACCCTTGTGAGGTCTGTTCTGAGTGGAACCCATCTCAGAAAACCTCTGTATGACCCTAAAGACTACTGTAACTCAGTTTCAGTGTGTTTCTGATCTTTTTAAAACAATTCTAATTCTCAAATCCTCAGAGAGTCTTTACCATGAGGTGCATGTTGAACATCCAGTTGAACATCCAGTGGTCAGTATGAGAGAATTGGACTCAAAGTAGCAAATTTTAACTGCTCGAATACAAGATACACACATTTGTCTGGTCCTGTCAAGCAGACAAAATCATAAACATGATGAATAGGACGTGTGGCTTTGCCTGGTTATGGTCACTGAGGGTGGACTCACTTTTGTTGGCAGTTATTTAAACAATAATGGCTGTGTGTTGAGTGATTTTCAGAGAACACTAAATCAGTACTGATATACAAACTGCACACTGATACTCCAAAATATATCCAAGTTTCATTTCTACAGAATAGTGACTTTTACTAAAATGGTTTTGTGAGATACTGCACATGTGGAATGTGATGTTCAAAAAGATACACATGCCCAATCACATACCACATAGTGCATTAAGAACATACTAGAAACCTATGCTCTTGAAGAAATCTAATGAAGGTATGTAGGATGTGGGAAATGAAATGAAAAACTGAAACAAACTGGAGAAATGTTGGTTTTATGGTTCTTGAACCCACATTTAATTATCTTCATTCATTTTTAGTATCCACTTTATCCTGGTCAGGGTTGTGCTAGATCCAGAGCCTGTCCTATTCTCTCAGGAATAATGAATAGATGAGAAAAAGCCTAGAAAAATTTTGCTAGGATAGTCATGAGAATGTTGTTGATAGGATTGTTAAAGAGCAACTGAGCTACCAGCACACAGGCGATGAATCTTACAGTATATGCAATAGAAAGGCATCATGAAAGCTGAACCGAGACACAACAGGTTTATTTCATTACTGTAACCAGAACGTAAAGTATACATACAGCGTTTCTTTTTTTAACCATGTAAAACTGAGAAGTTTTTGGGTCAGCTATGAAGAATGTTCTAGAAACACAACACATAGCCCCCTGTTATTACTCGTCCAAGTATACCAGCTTTGGTACTATATCTATGGAGAGTAAAGAGATAAACGGTGCGTTCTGCATTGGCTTTAAAAACAGCCTTCTCAGTTTACCAGCATCCTTGCCAGCATCTCATCACCATGTCTAGCCTCACAACCTTGTGTTGCAGATTAGCTCTGATGGCAAACAACCTCCACTCCTCCCAAAATTCCCAATTTACAACCAACTGCCAATTGGCAGAATCTCTGTGGTTGAGCTGAGAGCATATATTATTTTCACAACATGAGGGGATATCTAATGGCATATTTAAAGATCCGGGTACTGATTTCCAAATGCTGTGTTCGGTTCAACCGCTAAGCATTTTTTCCTTAAAGTTAGGAATGCGAAAAAACCTCATCAAATGGCGAAACTAACCCATGGTGCTTAGATGTACGGTGCAGCGGAGGACTGCTGGCTTTCATTCGTATGATTATCTCAGCTTAAAGTAAACACTCTTTTCAAACAAACGACCTTCGTTTAACAGAAAGTCTCAATCTATGACCAAGAACTACTTTTACTTTAATAGATGTGAAAAACAGATTTCAGAGCAGTTTTTTTTTTCCATTGTCCATCTTTAAAGAGTAAAAAGTGACAGCTGTAGGAAGAAATACTAATTGAAATTGTAAACAGAAATAAGGCCTATCCAATATACGGGGAGTTTTTGCCTGTAGAGGATCCATTTCACTAAATACCAGTAACATCTGCACGCTTTTTTAATAAAAAAAATGAATCCAGAGATTGAAATATAAACAGACGAGACTCTCTCAATATGTTGTGAGATGTTACTCTTTCAGGATGGATTTGAATTGTAATTCATTTTAACAGTCTGCTACAATGGCTTAGAAAAACAGTTTATATGAACAGCATTTAAGCGCTCATTACTGTACTCCTCAACAATGATGGAACTTTAATGAATGGACATTCGGTGCCACCCAGATGAGGATGAGGTTCCCTTTTGAGTCTGGTTCCTTTTAAGATTCCTGCCTCATGAAGTCTCAGAGAGATCCCAGTATATCTTTAGTATCATTATTATTTGTAGTAGTATAAATATACAGTCACTATGAAAAGTTTTACACTAAAGTCCCCACCAATAAGGAGTTGATAACCTCAACCTCAAAGATGGAACTACCCAAGTGAGGACGGGTTCCCTTTTAAATCCGGTTCCTTACAATGTTTTTTCCTTTTTCCTTGCCAAAAATCACCACTGACTCGGTCATTTGGGGCAAATTTATGATTTAAAAATTGTATATTTGTGATTAGTTTATTTCTGTAAAGCTGCTTTGGGACAATAGTAATTGTAAAAGCTATATACATATCAAATAAAATTTAATTGATTTATTATTTAGTTGTATCAGAGTGGGTGATTTACAGGAACTTTTCTGGAACACATCTGGACACTATGAATATTAAGGCATGCCTCCTGGTTTGGTCAGTGCTCCTTTCAAGAAACGGGTTGCCTTCGAGAAATATCTAACAGATTACCCTGATGACATATTTACAGATGTCAGTGTCTGTGCCCACATCCAGCATCGTACTTAAACAAACAAACTGATTTTCCTAATAGTCAGGTGATGAACTCCAGGCTCCGGCACATGACCAAACACTCACAAGCAAACTATCCATGTTCATGTTCACTCTGATTACTAATCACACACACACACACACACACACACATGTTCCTCATCAGGATCATAACATCATGAACTACATAAACTTTGGACTGGTGAATACACTTTGCACTCTGCTGTAAAGTCTAGTTGCAGCTTCATAGCTTACGATGTAAATGAACCTAAAACCCATAGGCTTCCAAGTTTAGTGCTCTATTTAGTCTAGTCTGACTTTACTAACACCCCTGTGTCTGAATGAACACAAATTTCCACATGCACACTCCAAGACAGACAGACAGACAGACAGACAGAGATAGATAGATAGATAGATAGATCGATAGATCGATAGATCGATAGATCGATAGATAGATAGATAGATAGATAGATAGATAGATAGATAGATAGATAATGTACCCAGACAGACAGACAGACAGACAGACAGACAGACAGACAGACAGACAGACAGACAGACAGACAGACAGACAGACAGACAGATAGATAGATAGATAGATAGATAGATAGATAGATAGATAGATAGATAATGTACCCAGACAGACAGACAGACAGACAGACAGACAGACAGACAGACAGACAGATAGACAGATAGATAGATAGATAGATAGATAGATAGATAGATAGATAGATAGATAGATAGATAGATAGAGCCACAGTCTTTCTCCAGCAGACGGAGGACGGCGCCGAGGACACACACTCGCACAGACACAGACACACGCCTCAGACGATGGGCCTGAGTGCTGAGAGACGGACTGTAAACATCCAACACGCACACGGCAACACGCATCCACGGAGACACGGCTGTCAACCATGAGTGTGTGTGATGAGTGACGGTTCGTGGTGCTGAGGTTTAATGTGTGAAAAAGGCTTGTGAGTGCATGTGTGTGTGCATGTATGTGTGTGTGTGTGTGTGTGTGTGTGTGTGTGTGTGTGTGTGTGTGTGTGTTTAGACTGTTTAGGTGTATATGTGACATGCTGATCAGTTACATTAGACATGTTTCCCACAAACACACATCTTTGCAGCTTTACACACACACACACACACACACACACACACACACACACACACAAAGCGTTACTTCTTAGTTAAATATATCCCTGAGAGATGCACACACAGTTGCGTAGTTATGAACTTCCCAAAAAGCAAACACCCAATACATCTATTTCTGTATATTTCTCTGTTTTTCCTCACACCACTCTTTTATTTTCACTGTATTTCTCCACTCTATCCCTCCATTACTTTTCCAGAGTGGAACTGGGTTTGTCCATTCTGAAAATATCTCAGCAGTCAGACCTATAAGTATTGGCACCTCACAAACGGAGGTCTTTTTTCTTTTTTTAGTTTTAAAATGATCACCACTTCATCCACTTTTTCGGTGAAGCTGATCATAGGATGAGACAGCAAAACTAAATATTCCTGCAACTTCTTCCTCGCAATTCCTGACTTTTTATGTCAGTCATCTGACTTGGGCAGATCGACACCCATGTGTCTTGAAGGGTCTTCTGTTCTGATGTTTTTCTTCACAACGTTTGACCAACAAAACTAAAATTGAACATGAATGTGTCAACAAGCATTGATCAGTAAACTGAATATTGAACCTGAATAAAATGGAATTGAATTGAATACCACCTCATATCTAAACAGGATGTAGTTAAAAATTCAGCAGCAGGTCCTGAACTTCAGTAGCAAAGTTGTAATAGTTTTATCTTAGTTTTGGAAGAAAGTGATATGAAGGGTGGCAATAATTCTGCCGTTTATTGTAAAATAAATAAAAATTTAAAATAAATAAGACAGACAGTTTTTTTGTATTTGCTAATTTACATAAATTTAAAAAGAGAGAGAGAAAGAGAGAATAGAAAGAGAAAAAGAGAGAGAGAGAGAGAGAGAGAGAGAGAGAGAGAGAGAGAGAGAGAGAGAGAGAGAGAGAGAGAGAGAGAAGGATAAAAGAAAGAGAGCAAATGAGAGTGAGAGGAAAAAAAGATTTTTTTTTACTTTTTACAATCCTTTGTTTGACCCAACTCACATTTTATACCAGATGGTATCAGGTTCACCCATTAGATAAGTAAATAAATAAATAAATAAATAGATAGATAGATAGATAGATAGATAGATAGATAGATAGATAGATAGATAGATAGATAGATAGATAGATAGATAGATAGATAGAATGTTAAATAGACAAATGAAATTAGACAATGACAGTTAAATGTTGGGGGGGGGGGTATTTGTTAAGTTCAGGTCTGGTGTAAAGTGCAATTTTTCCTCTTCCACAAAACACAGAGCTTCTCCACAACACCACACAATCTCAAACATCTTTAGCTCCACCACACTCTTATACACATTCAAATCAACCACAATCCTTGATTTTATGAACCGGGAGAAGATTCTGAAGGCATCACAGTCAGCATTTTGGGACACTTTCTAAAGAGGTATATGGCCATTGAAACCTGCCCTTAAATAAAATTATTTAGCTGCCACATATTTCTGTTCACAGAGACGATACAGTTCTGTCAAGTCCCAGTCCTCCCACCAAGTCCACTAGCTACTGTTCTCCAAACCAGGTTCCTTGGCCCTGTTAGGAGTCTCTGGATGAACTGGAGGCAAAATGCTGCAGCTCTGCTGGCGAGATGAACCAACCCTTGCTCCCCTTCCTCCTTGGGCAGATGGAGGACACTCTGCGGAATCCAGTGCAGACCATACCAGAAGAAATCCACGAGCAGGGCATAGATGTTTGCTAGCAGGTTTGACGGCTTGTGCCAGAGAGACGGCGTTGTCAGGTTGTTTATTACCAGCGTTTGCCCCCTGTAGGACATCTTTGGAACCAGCTGCTTTCACCTGCATAGTCTTCCCAGTTTAATTAAAAAAATCATGACTCCCCAGGTAGACACCCAAGAATTTAAAACTGCCTTTTTTCCACACCAGGCCTCCTGGGAGTGTCGGCTCCCCACCTTCCCACTCCCCAACTAAAACTGCTTTACTCTTTCCCCAGTTTACTTTTGCTGCTTATAAAAACTCAAAGTCTTTTAAAACATCAATTTAAACATTCACCTCAGACTGAAATCCCACCGTTTCAGCCAGGTAATCTGCATACGCTGACAGGTAAGGTGAAGCATTAACGTGTGGAATATTAAAACCAGAAAGACGATTTCTTTGGTTGATTAAAAAAGGTTCACTAGCTAGAGTGTACAGCATTCCTGAGAGTGAACAGCCTTGTCTTATACTTCTGTACACTCGAAAAGGGGCACATAAACCACCATTAACCTTCAGTACACTCTCAATTTCACTGTACAACACCTTGATCATGGCTCTTTCTTTGGGTTTAACCAACACCTTTCCAACACCTTCCACATATTCATGTTCAACCCGGTCAAAAGTCTTTTCCTGGTCTAGGAGTATCAGACCAGTCTTTAAGCCCAATAGCCTAGAGACGTCCAAAATGTCACAAATTAAGTATACGTTGTCATATATTGATCTGCCAGGCACACAGTGCGTCTGGTCATGGTGAATGATCTGCTCCATCACCTTTGGCAGTCTCAAGGCTAATGCTTTTGACAGCAGTTTGCTGTCAGTGCACAGTAGTGACACTGGGCGCCGGGTCAGGTCTCCCTTTTTTGGCTGCAGGGTCAGGACGGCTTTTCTGCAGCTCAATAGGAGCTGACGACCTTTCACACTGTCCTGTAGGACCTCCAGCACATCCTGCCCTATTACTGCCCAGAATGTCTTGAAGAAGTTGACAGGGAGACTATCTATACCTGGCGCCCACCTGTTCTCCATTGCTTGGAGAGCCTCCTGAAGCTCAGCCAGTGTTAGCTTCCTGTCCCTGACTTAAGGAAGCTCTCCTTCACCACCTGTGCCCTTGACCTATCACTGCCATACAGCTCCAAATAGAAGCTAACTGTCTGCTTGTGAATTTCATTGGGCTTTGACACGAGATCCCCTGATTCTGTTCGCACAGCATGCAATAATCGTTTCTGTCCATTCTTTTGTTCTAAACTGAAGAAGAACTTAGAAGTGACCAACGCCCCCTAAATATGCCCTCGATTTCCAGTGGCCTCTAAATGCTCGAGATCCATCATTTCTATCTCTAAAGCTTTTAAAGCTTTTCTGGCAACACATCCCACCACTGCTGTTGTGAGTTAAAAGCTGCTTGCTCGAGTTTTAAACAATTCCATAAAAAAATGAAGACTCTTCAAAATTAGCATCTTCTAGTAAAATGTGCAGTATTAAAATGCCAGTAGGTGCTCTTAGGTTTTCTTTTTACTGATAGTACAATGTACCATGCAGTGGTCTCTAGATGCCTACCGGAAAAAAAAACACTAGAAAAAAAGTCACTTGATGCTTAAAACCATAAAAAGTCAGCAGCGTTACTGATGTCGCTGTGGGTTTCCTGTAGCATAACCACATCAATGCGCTGCTGCTTAATGAGCTCATAGAGCTTTACTCTTTTCCGTGTTCCCTTGCTCCGTTTTTATTAAAACTCGCAAATTGGATCCCGTTTATTAAAATAAAAGTAAAACAAACAAATACTAAAATAGTAAAACACACCACACACTCTATCAGTCTTCATCTAAGTTTTCCCTACTGACCTTCATTTTCAGTTTATTTCAGTCTAAACATTTCTTGGTCTGTAAAAGCTCCTCCTCTTCTAAAATGTTTTATTTCGTGAATAAACTGTTTACGGTTCGGACAAAACTCTTCGGCTGATACGTTCTTTTGCTACTTGTTGGTTTTTAAAGACTCTTTTCTATCTACAGCACTATTAAACACGTTTAAAGGTTTGTCCTGAGAGTCTAAATTGAAAACTGAATCTCACATTGCGTCTTCACTGTCTGATTTAGGTTTCTTCACCTTCATATATTTCTTTGCCTGCTTTTTCCTTGTCCCTCACCTCGGGTCTTTCTTTTAGTTGGTACTTTGGGCAGGGGCTCGTGGCCGGTGTCTCCTAGCTGCCTGCCTTTGCCAGTGCAGGCAGCTTCAGAACTGCTCCATTGTCCACTGTGACTGTTTTAGGTTCTGTTTTAGCCAAGCAGGGCTTCTCCCGGTCCGGTTCAGCCAAGCAGGGCTTCTCCCGGTCCGGTTCAGCCAAGCAGGGCTTCTCCCGGGGTGACTATCTTTCAGGACAGGACACACACTCCCACACCGTGCCCCAACCGCTGACACACTTCTCTACACAGCACCCGCACAGCACCCGAACACCGCGTCCCTAACGCTAACACACACTTCTCTACACACCACCTGCACACCATGTCCCAACCACTAACACACAATCCTCTACACATCACCCGCACACCATGTCTTAACCACTAACACACAATCCTCTACACATCAACCGCACACCATGTCTCAACCACTAACACACACTCCTCTACACACCAACCGCACACCACCTGCACACCATGTCTCAACCCCTAACACACACTTCTCTACACACCACCCGCACACCACCCAAACACTGTGTCCCTGAAGCTAACACACACTTCTCTACACACCAACCGCACACCACCTGTACACCATGTCCCAACCACTTACACACACTCCTCTACACACCACCCGCACACCATGTCCTAACCACTAACACACACACACTCCTCTACACACAAACCGCACACCACCCACACACCATGTCCCAACCACTAACACACTCCTCTACACACCACCCGCACACCGTGTAACAACCCCTAACACACACTCCTCTACACACCACCCGCACACCATGTCCCAACCACTAACACATACTCCTCTACACACCACCCGCAAATTGTTTCCCCAACGCTAACACACACTCCTCTACACACCACCCGAACACCATGTCCCAACCACTAACACACACTCCTCTATACTTTATGCTGCTCACTCACACACACGCATACACACACGCATGCACACACACACACACGCATACACACACACATACTCTAATTTAATCTGAAATGTTTTATGAAAAGAATTGCGGAAAAATTGGCAACATGCCAACCGCTTTCACATGCTCTACACACCATGCTCACCCTTCCCCCGCACATGCGCAGAAGAGAGAGAGAGAGAGAGAGAGAGAGAGAGAGAGAGAGAGAGAGAGAGAGAGAGAGAGAGAGAGAGAGAGACTTGGACTTTTAAGTGCCCCGTTATTTCAAAACAGCCATGCGTGGTTTATTAACACAAAAAAGACAATCAAATAAAATATATAGGCAAAGTAAAAGCAATTTTTTTGTAATCTTTTATATGAGTGAATTTAAGTAGATAGAATTAATCAAAAACATTATCATTTTACTATCAGAGGTCATAAAAGAGAGAGAGAGAGAGAGAGAGAGAGAGAGAGAGAGAGAGAGAGAGAGAGAGAGAGAGAGAGAGAGAGGAGACATGGGGGGAAAAAGAGAAAGAATGAGATAAAAGGTTGAGAAATAGAAAGGGAGAGAGGGAGAGAGAAGAGAGAGAACAAGAGATAGAAGGAGAAATGGAGAGAGCAAATAGGGTTGACAAAGAGAGAGAGATAGAGATAGAGAGAGAGAAAGAAAAAAGAGATGAATTGAAAGGGAGGTCATCCACTTGCAACATTCCGCACATGACCGCGAGTGACATCACAGAAATTATTACAGCTCAGCCCACTCGTGCTTGTGTGTGTGTGTGTGTGTGTGTGTGTGTGTGTGTGTGTGTGTGTGTGTGTGTGTGTGTATGCGTGCTTGTGTGTGTGTGTGTGTGTGTGTGTGTGTGTGTGTGTGTGTGTGTGTGTGTGTGTGTGTGTGCATGCGTGCATGTGTGTGTGTGTGTGTGTGTGTGTGTGTGTGTGTGTGTGTGTGTTTCTGCTTGATTTGCTCGAGCTGTCTGGAATGCGAGTGTCTGACTGTAAATGTGTCTCATTTGTCATTTCTGACTGGCAGCAAAAGACAGAAAATGCCACCCAACACTCACCCACACACACACACACACACACACACACACACACACACACACACACACACACACAGGTCACAGTCCATGTGCAATAGCCAGCCTTCACCCACTGCACACACACACACACACACACACACTGCGCAGGCATGTGACCTCCAAAACCCAAGACAAGAACTGCATTACAGCAGACGAAACCCTTCGACAGTGACCTGAGTCATGACCTTCACTCTTCACTATTTTCTCTCGGATGCTGTGATGAAAGAAGAACAGAACTCCTGAATGAGTTCAGTCTCCACGAAATGCCAATAATGTCTCGCTCCGGCCGCGTTGAGATTTTGTATGGACGAGGAAATGTCTATAGATTCATATTTAGTTTACAAGCGAAAGACTATAACGTAACATTAACTAGCATTACCTATTAAACGCTAGCTAGATTCACACGTGAACATCCCGTTCCACATCGATCGATTCCCTTTGCGCATAAAATAACCTTCACTCTTCTGGGAAGATGTTTCTGTTGATGTTGTGGAGATTTTTGAGATCTCGTGGAGCCACGAGAGTGTTAGTAAAGTCAGGTACTGATGCAGGTGATTGAGAGTCAGAGCTCTATAGCAGGAGATCTTCCACCAAATCCAACCTATGTAAACCAGATCTTCATGGAGCTGGCTTTGTGCACAGGAGCATAGTCATGCTGGAAGAGGTTCAGGTCTCCTAGTTCAAGTGAAGAAAAAAAAACACATCCATAGACATTCTATACAACTGGATTTGATTGAAGAACCACAAATGGGTGGAAATGGTGGGTTTCCCAAACACTTTTGGCTGCACGGTGTATCATAATCTCTGAACTTTCGGAAAAGAAACTGAGTTGCTGATGAGGTGAGACATGCAACATGAAAACTTCACAGTATACCACATATAACTAACTATAAACGTATAATATATTGTAAGATAACATGGAAACATCATACGTTCCTACAAAGCACATCAAAAAGAACTTAGCCTCCTTCCTTCCAGTCGCGGTGGGAATTTTTAGACCACCACATTGGGGAGAAATTTAAGCAGGATCCAGACCCCGTGGAGCATTTTTGTGTTCCATGTCAAATCTCAACATCGACACTCTGAGACAAATTTGTTCGTGACTTGTTTGATGCTAGGAACGCTAGGACTCTTTGGTCCACAATCTCACCTGGACATCATTAAAAAACCTATAAAATCCTGTATATGTGCTTCTTTATGAAGACTGTGGACCTTTAAAGAAGTAGATGGTGACCCCTCAAACATCCCGAACCATCTAGAGACGTACCAGCGCCAATTGGATCCAAATTCATGTGGAGTTTAGACATTGGACTTCTTTGAGTGTTTAAAGACTCTGGCATGGAGAAGCTGGTGTTGGATCTGTGATGATCTCAGTTGTTGAGCTATTTTATGAGTTGCTCAGTAGCTCCTGGTTCCATAATCTCAAATGACTGTATAAGACTGTAGAAAGAACATCACTCATAATCACACAGTCCAGTGTTCATGTTAGTTCTCACTTTCCAGTGTTCTGTATTGTTGAAAGATTTATGATCACACTCTTGATGTCACCCAAATGAGGATGGGTTTCCCTTTTGAGTCTGGTTCCTCTCAAGGTTTCTTCCTCATAACATCTAAGGGAGTTTTTCTTTGCCACAGTCACCACGGCTGCTTATCAGGGATAAATACACACCCTTCACCTTCACTGTTAAATTCTGTAAAGCTGCTTTGAGACAATGTCTGTTGTGAAAAGCGCAATACAAATAAACTTGACTTCTTCTTCTTGTTCCCAATTAAAAACACTTTCAAATTGGACCTAATGTGTTTTGAGCTTTATAATGTGTTACAAATGTTGTTTAATGAAGCAGGAAGCATTTGCATGATCTGTCCATCACAAAGAATTCTTTATAGAAGACATTTCTGTTTCTTTTTTAACAGCTAAATACACTTATGGGGTAAAATACTAAGCTAAACCTGAGAATAAGATCAAGATTGAACTTGATATAGTTTGGACTCTCGCACATGTTGGGAAGGTATGGGTCGTGGTGGGCTATCATCTCTTGCCTTATGTGTCTTTTTGACCATTTAGGGGTCGGTTTATTCATTTGGGTATAAGTAAATGATTTTATTTAAATGTGAGGACGTTTTTAATATGCAAGGATAATCAACCTAAAGTATGCAAAGCACTCAACCGCCACCAGCTGGAGTTCCGAAGAAACCGATTCTGAAAAAAAGCCAACAACTTGGCAACACGACAAACTTCTGATCTCCAAGACCTTAGTTGCTTGAAAAGTAAGTATTTGTGTAAATAAACGTCTCATTACCATCAGAATAACACGTCCTATTGTCATTGTTCACATCAAGATCGTCAAAATGTTTAGTCACGTTCACAGTTTCAGTGGTTCCTCATGTAAACTACGGTTTTGGATCGTGAAAATGCCCGAGGTTGAATTTCTTCTTGACATCTATGAATTTTCGCAGCACAAACGTGCACATTACTGTGGGGTATCGATTTCTTGAGACCGAACAGGATTCACACTGACTGTACTGTTTTAGTGTTCGTTTTCTGGTTGTTCATCCATTTTCAGAAATGGTATTTATGCGTTTCGCTGTCACGAGCTTCACCTTTGACCTGTTTTAGAGAACGAGTCGATTATCGGTTGATCCGATGCCGTTCACTCGCCTTCATTAGTGACGTTCAAGATTCATCTGCACAATTCATCAATTCAACACATTTACAAAAGAAATTGAAGTTGAATCGAATCATTATAAATGAAATATGCATCAAATGAATACATTTGTGCTGCTGAAATTCATCTTCCATCCAATCTTGTTTTGTTAACAATGACAAAAGGACGTGTCATTCTGGTGGCAATGAGATGTTCATTTACACAAATACTGAATTAACGATTTTGAGAAAAGTTCAGGCTTTTGCAAGAAATCCTATCAAACTATTCGGGTAAATCGAGTATAATAAATTTTGACCAACATGAACAAATGATAATAAAGAAAACAGCAGACACTCATACACAATTTAATTACGTGAGTGTACAAAAGCGTTCGCAATTTGATCAAAACGACGAGAAATTGCTTTCATGTTACCCACAAGTGAAGAGTAGTTTTGAGAATTTCATTTTCGAAGCTCCAACGCAACTGAGAAAAACTGTAATTTGTGTAGATAAAAATGTAGCATGAGAACCATAGAAACCCAGAAATTTAATCCCAGACCACACAGACCTTCAGAGCGGTGGATGCAGGTGTGTTGGTTGTCGCTCAGGAAGAAGCCGTCTTTGCACTGGCACTCGTAGCTGCCCATGGTGTTTAAACAGATCTGCTGGCATCCGCCGTTGTTGTCCTGACACTCATCCACGTCTACCACACCAGACAGAAGAAAGACAAACAGTCATTACCGTGTGGCCACACATACACACACTTACACACTAACACACGGGTTCACAAACACACATTTTTTGTACCCTGTAATCAAAAGCCCACACAGGTATTTGTGAAAGTGAATGCTTTTTGTTTATTTGTGGCCCTTCTCTCTTTCTTCGTCACGATTTGATGTAGCCGGGAAACACAGCCGGATAGACGCGGAACAGGAATGTTCCGGCTTCCATACAAGCATCCTCCCGACAGCCAAACAAATAAACGCAGTGGCCAGGAAACACACAGGTCATGGGCAGAAAGAGAGATTCAGACAGGCAGACGGGTCAGTTAGAGTCCTCACGGACATCAGAGCTGAAATAGGACACGTTTTCTTCTCTGGAGTTCATTCTGGAATTTTCTTTAAACATTAATGGTGTTTCATGTCTTGTAATTGCGTTTTCATAACGTTTACAGGCAATACCATGTCTCTGAAAGGCCTATAAATATATCACTGCTTTGGTTGGCGTGACTTGACTTAGTTTTATTTACTAACAAAGAAACGACCCAGGAGTACGCAAACCTACTCTGACCTCAAAGTGCAACGTCGGCCATCTTTAGACCTGCCTGGGTTGGAGAATCTATCTTATACCTTTATATCTGTTAGGGATGGAAAGATTCACAGATTCGCATCGGTGCACCGGCATAAAAATGAACGATGTGATGCAGCTTTTTACCATATTTGCATTCGTAAAAAACATTTATTTCTATATAATTATTAGTAGACGTGCTGTAGTTTTATTATTTAAACAGTGACCAATCATCTGTGACCGATATTTGATATGTAGATCAATTTCTCGTCGCTAAACCGTATCTCAAGCGCATTCTCTCAGCACTCTGCTGCCACGTGAATATGACGCATCGCAACACTAAGGAGACCGAGGCGTGTCCTGAGAGACACATAGAATACAGATTAACATGGCAGAGGTAGAGCTGTGACTTCCTGCAGACACAACAGGAAAAGAACGTCTGGTTTTATTTGTATTTATTTTTTGTGTGTGAAAGGGACATGCGTTAGAATTCAGAAGGTATTTGATGATTAGGAGGTAAATTGATGATTTCCCTTCTGTCTGAACTAAGGAAATTTATCGCGGGTTGAAACTCGCAGTCCCACTTCATCACGATTTTAAATTTGGCACTTAACTATTTTGTTTCGCGAATGGTCCCGAATTCAGTTCATCATAAGAAATCAGTAGCATAACAAGAAATCGTAGGTTTCCGCCTTATTGATTGGTTGTATCCTCTGACATAAAAAAAAAAGTGCGGAGTTGAAGACATTCGTCGCCAGATTTAGCCAATGAAAATAAAGAATGCAGTGCCGTGTATATTTAACTCCTCCCCTTTTTTTAGATCAAAGGACACTTCAACCAATAAACAAGCAGAGAATTTACGCATAGGCGACGCTACAGTACTCACTATAAATGCGATATTTCTACGAATTGACACAAAATTCATCTCGCTATATTCTTGCAAATGTTTTCTGTGTGTGTTTAAAGCGTGTTGGACGATGACTTGTGGCTTAAACAATAAAAAGAGCATTTTCTAGGTGGCGTCCACAACTACAGCGATAGACGGAGCCGAAGCGTACGTCCGAGTTCTGTAAGCGTTATTTAGAAAGCAGACAGTGGTATGTGATATCACCGCACCTAAATCCTATTGAACTGCTCTGGGATGAAGAAAAAAATCTCAAACTAGTGAAGAACATCTTTGGCGAGTTTTACAAGAGACAACGCAAAATATTTCAGCTGAAAGTTTGAAGAGAAACGAACTGTCTGGATGCTGAGAGTGTGTAAATCTGGTCTTCGTGCTGAGAGAGGATTTTTCTATGAAGATAAAGTGGAACATCTGTACAGATTTGTTTGGTCAAAGTAAAATTCTTCTGGGAAGATGTTCCACTAGATTTTGTGAAGATTCATTCAGCCACAAGGGTGTTAGTAAAGTCAGGTAGTGATGTAGGTGAGAAGGTGAGGAGGCCTGGGGTGCAGTCAGCGTTCACATTCATCCCGAATGTGTTCAATAGGGTTGAGGTCAGAGCTTTACGGCAGAACACTCGAGATTTTCCACTTAAGATCTTCCAGGTTTGGGTCTCCTAGTTCGAATGATGGGAAAATTAGTTTGCCTCAAATTTTGTGGTAACCATTTGGGGAAGAATCACATATAGCTGGAAAAGTCAGGAGTTCCAATCCATAGAGTGTTCAATTTATCGAACAAACTTATAAAAAAAAAAAAAACAGTAAAATGAACAAAAGCGGAGTTTGAATCTTGATTCTTTTTATTGCAGCAATACAGAAAGTTTTCAATGCCAGTCTACAGCATCCATCTATTTAAAAAAACTACATAAATAAAATACATATTACCAACGATATCTCAGAAAAGAGTATTGCATAATCATTTATCACGATATTGGTATTATATTGATATATCGCTCAAGCCTCTGTTATGCTGTGATCCAGGCACGGGTTAAGTACAAAGCAGTGAATTTCCATGTGGCATGGCAGAGCAGCAGCAGACAGGGCGAGCACCATGTTCCAGTATCATCCGTCTTACTGGCATTCTCTCAAACCCACACAGATACACAAACGCTCCGGAAAAAGAGCAATGTGCAAACACACACACACACACACACACACACACGTTACACACACAGACTCCTAATTTGGTCACAGGGGTGTATTATGTGGCCCTTGGTTTTTACCTGGAGACGCGGCTCTTATTTTAGGCTCGGCAGGACTGCTCGTTAACGCAGCCAAGACAGCGAGGCCCTTTACTGTCCGAGCAAACTGGTGGAATGGAATCAGAAAAAAAGAGGAGAAAAGGCCTATCTTTATGCTGCTTTCCCCACAGGTATCCCTGTCTCTCTCTCACAGCCGAGCACATCTCATATCTTCTAGTTCTACTGAAGTAAAATCTCATCCCGCTGCATAGCAATCCATGTGGAAAAAAAAATAATAAAAATAATCCACGAAATGAAGTCTACAAAGCATTTTTATTTGTCTGGACAATGAGGATCTGCAGCTCTCACAGTCACGTGTCGAACGTGTCAATGAAAACGCGTAGTAGGTAAAGTGAAAAGAATGTCAAACAGAAATTTTGCTTTGTTTTAAAAAAATAAAAAAAGATGATCAGTATTTTAGTCGTTTAGCAATTAAGGTCCACGCTGCCAAAAAAACGAAACATCTGGCTGTACGAGGCAGCGAGTTTAAACTAGGCTGATTTTGTTTGATTGCGTTTGTGTAAACTTGCATTCGGAAAAGGCATCGGGGACGACGTGACACTACAAGGGGAGGTGGAAAGAATGCAAACGCTGTTGATGGAACCGACAGAGAAGTCATGAGAAAAATATTAACAGGCTGATGTGTGAAATGGCGTCTATCTCACCCCCTATTCTCTATAAACAGTATTCTGTACCTTGTAGAGTAAATCATCAGTGAACTAAACTATATGGACAAAAGTTTTGGGACAATGGACTTTTTCAGCCATATGTGGTTCTTATCCAAAGTGTCAGAAGCACACAATTGTACTGGACGTCTTTGCTAGCAGGAGCATGACATTTTAGGAGACCCAAAACCTGTTCCAGCATGACAACACCTCAGTGCACAAAGCCAACTCCATGAAGATCTGCTTTACATACTGACCACGTCAAAGAGAACAAAGAGCAAACGTTAAAATGCGTTAAAAAACCTGTGCGAATCTGTCACAAAGACGTTTGACATGACATGCCTTTGATGCACGGTGACGCTACATGGAGTCGTTCGAGGTGTTTCGAGTGAAACACTCGCTTCCAGAGCAGAAGAACATCACTGGAAGACCACGAGAGATCAGGAAGACCTTCGACTGGCTTAAACCCTAAAAAGTCTCCACAATCTCCACCATCAAAATCTAGAAGAACATCTTCTCAGAAGAGTGGAGGTTATCAAAACAGCAAATGGAGACTACATGTGGAATGGGATGTTCAAAAAGATACACAAACCCAATCTTATGGTCAGATGTCAGAATGTTGTCTATATAGTGTGTGTAGTGAACAGTCTGCAGCTGTAGGCTACACTTATACACTGTTTACATGTTACATGACACCAGAATCAGTGCAGAATTCAACACGGCCTACAAAAATGGCCACCACTGACTACAACACCCAGACTTTCTCATGAGATTCCACACACACATGGACTCCATTACCACCATGCCACATTTGTGGTTTTAAAAGGTCTCTCAGGCGTCACAATCATTACGAAGTACACACGCTGTGTGATTGTGTAGCAGTCGATGTTAAGTTTTCCTCTGTTTACTGTTTGCCTGCCTAGTTTATGACCTAGTTTCTGTTTTCTGTGGTTTGCGATTCCACTTGGTCCACTTGGTGTCGTTTTGTTGAAATTCTAACCCTTTCTTGTTGCCTGAAACTGCTTTTGGTTCACATCTCTGCCCTTTTGGTTCGATAAAATAAACCCATGGAGTATTTAAAAGTGGGCAGATTTGAGGATTATATTCCAATATAATCATCTATAACGAAGGAGCAGCCATGATCTTGATAACCTCTGTTTTAGACTTGATACATGTAAAAGAAGCTGATGGGAGGAGTGATGAAAAATAGAGTCGACAAGGTATTCGGAAAAACCAGATACAAAAGGACCATTCATGATTGATCAATCTTTTCCAGTTTCCAGTATGTAATGCCGTGCTGACTTCACGTTTGGTGGCCCCCAAATACCAAATCTGACTTTTGGTTTATCACGAAATATAAACAGGAATGTAAGAAAGATGGTTCTATAACATACATTTCCTCTCCAGTATCTCTGGTACCACTTCCTGGTTACTTACTGTACTACTTCTAAACTATTTAAACAGCTTATGGTCATTGAATCATTGTGAAATCTCGCCATCCTACAGTAGGACGTCTGGAATTTCTGAGCCTTTTGTTACTGCTGACTGCCTTGTTGTGTTTAAGATCTTCGCTTTGGTTTCGGAATAGTCTTTGGGCTTGTTAACATTTAATGCACTTGAATGAACGAGCGACTGTGAATTATGTTCTCGCATTGTCTATCAAGATCTCCATTAATCCCCCATTTTCCCCTGTGATATTTTGATTGCCTTTTGAAGTGTCACCTCCTCCCATTTTCTCCTTCACAATACATAACAGTGGGACAACAGCTACCAAGTGGCAGGACGACGGGGAACCTCTGTGATTACGGCATTATAATCAGAAGGTTGTGAGGTCAAATCCCAACCCCACCAAGCTACCCTTAATCCTCAATTGCTCAGTTGCTTTGGGAAAGAGTGTCAGTCAAGAGCCATAAATATTAAACCAGTACCAAACCATGGAAGCGTAAAACCAATTTTTTTTCAAAGCATCTGAAGCCAGCGCACTGGATTGAACTTTGTGATGGACAGGGGATTAAGAGTACGCTATCCCCTCTACCCAGAGTACAGCCAATTCTGGATGGCTGTGGTACTGTCAGGAATCCGAGCTGTGACCAGATTGGGAATGTAAAACCTATACAGTATTTGTACTGCAACAGAGGAAATACAGTATAGTGCCAACAAAGTGTCTACTAAACAATCTAAAAAAACCTCAGCTACAAGCTGAGACATTAAAAGATGCCTCAATCTAAAAAACGACATCCAATAAGGTCAAGAAAGCCTACAATAAACTAAAATACAGAATCTCCACATTGCAATTAGACACTTTCTTCTTCTTTTTTTTTATTTATCTTTTGCTTTCAGACTCAATTAAAACAAAAAACAGACAGATAAAACAAAAAAATAAGCCGGAGTCGTTAAATAAAGCAGCCAAACGATCGCACATTGAGTCCAGCTGCCGGCCCAGGCAGAGAAAAATAAATACGAATCGAAATGAAAAAAGACGGGGAGGAACTGCGCCAGATTACCCTTTAATCAGTCTCCCACATTAGCCAATCTTAAATCAATTAGTGCTTAAACTTGTTGACATGCGGCATCTGGGAGTCTGTGGAACGACTTCCGACATGAGCTCTAGCACACATAGGGACTGTTTCACCCCTGGGTTTGCTCTGAGTGTGTGTGGGTGTTAGAAATAGTTCTCAGTTAAAACAAACACATTACTAGGGGAAGACATTTCAAATCAAAGCTGAACACACACCACACACACACACACACACACACACACACACACACACACAATTATGCCACAAAGCTATTCACTATTTTAAAACTGGCGTTCCTTCTTTATTTCACAGGCTGCGCTATGCCCTGTGTGGTACATAAAGTTAACATGAGGATAATTGATGCACCTGGAGTCCATTTATAGTGGTCAGTCAACTGCTGGTTACTGCTGTCTCCTCTGAGTTCAATGGAAACGATGACATCATCTGTCTGAGACGAGAGGAGAGTAACGTGAAAGCGCAACAGCCGAGAGGAAGACGAATCAAAGAAAGAGTGTGAAGTCAGTCGGCGGATCAGAACGTGATTTATTTCCCTATAAACATATAAATACTAACATATAAATTCATACTTTATAAACTCTTTATCTGTGTAAAGCTGCTTTGTGACAATGCCGATTGTTACAAGCGCTATAAATAGCTGGATTAAATATAAAATAATATTATATAGTATAATATAATATAATATAATATAATATAATATAATATAATATAATATAATATAATATAATATAATATAATATAATATAATATAATATAATATAATGTGGACCTTAATATTCTGTATGAAGTAAAAGTAAAAATATATAATATATAGCTGGGGTTTGCAAACGTTGTCAAACAAATGTATTTGACAAAAATTTGCATAAATCTCATATTTTTTCCATTTAAAGCATAACCTTTCTTAATCCTTCCATCAAATATTTAACTAATAAGTTCCATATAATACAACAATAACACCAAATTATCTCCACAGCTTTATTTTATTAGCCACAAAGCCTGATACAGTACTAGCTAGCTAACCTAGCAAAAGATCTTACATTACAGCTAATTCACCTAGCCTAGCTCATCCTAGCACCCTAGCTCATCCTGGTTTGGCTATTTATTAAAACGAGAAGATGTGAATCAAGAGAAAGATACTTTGCAAAGATTATTGCTACCAGCTGAATGTGAGCTTGTTTATTAGCAGTAAAATAGGCAGCTAGCTAACTTAGCTAATATGAGTGATGATTAAATCTGATGAGTTGGAGTGAATTTGATACGGTTTAACATTTGATTTAGCATTAAATTAACATGTTTGCTGAGGTTAGAGATATTAAGATATATGGGATGTGGGGGACATGAGGACGCTTTAAATCGCCTATATATATATATATATATATATATATATATATATATGTATAGATCCTAAAAAAAATTTTGAGGCTAAAGATGTTGCTGGATTTTATCTAATAGGTTAATGGTAATAGATTTTGTGGATGAAAATGATTTGTTGTAGTGTAATTTTAAGAGATTTTAACAGACATCGTCCACCTTCTTCATTAGACTGCTTGGTTTTAAAACTCCAGGTAAATAAGTAAAAGTTCAGAAGGATGTTCATGCAGCCAGGTATTCTCATCATTGAGTGGTCAACCAACAGAGTTCCATTTTCATCTTTAAATATAAGTCTTCAGAGATCCTCTGAGAACATGGTTTAGCAGGTCGTGTGTAATATCAAGCTGTGGACATCTGAGACCCAATTTTACAGAAACTAAAGAGAGGAATACCACACTGCGTAGGATGCCAGCTTCATGAAGATATGTTTAAGATCTCCTGCTATTGAGCTCTGACCTCAACCCTACTGAAAATGATCAATGTGAACGCTGCATGAACCCCAGGCCTCCTCAGCTCACTTACATCAGTCCCGGACTTTACTAACACCCTTATGACCGAATGAGCACAAATCTCCACACGCCAACATCCAGGAACACCTTCCCAGAAGAGTGATGGTTATTATAACAGAACATTTGAGGACGGATTGTCAGGGTTCAAGACACAATAGATTGATTAGGGAGGGCATATTAGAGAACACACATCTTTCTCTCCCTCACACATCATTAATAACTCATCGATGAGCACTGTCTCTTCAGGTTTCTGAGTACTAAATCACAAGGGATCTCAAATTAGAGATGCATACCTCATCAACAAGAAAGCTTAGTTAAGAATGTTTTTCTAATGACGGCTGGTAAAAATGCTGTACATCTACAACCCAGCTATACTCATGCGATGTTATACTGATAATATAGTAAAACCCTGTTGTACGAGCAACTGATAGTACAAGCAAACAGAGATACTTTCGGCGGAGGGTCGCATCAGTCGCTTAGTTGATGACGTATCGCTCGGTCGCTTTCGTTGTTCAGTGCAGCAAAACGTAACTTTTTTTAGTTTTATATTTTTATTTCACTAGAAATCTTGAAAAATGTCTCCCAAGAAAATCAGTGATGGTGCTGTGAAAACGAAAGTAAATAGAATTACCATGGAAACCGAGAAGGTTACGAACGTGGTTCGCGTCTTACACTCGCAATCAACCACTATCAGATGAGTAAGTGTTAAATTATGCGGTAATTTGCGTCGTACTTGTTTGTTAAAATAGGCTACAAATACTTTTCAAGTGCAGAAATAAGCGATCGAATGAGAACTCGGAACGGATTAAATCACTTTTACATTCATTCTTATGGGGAAAATCAGTTCAAACGTACGAGCAAACGGACCTACGAGCAATTTTCAAGAACGAATTATGCTCGTACAACGGGGTTTTACTGTATAGAGCACATTCTGACCAATGCCATGAGTGGTCCAGAACCCAATCAAGACCGCTGAAAAAATCATCAGCTGCAGTTTGTCATCACCTGAAGCCAGTCACTTTCTCTCTCTCTCTCTCTCTCTCTCTCTCTCTCTCTCTCTCTCTCTCTCTTTCTCTTTCTCTCTGTATCTCTCTATATATATATGTATGTATGTATAAATATACATTAACGATCGTATGATTCATCCCTATTACTATGCAGTGTGATCCGATTACAATTCAGTTCAACAAAATGCGAATCAAAACAATACAATGAAATGGAAAAACTCAATATTCAATACTTTTTTTTCTTCGGTTCAGACAGACAGCAAATCATCATTTCACTTGTATCATCTGTCTTTTAATGCATGGACCCTTTTATAAATACACCTTAGTGGATGCAGCTCTACCTCTGCCATGTTAATCTGTACTCTACGTGTATATATATACTCTACGTATATATATATATATATATATATATATATATATATATATATATATATATATATATATATATATATATATATACATACACACACACACACACACACACACACACACACACACACACACACACACAGTATATATGAGTGAATAATAGCTATTTGGGACATTGTTATTATTCACCATTTTCCGAATTTGATCTTTGAATAGGATTGAAAGGTGCAAAAGCCTAAAATAAATGTAATCCAGGACAGTGATAAAGACAAGAAGAGACGTGAGAGACGTCCAAACGAAAAAAGAAGAAGAAGAAGAAAAAGAAAGTAGGGATGTAGAGCAGCAGAGCTCTCTTCGGTGTCAACCCTCTAAGGTTTTGTCTTGGTTCCCAGCACCACCATTTAGTCTTCTATTTGAAACACTCCACAATAAAGATGTCAAATAGAGAACAAGCGCGTTGCTTCTGGGGAAACAGCCTGGAGTTGTTCCAGAGAGACGCACGGCCAAAATAACCAAGAACTTACTGAGGCAGAGAGGGAGTAAGAAAAGAGATATTAGGGGAGGATCGGAGAAATGAGATGTCAAGAAGATGAACATGGGAGTGAAACAGTAGTGAGTGTTCAGAGAGAGAGAGAGAGAGAGAGAGAGAGAGAGAGAGAGAGAGAGAGAGAAAGAGAGAAAACGAGAAAGAGAAAGAGGGTTGCAAAAGATAATAAGAGCATGAACTTTAATAGGTTTACGGAGATAAAGATAAAGAGCAGAGACGTTAGTTAGAGGCAAAAGGACAAGACATCAGACTCACTCTGCTGCACTACAATAAAAACTGAATGTAAAAAATGAGTCAGGGGATAAAAGGATGACAAGGTGAAAGAGATTTAAAGAGAGAGACATAGCAAAGACATGAGACATAAGGTAGTTGGAACGGAGCTGTGATGAAGGGCCGCGTTGTGGCGTGCTGCTCGGATATTTATCATCATTAGTGAGTGCTAATATAAAACCATGAGGTCAGCATCCTGAAACTCAATCACACTGCCAACTCGGAAAAAAAAATCTTTTGGGGAGGAGAAGAGGAAAGACGGAGTCGTCCAAAGCTTGTCCACCTTTGCCAAACTACTCATGTGCTGTCCTCCAACTCCTCGAACTCTCTATCACTCTCTTGATAACTCGTTTCGATCAGAAAGTGGAGAAAGACAGGTTCCGATAATGGACATTTACCAACACGCCGCACCACAACCTATCGTTCCGGGCCGGCTTGTAAAACGAATAAAGATACGCAGCATGCATTTCGCTTTTCAACAGATTCCTGAACCCCCACAGCAAGCCCCCTAAAAACATTAAACTAGTCCTGCCTGTCAGAGACGTGGAATTTCACATTCGAACCGTTTAAATAAATATGCTATGGTGAGTTATTAATTTTCTCTGACTTTTCCCCTCAGGAGTCCATTTTTAACCACTAACATAAACACACAGCGTGCCAGTTGGATTCTGGGAAATGGATGCGATTCAGCCACTGGTGACACTTGAGGTGACATTTTAAAGAGATGAAAATAACCGAGAGGTTTTTTTTTTTTTTTTGCCAGCCGACTCCTGTCAGCTGGAGTGGAATGAGGGAGCCGGGCGAGATGAGGCTGTGCTTCCCAAAGCGCACAGAGGCATGTTTGTTTACGCTTGCGGAGGGGTCTTCGGAGAGGTCACTTGGCAAAGAGAAGACGAGAGAAAAACTCTTCGAGAGAAAGTGGACTCGAGACAGGCTAGCTGTGTGTGTGACGGAGGCAGCGTTCGGGGGCGGTTTTAGCGTTTCGTTGCAAACTGCAGCCCCATGATATCATCTGAATTAAAAAATAGCAAATTCAAAATACAGATTCATTCCTTAAGGGGAGAAAGTAGCCTCTGTCCCATTAGCTAACTATATAGCGAACTTTGCCACAGCACTCATAATACAGCAATGGATTGATTCCTGTTCAGATTTTGCTATGACACATTTCTGAACACTTCTGCAAAATAGATTGGGGTTGAATGATATACCAATAGGGTGTGAGTCAAGAACAGTGACATTAAAGTACAATCTGTAAAAGATAAACAATAAATAAAATTCCTCAACTAAAAATGTCCATATATTCTCAACTCAACATGCTAAAGTGTTTAGCCATCAGTGATTAGCTCAAAATAGCACATAGGTTTGAGGTGAAAACATACAGTAGCACCTCAGACTCTAAACACATGACATGCAGTTTTATATCATTGGAAAGACTTCGGGATGAATACAAAAAAGGCAGGCTCTTTATTAGTACCTAGAATTATGAAAACTGCAGCAAGAGCCTTGCACAGGGTGTGTTCCAATTAATGAACGCTAAAAATATGTTTGCTGAGTTATTGTTAATAATTTTTGTTCATATATTTGTTCGTGAACGTAGAGAACCTAGAACCTCTTACCTAGACAGTTATGACCATCATCTGCCAGCATGAAACCATCATAGCACGTGCATCTGTAGTTTCCAGGGATGTTGATGCAGTCATGCACACAGCCTCCATTGTAATCATTATCACATTCGTCCATATCTAAAACACAATACACACAAACAAGCATAAGGATATTACATTAATGCGTACATTTATTACGTACAATGCATTGTAACTGTTGCAACACACAAACACACACACACACACACACACAAAAAAAAAACACTCCGCTTGCATTTGTTTACATTTATGCTGTTTATTTCTTTTTTTCCGCTTCAAAGAGTGCTAGTTTATGCATGTGGAAGCAAAAAAAAAAAAGTACACAAACTTGTCAAAGCCTGAATTAGCTCATCTTTAAAGAATCCATAAACATGTTTTTTTTTTTCTTGCGTTTTTTCGGTACTGCGTGCGTAGTTGGACGCTGTAGAGCAATTCGCAAATGCTCGAACGCTCAGAGAAGAACAAAAATTCAGGGAAAGGAGGATGATGTGAAAAAGTGCACACAGAAATCCTCTCCAGATATGTGTGTGTTTGTGAGCTTGTGTGTGTTGTTGGTGTGCAGAGTGTTAAGGGCATGTTCCTGGGTGTCACAAGGAAGAGGTCAATAGCGGAATGGACTTTCTGAGCATGAGCTGCTGAAAACGTCCACCAGCAGCAAGCAGACAGCTCAGTATGCCCCCCCCCCCCCTTTTATATACTTAAACAATTATAAATCCCATTCATACCTTAAAGCTGGAGCATCAGCAGATTTATTTGCTGCTAGATACCTGCTTTATTACTGTTCTCTCTTTAAACATCCTAATGTATTTACTGACTTTGACCATGGCAGGGTCGCTTGTACCAGAAAGGATGGTTTGAGTTTTTCAAAAACTGCTGATTCGTCTTAAACCAGATGTCATCTGAAAGATAGTGTCAGATAAAAAAAAAAAAAAAAAAGTTGGGGACCCACCTGCCATTTGTCATTGAGAGAGAAAAAATTTTGTGTATAGACATAAATATTTATATACATACACATCTATTTAAGTTTATACAAATGTTATACAATTAAGTTAAACACAGTGGCCAGAAATGACTTGTTGATTAGGAAGGTCAGAGGGATAAATAGGCAAACTGGAACTAGGTGAGAGAAAAACCATCGTAAATCAAAGAAATAACACGTTATAAGCATTTCAGAATGAAACACAATATCAAAAATTGAGCTTTAACATGGCAGATTTCACTTTCTATCAACCAGAAAAATCTATAATAGTTATAATAAATATTTGAAAATGTCCTGATTAAATGTTTTTTTTATATAATACCTATTATATATATATATATATATATGATATAAATAAAAATAGAATATATATATATATATATATATATATAATTATTATTCATATATATAATATGGATATTTATTTTTATATATATATATATATATATATATAAATAAAATATAGATGTTGCCAATTTCTGGGCCCTTGAGCAATGCCCTTAGCCCTTAACTGCTCATTTGTATGAATAAGATCATTGTAAGTTGCTCTGGAAAAGGGCATCTGACAAATGCTGTAAATGTAAATATAAAGTATATAAGGCAAAGGTACCCAGACTTTTTTTTCTACGAAGGGACAAAAAACTTAAAAAACGTGACCAAGAACCATGGGCCAAAAAAAAGAATATACAGTATTATACCATTATATATTAAAATGAAAGTTGTCATTTTATAATATCTCGAATTAGGTGGTAGCTTAGTGGTTAAGGATCAGACCCAGAAGGTCACAAGTTGAAATCCCACCCCCACCACTGCTGGACCCTTGAGCAAGGCCCTTAACCCTCAACTACTTACTCAGTTGTAAGCCACTCTGAATAAGGGAGTCTGCCAAATGCCATAGATGTAGAAAACATGAATCTGTCTATCTAATGTAGTTTTATTTTCAGATTCTAGTTCAGTGAGATTTACAGTACAATGAGACACAATCCAGTTTATTGTACTTTAGAGTTTAATGGCTAATGAAGCTATTTGGTGACCTCTGATAACAGATATGATGCTCGTCTTTATTTTTCTTGGTGACATGCTGTTGTAGGAAAATAATGAATGATATTGTGGGGTGTTTCAATGCGAATATTGTAAATACAAAAATCCCAAAGTCGACTCTTTTACTGAAGCATTTTTACTTCGGCAAACTTTCTTTGATAATAAACCGTCATTCCCAAACCAGCCTCAAACAAAATACAGTCATACTACTGGGGTTCTGCAAAGTATGAAGAGTTTCCCATTTCTGAAAACGTCCAGGTTTATCTTTGACCATTAGCTGACACTGGAGAAAAACTCAATATCTCAATATTCAGTCAAAAAATAAAAAACCTGAATGAAGGAATTTCCCCATATCAATGATTCTAATGTCTTTTCGAATCTGTTAATATGGAACATTAGTCCTACATGTCTTCATTGATAGCAATGATAAAGTATTAAAGCAATTGCATTAATATGTGATTTAAGTTACAGCCAGGACCACTGTCAGAGCTGCTGTAATCCATCCACAGCTGTTAAAATGTCTTTTCTGGAAGTAAAACAGGGAATGATGCTGATGATGCCTGAGCAAAAAAAAAAACTCTTCAGCTTTTCATCTTCCTCAGGTTTGATTCGTTTTGACCAGACGTGCTGTTTTTTCCCAGTGAAGGAAGCCCCAAGCCCTCTTTCCTCTGAATTTCTCTCAGGTCATCGCCTTGTCACATCCAAACTTCACACCTTCCTTCCATTCCCTTTGCCTCCCCTACTCAGAACATCAAGGTTCAATGCGAGGTGCTTCGTACGTTTTTTTTTTTCTCGGTCACCATCCTGGCCCCATCCACACAGCGTGTAGTGGCTCTGTGAAGATAGTTCTCTCTTCTATGTCAAAATGCAGTTCTGCTCCATGGCAAAATTCAAGAGAGGGTGTGATGCGTCCAGCTCTCCACCACCGTGCTGTGTGAATGTCTGGATAATGTGTGTGAGCGTTTAAGTCAATGCATACAGGTATGGCAAGGTTTTGTGTGTGTGTGTGTGTGTGTGTGTGTGTGTGTGTGTGTGTGTGTGTACTATATAAAGCACCAGAGACCATCTGACCTGCTCTTAGAAGGGAGGATTTTTGTAAAGGAGGGTGCTCACACCCAGTCAGCCACTCAGAACAGCAGCAGCTCTGTGACGAACACACAGACACCAGGCAGACAATGGCCTACTAATAATCCCACATCTCTCTTTCTTTCTCGATCTGTCCATCCTTCTTTTCCTCTTCATTTCTCTTTCTCTCTCACACACACACAGACAGAAACAGTGCTTACTTGCGCTTACACAAGTTATTTAGTCATTATCTGATAGTAGATGGATTGTAATAACACACACACACACACACACACACACACACACACACACACACACACACACACACACACACACACATTTCACTAGTTCAGCACTCAATATTTTTTTTGAGAAATTAAACACCGCTGCTAAAACCCATTCAAAATAGCTTTTTTATTAGTTGCTTAGTAGCTTTTTTATTAGTTTTTTTATTAGAAGAACAGGAACCAGGATAAACCTTGAGGAACAATATCAGCAATTAAAGATTTAAACCTGTTAATGACTGAAAAATCATGTTTTTTTTGGGTACCATGGTAAAAAAGTAATAGATTTATATATATATATATATATATACACACACATATTTCTGTATTTGGAACTGCAATGAATGGATATTCGGGGTCACCCAGATAAGGATGGGTTTCCTTTTGAAACTGGTTCCTCTCAAGGTTTCTTCGAGGAGCTTTTTCTTGCCACAGTCACCACTGTCTCACTTATTAGGGGTGAACTTACAATTATGGGGAACGAATTTATAGGCAGTAAACTTAAACATTCTAACTTTATAATATCTCTGCAATGCTGCTTTGTTATTGTTCATTGTTAAAAATGCTGTACAAATTAAATCCAATCAAATTGAATTGAATTAAATTGAATGATTTATTCAATCAGCTGAAGCCATTATATGATTTCAGGAACATTAATCTGAAAATTTCAGGCACTAAATATAAAGACCTAAAGGCAACACAGCTGTCTGTTAACTCTTTAACTATGAAAAGCCAAAAATAAAAATTTCAGGACTCGTTAAAGACGATGCCTCAATTCAACAGGTTGAGAGACCTGAGTCATGCCAATGCATTTAATCCATGCATTAGGTTAAATCACTAACACAGCACAATCACTCCACCTCCGTCTCCAAGGCAACACTGTATCCATCCCAGCTGCACTGTTTTGATTATTCTGGCAATTTCAATCCTAATTTTTTGTATTATTGTAAATATCATGGTAATGAATATTGTACATTCTCATTACAGTTTTTCTCAGTTGCTTTTCTGTTCATTTCTTATATCATCTTTAATGTTCGCAAACCAGTGAGTGGATTTCTCCAAACAATGTGTACAGCACAATACACTGGATTTCTCGCAAAAGTCTGTACTTTTCTCAAAATCCTCAGTTCATCTCCCAAAAGTAAGTATTGTGTCAATGAACATTTCATTCCCATCAGAACGAAAAGTCCCATTGCCATTGTTCACAAAAAATAGTCTCTTTATGACATCTATAAATTTAAGCAGCATGAATTCATTCATTTGATTGGATATTTAATTTATATTGATTGTAAGAGACTGAACAGGATTTGGCCTTTTACTGTACTGTACAAGTGTTCGTTCGTTTCTTAGTTCCATTTTCAGAATGTATAATTCTGTGTTTTGTCTGTAGTCATTTCAATCATCAAATAGCCGTTTAACCAGTTCTCTAAAACGGGTCAAAGGTGAATCTTGTGAACCTTCAGTTGGAGAATGAATACAGACAAAATGTAAAAATTTTACATTCTGAAAATGGATGAACAACTAAGAAACACTGAACACTTGTACAGTAAAAGTGTGAATCCTGTCTGGTCTCTTACAATCAATATAAATCAAATATCCAATAAAATAAATGAAATTCAGATACCAAACAGAAGGAAGTCAAATGTAGTGTATTTTCAGTTGCTGTGATCCGAAATGTAGTTTATATCAAGAAACACTGAAAACATGAATAAACATTTTGATGATTTTGTTTGTGAACAATAACCATGTGACTTTTCATTCTGATGGGAATGAGATGTTCACTGACACAAATACTTACTTTTGAGAGATGAACTGAGGATTTTAAGAAAGGTTCAGGCTTTTCTTAAAAAACTCTCTATATTGTGCTGTTTGTACACATTGTTTGGAGAAATGCACTCACTGGTTTTCAAATTATAAGGATGATTCTAGAAACGCTCCAAAGCAACCGAGAAAAACTGAAATAGAAATTCTCAAAACCGGTTTAACCATTTTGCATTCAATGACGTACACAATAAACTGATGCTGAGATGTTTTGGGGTTAAAACGTTTCAGGTGAAACCAGTAGAATATATTCTGATCAACATAAACGACTGATAATGTAGGAAACAGCAGACGCTCGTACACAATCCATTAAATGAACGTACAAAAGCTTTCGCAATTCGATCCAAGGCGACAAGAAACGTTGAGCATTGATGAGCACAAATGACGACATGATGTGGAGGAACGAGTAGTTTTGAGAATTTCATCTCTGATCTGAGAAACGATCCAAAGCAACTGAGAAAACTGTAATACACTCTGACATTCAGTCTGACTCTTATAAATTGAGTCATCTTGCCT
>NC_139597.1:2085620-2248120 GCF_946808225.1 Silurus aristotelis | reverse complement strand
CATGTTGGTAAATAAACTTTAAATAAATTCTAAACAAATGTTAAACTGTAAGCAAATAAAATAAATTACATTAAGTGTAGTGTTTTGTATTTATACAAATATATAATTATTAAATATATAAATGTTAACCTGTAGGCAAATAAATAGAATTACTTTAAAGTGTAGCATTGGTATTGGAAAAATGTAATTACATTTAAAATAAATGTTTATATTATAAATATTTTAAAAGACATTCTCAAATTATTATAATTTCTTTTAAGTAAATGCCTAAAAAAAGTTTATTTTCATTTAATTAAAAAAATATTTAATGGAAATAAACACTGAATTAATTTTCAAATGGATTTCTGAATATATAAGTATATAAATAAATACCTACATTTAAATTATAAATACAAATAAACATTTTAACAAATATTAAATAAAAAATACTTTTATAATGAAAACAACAACAATAATGATGATGATAATAATAACAATAATTGTGTGTATATATATATATATATATATATATATATATATATATATATATATATATATATATATATATATATATATATACACACACACATACAATTATTATTATTATTATTATTATTATTATTATTATTATTATTATTATTATTATTATATATAACAGCCGCCGCTAGTGATTCGCTGCGCTTTTGTCTCTCGACTTCTCTCATTAACAAATTGAAGCCCAATCCGAAATCCCATGCACTTGAATCACACACACACACACACACACACACTAGGGTCTCAGGTATCGACTGATTTGCTATTACCGCAAACCACTGTATTTTTGCAGTAGCTGTCGATGATGCCAGTGAGTGCCATGTCGATCAGGAGATCAGTGAGGGGTCCTGAGGGGATCGGTGAGAGGTCGATCAGGAGATCAGTGAGGGGTCCTGAGGGGATCGGTGAGAGGTCGATCAGGAGATCAGTGAGGGGTCCTGAGGGGATCGGTAAAAGGTCGATCAGGAGATCTGTGAGGGGTCTTTAGGGGATCAGTAAGAGGTCGATCAGGAGATCAGTGAGGGTTTCTGAGGGGATCGGTGAGAGGTCGAACCGGGGATCAGTGAGAGGTCGATCAGGAGATCAGTGAGGGGTTTCGGGGGATCAGTGAGGGGTCAATCAGGAGATCAGTGAGGGGTCTTGAAGGGATCGGTGAGAGGTCGATCAGGAGATCAGTGAGGGGTCTTCAGGGGATCAGTAAGAGGTCGATCAGGATATCAGTCAGAGGTCTTCAGGGGATCAGTGAGGGGTCTTCAGGGGATCAGTAAGAGGTCAATCAGGAGATCAGTGAGAGGTCTTCAGGGGATCAGTGAGGGGTCTTCAGGGGATCAGTAAGAGGTCAATCAGGAGATCAGTGAGAGGTCTTCAGGGGATCAGTGAGGAGTCTTCAGGGGATCAGTAAGAGGTCAATCAGGAGATCAGTGAGAGGTCTTCAGGGGATCAGTGAGGAGTCTTCAGGGGATCAGTAAGAGGTCAATCAGGAGATCAGTGAGAGGTCTTCAGGGGATCAGTGAGGGGTCTTCAGGGGATCAGTCAGAGGTCGATAAGTCAGAGGATCAACACCCTTTACAAGCTCTGAACCAGAGGGACCTCTTAAAACACCTCATGTAGCCTTTTGCTTTCCAGTCACAAAACTAATTTTAAAACACTTTTTAAAACTAATATAATTATTATTATTATTATTATTATTGTTATTGTTATTATTATTATTATTATTATTATTATTATTATTATTATTATTATTATTATTATTGCGCACACGCGTGTTTCCATAAGTCACACCAGGGTCATCAGCGGATCTGATTATTCAGCACTGAGCATTTCCACAAAATTACACCGCAATCACAATTGTCGCAATCACACGATCTGGATATGTGTGTGTGTGTGTGTGTGTGTGTGTGTGTGTGAATGAAGTAAGATAAGGAGATAAGGAGTTGAAATGGAGTTAAAAGTTTTGCCAGTGCGATTGCATGAAAGATCCGAGTGAAGAAATAAAGATGATGGTAAGATTAAAGAGGACTGACCTGCTGTTCCGACATTTCCCTTTACAGAGCAAGTGGTGATGAGGACAAAAAGCAAAGAGAGGAGCCGAGGAACGCGCGCACTTGCCATGGCGAGATCTGGAATTGAGCGCAGTTAGTCAGAGATGCGAGCTTCTGTGATGAGAAGAACGATCAGGAGAGAGAGAGAGAGAGAGAGAGAGAGAGAGAGAGAGAGAGAGAGAGAGAGAGAGAGAGAGAGAGAGAGAGAGAGAGAGAGAGAAGAGAGAGTAGGACAGACTCTCATTGGCTTGCACGCGTTTGAGGAGGAGGCTGGACGTGTAGCGGGAGAGAGGGAGAGAGAGAGAGAGAGAGAGAGAGAGAGAGAGAGAGAGAGAGAGAGAGAGAGAGAGAAACGCATCCTCCAAATCCGCACACTGCTCTACTGCATATCTGCATAAAGTTATAGTTATAGTCACTTATATACTTCATTAACAAAAAAAAAAAAAAAAATCAATTAATTAATCAATTAAGACATAAACTATTGAGTCTCTTCTACATCATGCAATGGACTTAATAAGTTCCTCACAGGCTCGAGGTAAATAGACGGTGTAGTAAAAGGTCTGTGTTCCTGGAGGATGTGGTGGTCTGTTCATGTGATTACAGAGATGATATTTCCCTCTGCTGGCCAAACTGGTGATCATGTGGACAACAAACCTCAGAAACACAGTGGGGAAGTGAAATCAAGCACATCTTTCCTTCATATCATTTTATAAATAAAGTTTAAATTCAACAAACTCAAAAATAAAAAGTCAAAAACACACAGTAATGTGAGAGTGAACGAGTGGATGAAAGTTCTCTGGAGTCCAAATAGAACATTTGTGTCTCTAACAGAAGAACTTGTGTAAGTTGGAGAACTGGAGAGAAGATGTGATCAGACTCCCTCACCCCCACACTCACACATGGAGGGTGAAGTTTAATGGTTTGGAGTTGTTTTGGAGCAGTGAAGATTCTAGAAAGTGAAAGGAATCCTGAACCAACATGTCTCCCATTGCAAACTTCAGCACCATGCAGTTACGTCTCATTGGAAGCGACTTCACTGTACAACAAGACGATGAGACGAAGCGCACCTCTGAGTTCTTTAAGTGTTATTTAGAGAGCAGACAGACGTCTGGAGTGATGTCTATCATGGAAACGACCTGCCAAGTCACCGCACCTACATCCTGGTTAACTGCTCTGGGATGAACTGGATCACAAAGTCAGAAGGAAATTTGAGATTGATGGATACCTTTGGAAAGTATTTCAGCTGAATGTTTGGAGACAGGAAGTGTCCGAATGCTGAAAGTGTGTACAGCTGTTCTTTCATGACAAATATGAGGTTATGGACATGATAAGATGTTTAATACAGTATCAGTTGTTGTTAGGGAGGAAAATTGTCCATGCGACACTCGGATCTGTGTTTCTCAGCATTCAGGATGCTCATAATCCAGACCAAATCTCCAACTCCATTTGCCAACCTCTAACCTCCACCATGTTTTACTGTTGCCTCCAGACTCCCATTATTGCACCGCTGTCCAGCCCTTTGACAAACAAACCACCTCCTGCTACAGCTGCTTCAGATTTTGACTCCTGTGTCCAGATGCGCCATTTTTTTTTTTACCTGTTGCCATTTTTCAGAATCCGGTTCTGTTTTCATGTCAGAGGTTTGTCTTTGTGCAGCAATTCCTCCTTGAAGACCACGTCTGACCAGACTTTACCAGACAATAATTGGGTGTATCTGGATTCCCACTGGTTTCCACCAGTTCTTTGCTGATGGCACTGCTGGAAATCTTTCAGATGTCAGAGGGAAGTAATCATGATGTGTTTTTTATCCGCTGCATCAAGTTTCCTTGACTGAACTCTGCGTCTATGCTCCTCAACATCATTTCTTTGTACTTCTTTAAAATAGATTGAAGAGCACATCTTTATCCACAGGAGAGACCTTTTCTGATGCAGTAGATCTTCCTTGTGTCTTCTTTGCCATGGTGGAGGACCTGATAAAGTATATGAAACTGTCTTCCACAACCTCACTTTAGTAGCAGAGTTCCTCACCTTGTTTCTCACCAGGTTTAAAACTCATACACAGCTTTTTCTCTTTCAGTTCATGACTGGGTTTCAACCTACATTTGAAACTGATGATTGTTAACACCTGCTTGGTGTCATTGGTTAATCAATACTCTGATCCTACAAAATCCCTGAAGTTGTATAAGCATTAAAAGTGCGAGTGGAAGAACTGAAAAAGGCAGGTCACACCGAAAATTGATTTCAATGAAATATTGATTCTGTTCTATATATATTTCAGATTAGATGGTGGAGGTGGTAGTTTAGAGGTTAAGGCAGTGGACTTTGGATTTAAAGGTCACGAGTTAAAATCTCAATCACACCAATCTGACTCCCCTGGGCCCCTGAGCAAGGCCCTTAATCCAGTTCCTGCTTGGTTGTAGAAATGAGATAAAAATGCAAGTCAGTCTGGTATTTTTGGCATCTGCCAAATGCTTATTAGGAATCTGGGGTCAGAGATGATACAGCAGCCCTGGAGCACAGAGGGTTAAGGGCCTTGATGAAGGGCCCAACTGTGGCAGTGCTGGGGCTTAAAACCCCTGACCTTCTGATCAATAACTCAGAGCTTTAACTGCTGAGCTCCCACACCCTAAAAACTAAAGGGCTTTTTACTTGGCACCTGCATATTACAGAACAGTAAACAACTTTTATCACATATCGCAGTGATATTAGGGAGCCAGGGTCAGAATGCAGTGTTAGCAATAGAATAGAATAGAATAGAATAGAATAGAATAGAATAGAATAGAATAGAATAGAGTTTCAGGTTGTATTTGTTATATGTACAGATGTCAGGGACAGTTTGTACAATGAAATTCTTAAGTGAGCTCCAGAAAACTACAGTAATATTAAATATTAAACTTTAAACAAAATTAAAAACCAAAAGAAGAAAAAAGGAGAGAAAAGTAATAATGAGGTAATAAAAAAGTAATTAAAAAAATATTGTTTACAGAAGTTTCTGTATATGCTTATATACATATATGACATATTAGCATAAGGTATTTTTGTAAAAAATGTGGAAGACGGAGGATAACAAGTAGAATATATCAGGTGTGCAAAGAATACACAAAGTTACACATATAGAATAGAATAAAATAGAATAGAATAAAAATAATAAAATAGAATAAAGTAGAATAGAATAGAATAGAATAGAATAGAATAGAATAGAATAGAATAGAATAGAATAAAAAGAATAGAATAGAATAAAAAGAATAGAATAGAATAGAATAGAATAGAATAGAATAAAATAGAATAGAATAGAATAGAATAGAATAGAATAAAAATAATAAAATAGAATAAAGTATAATGGAATAGAATAGAATAGAATAGAATAGAATAGAATAGAATAGAATAGAATAGAATAGAATAAAAAGAATAGAATAGAATAAAAAGAATAGAATAGAATAGAATAGAATAGAATAGAATAGAATAGAATAGAATAGAATAGAATAAAAAGAATAGAATAGAATAGAATAGAATAGAATAGAATAGAATAGAATAGAATAGAATAAAAAGAATAGAATAGAATAGAATAGAATAGAATAGAATAGAAAAGAATAGAATAGAATAGAATAGAATAAAAAGAATAGAATAGAATAGAATAGAATAGAATAGAATAGAATAGAATAGAATAGAATAAAAATAATAAAATAGAATAAAGTAGAATAAATTAGAATAGAATAGAATAAATAGAATAGAATAGAATAGAATAGAATAGAATAGAATAGAATAGAATAGAATAGAAAAGAATAGAATAGAATAGAATAGAATAAAAAGAAAAGAATAGAATAGAATAGAATAGAATAGAATAGAATGATGTAAAATAGAATAGAATAGAATAAAAAGAATAGAATAGAATAGAATAGAATAAAAAGAATAGAATAAAAAGAATAGAATAGAATAGAATAGAATAGAATAGAATAGAATAGAATAGAATAGAATAGAATAAAAAGAATAGAATAGAATAAAAAGAATAGAATAGAATAGAATAAAAAGAATAGAATAGAATAAAAAGAATAGAATAGAATAGAATAGAATAGAATAGAATAGAATAGAATAGAATAGAATAGAATAGAATAAAAAGAATAGAATAGAATAGAATAGAATAGAATAGAATAGAATAAAAAGAATAGAATAGAATAGAATAGAATAGAATAGAATAGAATAGAATAGAAAAGAATAGAATAAAAAGAATAGAATAGAATAGAATAGAATAAAAATAATAAAATAGAATAAAGTAGAATAGAATAGAATAGAATAAATAGAATAGAATAGAATAGAATAGAATAGAATAGAATAGAAAAGAATAGAATAGAATAGAATAGAATAGAATAGAATAGAATAGAATAAAAAGAATAGAATAGAATAGAATAGAATAGAATAGAATAGAATAGAATGATGTAAAATAGAATAGAATATAATAAAAAGAATAGAATAGAATAGAATAAAAAGAATAGAATAAAAAGAATAGAATAGAATAGAATAGAATAGAATAGAATAGAATAGAATAGAATGATGTAAAATAGAATAAAATAGAATAGAATAGAATAGAATAGAATAGAATAGAATAGAATGATGTAAAATAGAATAGAATAGAATAGAATAGAATAGAATAGAATAGAATAGAATGATGTAAAATAGAATAGAATAGAATAGAATAGAATAGAATAGAATAGAATAGAATGATGTAAAATAGAATAGAATAGAATAGAATAGAATAGAATAGAATAGAATAGAATAGAATGATGTAAAATAGAATAGAAAAGAATAAACATAACTATACCTATGATTTATTTTGGTCTGCTGTTTCCTACATGTGTCCCTAAGTGGCGCTATAGACTTGTGCACGCCCAAACCTGTCCTTGTGATTTAAACTTGTGTTGAATGTAATGATATTGTAATGTATTTTATCGATTAATTTAAATGACATTTGATTAAAACCGGTTTTCTAACCAGCTCCTGCGCTTCCGGGTGCACTAGGCGTGGCCCCGCCCACTTTGTCGCTTTGGCCAATCAGAGCGCAGACGTGCAGCGCGCCAGTGTCATGGCGTCTCCCTGGGAAGGGGTCGTGTCTGCTGTTAAATAACAACATCCCGTGTTTCAGGATCACAGCGTTTTGTCCTGCAGCATTGAATATATAGAATTATATAATATATTATAATATAGGAGGTGGATATGGGGACAGTGCACGCGAGGGTAAGTGTAATTTGTGAAGGATGCATGTGAAATCAGGTTTAGATCAGTGTGTGACCTCTTCCACCCCATACCTACTGAACTGTTCTCCTGTTGTGTTGGACGTGTTTGAGTTTATCTGTCATGCATTTAATGCAGTTATACACATTGAATTGAACTGATGACACGTTTATTTTTTGCACGTGTTTGTCCTGTATAACTGTAGAGTATGGATCCTGTCCCAATGCATGGGCGAGACCTGGGCATTCACCCTGATGACCTGGAAGTGGTAGAAGCTCAGCAAGAGCCCAAGAAGGAAGTCTTGGAAAATAAAAATGTAAGTTCAACTTAAACGTATACATTCATGGTCTGGTTGGACTCCTGCTTTACCGGAGAAGAGCTTCTATTCGGTTATGAGGTCTGAAATGCGTCTCAGTAGTTCTTCTGGTTCTTTAGGTTGTGGTGCAACATGTCAGCATCGAAGGCTTGGGGAGAACTAAAGAGGACTACCTGGGCTATGAGATCTCCGATGTCTTCAGTGCCAAGAATCTCATCGATGTAAGTGCAGAGATGAAGTGGAGACACGGCGGATTGATAGGATTTAACATTGTCGTGTGTGTGTTTCGCAGGTGATGAAGAAATCCCATGAAGCGCGGATGAAGCTGCTCCGTTTGGGCATCTTCAAAGAGGTGGAAGTCCTTATTGACGTCTCAGAAGGTACAGCATCTTCGGCCCAAATTCGTGGTGTAAATGTTATGTTCTTGATCTTGCTTGAATGTACTCTGGTTCTCAGGAGATGATGCCTTGCCTAACGGTCTGGATGTGATCTTTGAGGTGACGGAGATGAAGAGGCTGACTGGCAGTTATAACACTATGGTTGGAAACAATGAGGGAAGCATGGTGAGAGAGAGCATGTCCTATATTGTTATATTGCAGATATACTGAAGATAATTCTGGCAGCAAATACAATGGAAGTGTGTATTTAATAAGAGAAGATGGTGTGTATATGTTCCAGGTGCTTGGCATTAAGCTGCCCAACATGTTGGGCCGTGGAGAGAAGCTCACCTTCCAGTTTTCTTACGGGACTAAAGAGACATCATACGGCTTGTCTTTCTTCAAACCCCAGTCTGGTTGTTACGAACGCAAGTACGACCCTAGAAGTTCGAAGTCGCCTCATGAAAACGTTCCTTTTAACCAAATTCCTTTTGTGTTCTTTCTTGCAGTTTCATACTAAACCTTTACAAAGTGACTGGTCAGTTTCCCTGGAGTTCACTGAAGGAGACTGACAGAGGAGTTTCCACAGAACTTAACGTATGTTTGGGTTGGATCGTAGTCGCCGATAAGAGATTAATCAACCGAAAGTTTTTATGGATACTGGATAAAACCAAACAAAATATTTCATGTAAAATAGTATTGAACTTTATTACATAATAAAAACTGTTCTCGGTCATAAAAATGTGGTAAATGAAATGTGTTATTAAATATAATTACGCGAGTAATAAATTAACGTCAGTGATTCGCCTCTAGAGGCCGCTCTCTCACTGTAGAATGACAGCGAACTTTCTTGGGCACAACCCGGAAAAACTATCCATATGTATTTTTCGTGTTAGTTCCAGCGATCGGCCGTTCGGTGCCGAATAATCGGCAAAACCGATGAATCGATCGACCTCTAGGTGTATCGTGGCTCTGTTTCAGTGGTGCAGAAGGAAGAATTAGTGCCAGCTCCAAAAAATAATTTCAGTTTTTTTGCAAATTTTCCAAAAACAAATAGATTGGGTACAGATTAAGCTATTGGAGTGTTTACTCGGGATGATGATTTTATTCCAGGATAGAGCAAAGATTTGAACACATTCTAATTTTAAGCAAACATGTGAGATATTACTTGGAATGTAACGACCTGACTGGTGGATTATTATACAAATAAGGAACATAAAAATTTTTCCTATTTGGCAGACACCATTATATAGAGCGATTTACAACTGAGCAGTCAGGGGTTTTAGGGCCTCGCTCAGAAATCCAGCAGCTTGCTGGTGCAGGGATTTGAACTCATGACGTTCCGATCCATAGTCTAATACCTTAAGCAGTTTTCTCTCTTCTCTCCCTCAGTTCCCTCTGTGGATGACCGATCACACACTGAAGTGGGAGGGTGTGTGGCGCGAGCTGAACTGCCTCGCACGCAGTGCATCGTTTGCCGTGCGAGAGGAAAGCGGCCACACGCTCAAATCTGCTCTCTCGGTGTGTGTGTGTGTGGGGGGGGGGGTGTTAGAATTTTAGCACTATAGTCATCATGGTGCATAGGTTTGTTCATATTGGGTGTGGATTTCAGAAAACCGCATCCTGCATAGTTTTATCATTAAAATGTGAGTGTGACTTATGACAGAATCAATTTTAGACTCAAATCTAAAGGTATTGAAATGTTGTTGTTTTTTTGTAATTCTCCTGAAAATCTTTAAAACGTCTTTCCGCCACTGAAGCACACGATGGTGATCGACACCAGGAACTCTGCCATCCTTCCACGAAAAGGAGCCTTACTGCGGATCAACCAGGTGATCAAATATTTCCACATCTCAACGCGACCTTTGCCTCATGTATAAATGTTTTGTGCCGTGTTAATGAAGTAGGATTATTGGTTATGTTCATGCTAATTACAGGAGCTTGCAGGATACACTGGAGGAGATACAAGCTTCCTGAAAGAAGACTTTGAGCTGCAGTTAAACAAACCATTTCTCTGGGGCTCTGTAAGTCTATCTTGTTAGAAAAACTATTGGACATATTCGTTTTTTTATTTTACTCTTTTTTTGATTCGCAAATCAATAAAATAAAAAAAACGTATCCGCTCGGTTCAGGTGCTTTCGGCTTCTCTCTGGGGAGGAATGGTCCTTCCTATTGGGGATCAGCTCGTCTCCATTGCAGACAGGTACGTGTCATTTTGCATTTCACGCACTGTAAAATATTTCTAGTGCTATATATATATATATATATATATATATATATATATATATCCAATTAATATTAGGGCTGTTAATCGATTTAAATCATTGATTGTCGTGAGTTTCATGATTAATCACAACTTAATCGCAAACATTTTTTAATGTTTTAAAATAATTATGGTGTTTTAAATTACGTTAATCATCAGGACACCAAACGGAACTTTGTTTCCACACGGACGGTTTTGATTGCCGGATTTAGGTGCGGTGACTGGGCAGGTCGTTCCATGATAAATAGCTCTCCTGACCAGTGTTTTCTCTCTTAATCAGATTGTACCAAAAACTAATTGGAATTGTACAATGGCAGAACGTCAATTCTGTTTCTAGTCTTATTTCTTTCATGTTGAATACAAATTGTTTAAAAATACTACATTTAAAAAAAAAAATACATGAGTACATCAAGGGAGGTTTTGGTGATGTTTCAGCGTTGTGTGCTATGTAATAGTTGATATTATTTTTTAATATTTCTCTTTTTTTTTATTCATTATATTTTACATAGTTTGACAATCCTGACACAGGTGAAATAATTTTTTTTTAATTGAATTCTAAAAATTTTATGCGGCCCCCTAGCGACATCTAGTGGTCATCCAGGGGGCTGCAGTTTGAGAACCGATGCTCTAAATAACACTGAATTGCAATTAACTTTGGACTAAAAGTTTAATGGACGTGTGTTGCTGTGTGTTCTGACGTCAAGGTTCTACCTCGGTGGTCCGACCAGCTTGAGAGGATTTGGCATGTACTGCATTGGTCCGCAAAGTGAAGGTCAGTCCCGCTTCAGACGCTTTGTGTTGAAGAAAAAATCTGAATGAAAAGAATCTCTTCTGTTTGTTTCTTTACCTGTTCAGGTGACTACCTGGGTGGAGACGCATATTGGGCCGGAGGGCTTCACTTGTACACGCCTCTTCCGTTTTGCCGTTCCCGCGGTGGTTTCGCTGATCTCTTCAGAACACACTTCTTCCTCAATGCTGGAAATCTCTGCAACCTCAACTACGGTCAGTATGGCAGAAGTGCAGTAAGTTTGGATTTATATTTCATTCCCTCCGTTAATTCACACCTTTGTGTTTCTTGGGTTTCCCGTTGTTTAGGGGAGGGTCCACACGCGCACCTGCAGAAATTAGCGGAATGCATTCGCTGGTCCTACGGCGCAGGAATCGTCCTCCGGTTGGGAAACATCGCAAGGCTAGAACTTAATTACTGCGTTCCCATGGGGGTTCAGAGCGGAGACAGGTACCGGCACGCGCATACAGAACAGAACACCGGACAGGAACAACCCTGACTAAAAACACGAGGGAGTTTTTCCTGTTTTAGATGATCGTATTATTACAAATGTTTACAGCGTACAAGTGTCGAGGAGTAAAGGAGCAAAAAATGTAATGCAAAAACAAAAAGATTTCATACGAGGTGGTATCTTATGAGTTTCGGTGCTCCCTGTGACTGTGCGTGCAGCCTCGTGCTGCCACCTGTTGGCATGTTAGAAAACTAGTCTTTTTGATACCACCTTGTATGATGTGATTTCTGTGTCTTTATGACCAGAGTCGTAGACAAGTTAGTTTATTGGGTACCACTAGACTTTTTATTATTAGATTTTTTCCGCTGACGATGCATTTTCAGGTTACTGCCTGAACGCAATTTTACCTCGTTTCACCTTCATGCTTTAGTTTCGTTTTGCGCCTAACAATTCCATCCCTTTTTCCCTATAAAGGATATGCGACGGCGTACAGTTTGGAGCTGGGATCCGTTTCCTGTGATGTCATCGCTTGAGTCGTGGTGGCAGGAAGTGTGGGCCTGGATGGGGTGTAGAAATGCCAGAATGAGATCCCTCCTGCATGGGGCTTCATATTCTAAAGACAAAACTTCTTGACAATTGTTGGTTTTGTTGTGAATTAGGACCTGTTATTTATGTGTAATAACAGGTGCTGTATCCTGACAGTGTGGAGAGACTTCAACTGATGATGTTCGCGTAAAGAAGTAAAAGTAAAAAAGTAAAACCTCGGCCAATCTTATTGTTTTAGGATCTAAATTTATCAGAAGATTCCAGAAAATCACCTTGTGTTAAAAATCCTAATATCGTATCGTGAACTGACTGTTCAGAGTAAAACCTTCTTCAAGTCCTTATTTATTATTTAAGTGAAGTGGTTCAGTGTAGAGTTCTGACTGTGGACTTCCTCCTTATCGCCCGAACACATAAAAGCATTGATTTCCTGGTTCGGGTGAATCGTGTGTTGACTTCTTTTCATTGTGTAGCTTTTGTAAGTCTGCACAAAAACCCACCAGCACTGCTTTTATTGTGAGACCTCTTTAAAACTGTACACTGAGTATAAATAAATCACATTTCACCCCCCTTTCAAACTGCAAGCGTGTGATTTCCTGTTGGAATGAACTGTATTTTTATAGTTTATATAGTAATTATACCCAGTCGACATCCAATTCAACTCAACCAGAACGCTTGTTTTTAATGAAAAAAACATGTACAAATCATTTAAAGTGAGGATTTAATTAAAGGACTTGATCTGCTTCATAGGAATATTTCTTATATTAGTGTATAATGTCTGAATAGTTCAGTTAAACAGCAACAACATGCAGTTTAGCATCTACCAGAAGTGCAATTCAGATAAATATGCAAAATATGCAAATATATATACATACACATACACAGGTGTATTTTAATAAATTAGAATATTGTTTAAAAAAGTTGATTTATTTTAGTAATTCAATACAAACAGGGGGAAACTGGAATATTATATAAATTCATCACACACACACACACACACACACACACTGATATATTTCAAGTGTTTATTTCTTTTAATTGTGAAAAAATCGAATTGATTGAGGTTTGAAGTGAAACTTGCATTATAACCGAACCGTATTATATTCAAATTAAAGTTTACATGGTTTCCCTTATTTACAATTTCATAATAAATATGTATGATATACATCATAAAAGGAACACAATTCTTTTTTTTATCTTAACTAATGCACTTCAACACAATTTTTTTCCCAGTTCAATTAAATTTATTTATAGTACAATATAAATATAGAAACGATACCATTGATAGTAAAATGCTGTATACGGCTAGTGAGGCTTTGAGCTGCACAGCCAAAAGTTTGTAATCTCATTAAACTTTAACGATTTTCCAAACGGATCTAAATTAAATACACTCCGTTACTTTTCTCAACTAGTCTCTGTTTTTTCAATGGTATTTACATATAAAAACAAAACATGATGGATATGAAATTATTATATATATTAAAGGTTTGAATAAGTGGCTTTTTTCCTCCCTTTATATCACATTGGCGAATACAAAATACAAAATTTGTGATCTCTGGTGTGGAGTTTTGTGACAGTAAGAATATTTTGGGGGGATTATGGGGATCAATGACACTAATTCATTTGAGAGTCTGAAAGAAATAGTTTTTGGATTCAGTAAACATGTGCTCATTTCAAACCCCTGGTATAACCACTGTAACTTATAGAGATAAGGTAGAGTTCATATTACTGGATCTGGAAATTCAAACACAAACAGACAGACAGACAGACAGACAGACAGACAGACAGACAGACAGACAGACAGACAGACAGACAGACAGACAGTAAATAACATATATATATATATATATAAAATTATAAATAAATAAATAAATAAATAAAGCTTTGTGAAGCGATTATGTGCAGTAGCTATTAAGCAAATCATCAGCGATTATATAATTATAATTCATTATATTATGTTTATATATTATTATATTATATAATTTATAGATATATTACATATTATAAATAATATATCTATTTATTATATAATCATATATTTATCTTGTTATAGATATATTATATATTATGTTATATACTTTATATAAATGTGTAATAAGCAGTAATTAGTAACTCTTAGTGGAGAAGGTGGAGGAGTTCATGTACCTGGGGTCAACAGTGTAAAGTAATGGAGAGTGTGTTAGAGAAGTGAAGAAAAGAGTGTAGGCAGGGTGGAGTGGGTGGAGAAGAGTGATAGCAGGAGTGATTTGTGATAGAAGAGTATCTGTGAGAATGAAAGAGAAAGTTTATAGGACTGTGGTGAGACCTGAGATGTTGTATGGATTAGAGACAGTGGCATTGAGTAAAAGACAGGGGGTGGAGCTGGAGGTAGCAGAGCTGAAGATGTTGAGATGTTTGTTGGGAGTGATGATGATGGACAGGATTAGAAATGAGTTTATTAGAGGGACAGTGCATGTAGGACGTTTTGGAGACAAGGTGAGGGAGGTGAGATTGAGATGTTTGGAGATGTGCAGAGGAGGGACATGGGGTATATCAGTAGAAGAACGCTGAGGATGGAGACACCAGGAAGGAGGAAAAGAGGAAGAACAAGGAGGAGGTTTATGGATATGGTGAGGGAAGACATGCAGGTAGTTGGTGTGAAAGAGGCAGATGTAGAGGACAGGGTGGTATGGAGAAGGATGACCCGCTGTGGCGACCCCTAATGGGAGAAGCCAGAAGGAAAATACTTTTTTTCTAATACTCCTGAAAACCAAATTACAGAAAAACGAGTCATTTTCTAGTCTTTTTATGTGGATGCATGGAAAAGAAAATCAAAGGGGAAAAAAGGTTTGATTTTTTTTTATGTCTAATTACAGAATTAGGCTATATATATATATATATATATATATATATATATATATATTACTCCACAGTTTGAATGGACGGGTCAGCTGAGGACGTGCAACTGCGAAGCGGGAGCGCGCACGTCCGCAAACTGTGACGCGCACGCACGATCACACAGCGTATATAAATCTGATGCGGCGGATCCAAACCGCAAACGCTCGCGAGCAGGTGTGTAGATCTCTGAGGGGAAAAAAAACTATCGTCGATTTCACTCATTCTTTTATTCCTTCGCCATGTTGTGGACGGTTTGTAAGGTCGTCAGGAAATTCTCCACGTCCTCCGTGAGTAAAAAACCCCACGCGCCTGTTCCTGTTCTCACACTGACTGGTGTTTTTGTTCTTCTTTTCTCGTTTTGAAAATGAATGAAAAACGAGCAGAGGGCGAAGTGCGCGTGCCCGCGCGCGCGTTCAGCGAAAAGCATTAGTGCACGTGAACGAGATGTTATTAGTGTTAATAAAGAAGACAGTCGGTGCTGTGAGATTAGTGCCTTTTACTCAGTGTGTGTGTGTGTGTGTGTGTGTGTGTGTGTGAGAAAGAGGGGGTACGTGCACGGGCATAGTATAGTGCACGCGCTGGGTTATTTCCATTTTTCTCGCACGTTACAGTGCACAGTGTGTCGATGTCATGGATTCTCCATGTTGCTTTGGTGTCTTCTGTAGATCTTGTACAGGTCTACCAGTGGCCACGTTGCTACACACCCTTCTCTCTCTCTCTCTCTCTCTCTCTCTCTCTCTCTCTCTCTCTCTCTCTCTCTCTCTGCCTCAGAAATTCATGCATTGAGTTGCATCAGCAAGTGTCAGAGAGAAATGAGGCTGCAGATCACATGACTGAAGTGTTATTTATAACTGTTTTTTTTGTTTGTTTTTTTATAATTGATAAATGCAACCTTAACGCTGACGTCACAACTTGTCAAACATCTGTCCTGCTCGTTTCCGACTCTTATCTTGGGCGTCATTTCGAGGTTATCAGGTCGAGAAACCTTCAGGTCCCTGATGCATAAACACACACGCTCAGGAACACACACATGATCAGGAACACACACATGCACAGGAACACACACGCTCAGGAACACACACACACATGCTCAGGAACACACACACACATGCACAGGAACACACACACATGCTCAGTAACACACACACACATGCTCAGGAGCGCACACATGATCAGGAACACACACACGATCAGGAACACACACACACACATGCTCAGGAACACACACACACATGCACAGGAACACACACACATGCTCAGGAACACACACACACATGCTCAGGAGCACACACATGATCAGGAACACACACACGATCAGGAACACACACACGATTAGGAACACACACACACGCTCAGGAACACACACGATTAGGAACACACACACACGCTCAGGAACACACACGATTAGGAACACACACACGCTCAGGAACACACACGCTCAGGAGCACACATGCTCAGGAACACATGCTCAGGAACACACACGCTCAGGAACACACAAGCTCAGGAACACACACATGCTCAGGAACACACACACGCTTAGGAACACACGCTCAGGAACATACACGCTCAGGAGCACACATGCTCAGGAACACACACATGCTCAGGAACACAGACATGCTCAGGAACACATACTCAGGAACACACACACGCTCGGGAACACACATGCTCAGGAACACACACAGGCGCTCAGGAACACACATGCTCAGGAACACACATGCACAGGAACACACACACGCTCAGGAACACACACATGCTCAGGAACACATGCTCAGGAACACACACGCTCAGAAACACACACAGGAACACACACGCTCAGAAACACACACACAGGAACACACACACTCAGGAACGCATGCTCAGAAACACACACGCTCAGAAACACACACACAGGAACACACACGTTCAGAAACACACACGCTCAGGAACACACACACGCTCAGGAACACACACACGCTCAGGAACACACACACAGGAACACACACACTCAGGAACGCATGCTCAGAAACACACACGCTCAGAAACACACACACAGGAACACACACGTTCAGAAACACACACGCTCAGGAACACACACACACGCTCAGGAACACACACACAGGAACACACGATCAGGAACACACAGCGTTACTACACAGTAATTACTAGAACATCAGATTTCTTTTGTTCTTCTCCCAACAGACTCAGTACCAGAATAAGCTGAAGCTCGCGCTCATTGGTCAGAGCTTGTTTGGACAGGAAGTGTACACCAGCCTCAGGAAGCAGGGTCATAAAGTGGTGGGTGTGTTTACTGTCCCGGATAAGGATGGCAAGGCAGACCCGCTGGGTGAGTGACGTCACCAGGGGGCGGGGCTTAGTAGCTCATTAACAACCTATTCATATTTAATACTGTATTGGTTAATTGATAGATTGTATAATTGGGAGGAAAAAGTGCAAATAGTAATGAATTAAAGGGCCAAAAATGTGTATATAAAATAAACAAGTAGACCAATAATAATAACATAAATAATATAATCAATAAAAGAATAATGAAAGAACATGTTTAAATGAAAATGTTTATGTAAAAACTGTATTGCATTGTAATAATAATAATAATAATAATAATAATATTAATAAAAGAAGAATAAAGAAAAACAGTGCTTGCTAGTTTGTATAATGGGGTTATGGGGGTGGGGGTGGGGGGGAAAATCTTTTATTAAGAGACAAAATAAATAAGTGAATAAATAACAAAATATGTAAATAAACTACTAAAGTAAAATTCTTGAAACACTCAAACGAGTGAGCACCAGACTCACACAAATCCTTCTTCTGATCTTTAATGTGAACTAAAGCCGGCCTGTTAGAACCACCTTCATGGAAAAGCAGAACAAATTAATCTTTAATAGTTTAAATTATTAGATGTTTAAACTGAAGATGTTTCTCAGGAGTGTGTAGAGAAGACGAGTATGAGGCTCCATGTGAGAATGTAAATAGACGTTTGTAGTGTGTGTGTGTGAGTGTGTGTGTGTGTGTGTGTGTGTGTGTGTGTGTGTGTGTGTAGTGTGTAACGGGGGGGTTGGGTGTCGCTGGTGTCAGTTTAACCAGCTGGCCCTCTCCATAAGGGTCTTATTGTTTTACAGAAAAGCAGGAAAAACACTAAATTGTCTGATATATTAAACACACACACACAACACACACACACACACACACACACACACACACACACACACACTTTCCTACATGTAAAAGTAAGTCCTCATATTCCTCACTCTTATAATATTATACCTTTTATATCATTATTTTTATTGTAATTACTCGATAATTCATGGGTGATCCTGAAGCGTATGTTAGATTTTCAGATATTCATTATATAAGTATATAGTATACAAGTATAAAAAGTAGGATCGGATGAGAAAACGAGGCGCCGTCACTCGTCGCTGACTTTCTGAAGGATTAAACGGCAAAGACTCTCTTTATTATCAGTTTAAACCAAGTAAATACCGTTTCCCTTCACTCCGTCTTTATTGTTAAAACCTTTAAACCCTTTTGTTTTTTTTGTGTGTTTTTAAATATTAGCAATAATTCGCTCTCATAAAAATCCAAAAATTCCAAAAACCACACGGTTCTATTGTAGTTTGGACTTTCTGACGCCGAGACGCAAACTGACTCGTGCAGTTCTCCAGCTCCCGTGTCGTCTTCCTCGACTTCAACTCCGTAATTATTGCTCTCATGTTTTGTTTTTTTATGTTTTCCTGGTTTTGCCCATTGTTAGGAATTTATACCCCATGGAATTTACTCATATAATTTACTCATATAAATTCATATTTATACCCAATAATTGTGGCAGATGACAAAAAAAATAAGGAACATCAACCTAAATAAAAAAAAATTACTTTTAGGATCAAACAGACTTCATTTCTAGTGAAGCCTCGTTCCAGGGTGGTTTCCCGACCGTTCCTTTTCTCTTATCAGACAGCAACACTGTGTGTCCTTATCTGACCTAAAACTGTTACTGTACTGAACCTGTTCATCAGCTGTGGTGGCGGAAAAGGACGGCACGCCGGTGTTTAAATTCCCACGCTGGCGTTTGAAGGGGAAGCCCATCTCCGAGGTGGTGGACGCCTACAAGGCCGTGGGTGCGGAACTCAACGTCATGCCCTTCTGCTCCCAGTTTATCCCCATGAACGTGATCGACCATCCCCAGCACGGCTCCATCATCTACCACCCGTCTCTCCTGCCCAGACACAGAGGAGCTTCAGCCATCAACTGGTGTGGGACATTTGTTTATATATATTTGTAGCTATTTGTTTCGATTCGATTGATCGGTTTTGAAGAATAATCGGTCCAGATAGTTTTTCCGGTTACCGCTCGGCTGTCATTACGAGAGCGGCCTCTAGAGGTGAATCACTGACTGAGTGTTGTTTGTTTGTACGCGCGCTGCACGGAGAGCGCTGTATTTATCGCTTATGCATTTATCAATCATTTAGATAATTATATTTATAAATGAATATTTTTATACTGATTTCATTCTGAATTGATTGTTGGTTTTTTTTGTAATACAATTCAGTTGATTATTCGGTTATCGGCGAATACGATCCAACTCACCTACAGGATCTGTATCCGTATCGGTCGAACGCCAATTTCTCCTAATTTGATCATTTGCACCAAAGTGCTGTCGTGTGTTGATTTACTGCGAATGCTTCCACAGTCATTTTACACAAAGGCGTGTGTGTGTGTGTGTGTGTGAATGTGCAGGACTCTGATCGAGGGCGATAAAAAAGCCGGTTTCTCGATATTCTGGGCTGATGATGGTTTGGACACTGGTCCTATCCTGCTGCAGAAGGAATGTCCAGTGGAACCTAATGACACTGTGGACACACTGTACAACCGTTTCCTCTTTCCGGAGGGAATCAAAGCCATGGTAAGACGAAATCTCTTTAAACGGTCAAGTGCGCTCGGATAGACTGAACCTACTGAACGTACTACGGATTTAAACAGGTGGAAGCAGTGCAGCTTATTGCAGACGGGAAAGCTCCCAGGATTCCACAGCCCGAGGAGGGAGCGAGCTACGAAGGCATCCAGAAGAAATCCAATGCCAGGGTGAGAACTCTTAACTCGCAGATGGACTCGCGGAGGGGAGGAAATATCTTAGAGCTTCGCTTCACAGTTTTATAGCCGTCGCTTTCTGGCGAGGAGCTCGCGGTTACTGTTTATTCAAACGTGACGCATTTGCGTATTTCGGTTACTTACAGCAAAAAAACACGACACCTAATCGCATGGGAGAATAGTTTTAGCAGAAATATCCAGTAGCACTGGTTTTATTGGCACATATTCCCTTTATGTTTCTTAAAAAAAATGTTCCTCCTGATCTTACTTTTTTCTGGGTGGAAGAGCTTCATCTACACCTGGTCTAGCACAGTATTTGAATGAAATTGGGACCTGCCGGGTTTCCGCATGGTCTTAAAAAGTCCTGGAAATAAACTCTAAAATAAAAACATCCAGGCTTCAATTCTCTGTTCTATTAAATTCGCTCATTGAAATGTTTCTTTGGCGAAATGTAGTTTGTTGTATTACAACTACAAATGTGACTAAAATGTGACCAACATGCAACAACTAATCAGCTTCCTGTTATATAAAACGTGTGAGTGTGTGTGGTCGGAAACAAAAAAGAGAGAGAGCGTGAATGAGTGAAGCCGAGGGATGGAACTACCACTCGGGGTTTCTGTAGTTCAGTGATCAGCGTCTGGAATGTCAGCTGCCGTGGTAACACTTCTGTTACTAGAGGCTGAAATAAGTAACAGGTGCAGAGGGTCGACTCGTTTAGCTCATCACCTCTCCCTCTCTCTCTCTCTCTCTCTCTCTCTCTCTCTCTCTCTCTCCCTCTCTCCTTAGGTGAACATGGCTCAGCCTGCTAATGTTATTCATAACTGGATACGTGGCCATGATAAAGTTCCTGGAGCCTGGACCCTCGTTAATGGAGAGGTGTGTAGACTTTTGCACACTGTTGTAAATGTAGCTATAAATGCACGATTATTACCAGCGTCTAGTCCTGGAAATCCCATCAGATTTTACCTAACGTCTGCCTGCACACCGTCGTGTAGCTCGCCTAAATACACCGAACCTACTGGAGAATCGTTTCTAGCAGTGTAGTTATGTAACTGTTCCTGCCAGCGTTGTGAGGACCAGGACTCAAATCAGGGACGACGGCAATCACAGTGAGGGACAACTTCAGGAACAGAGACTCAGGATGGGTCAGGGTTTTTTTTGTAGTCTGAAAATACAGAAAAACTGCAGAGAAACTCAGCAAAACAAACAGCACTTTACAGACTCAATATTGGAAAGCAAAAATGTTTACTAGAGGAGGTTCCCAAGGAAAAACAGAGAGATATACCATGCTAACGTGAATACACACGTGGAAATTGGACGCAGGACATAACACACAGTTTCGGCCAAATCTCAAATTAATCTCGAGTACCAGCACACTAATATTGCATCCTTCATATCTCCAAAAAGTCTTAAAGGAAAGATACAGGCGTACGCTCCCGGAGGCGTGGCATGGGCGGAGCTAAAGAGCTTTTATGTGTCGATCGACTGTGAGCTGCAACGACGCTTATTCATAGAGCAGGAACAAGATCTTTATGGTCTTAAACAAACTCTGACGAACAATTAGATTCAGACGTACTTATCTGATCCAGAATCGGATCCCGAGCCTGAAATTGAACTTGAAGAACAACAGCAGGATGTGTCTAAGTGGCAAACAAGGTTCTTCTTCTCGCACATTCAAAAAACACACTTTCTGAATACGTTCTTCTCGAGCAAGTCATGGCTCATGCTCTCGCTCTTCCGGGGGAAAAGTGCCCATACAAGGAATTCTGCCCTTCATGACATCATGAGGAGCCAAACTTGAGAGAGAGAAAAAAATGGACCAGGAAGGATCTTTTTTTAGAAAACGTGTGGCCTCATGTTTAGCTTAAGAATCCAACTTTTTAACAGCACATAACTCAGAATGCATAGAATCACGTTAGACCTCCCCACTTTAACTAGTGAACATGTGGAGGACAACATAGGGGAGTAATGGAGACCTCTGGTGGACAAAAGATGATATAATATAATCAGGGTCCTGAGAGAACCCCAGAATTCTGACAGGAACATACACTATGTAATCTGTTTCCCATTAAACCCACCCTGCTGGGATATTTATTTTTTTATGCGTTGTCCTGATATACATTTAATAAGATGCGTGTCGTTGTGTGTTGTGTAGCCAGTGACACTGTATGGATCATCGATGCTCAATGGTCCAGTTCCTTCAGGTCAGCCCCTGGAGGTAGAAGATGCGTCTCAGCCCGGCCTCATCACCAGCTCGGGCCTCGTGCTCTTCGGCATCGACGGGAAAGCGGTAACGCCCTCATATCCACACGTGCACGAACGCTTTCTAAACACGTCGAATATGAACACGTTTCATGTTTCTCGAAATGAAGTCACTTTCGTGCTGATATGCGCAGCTACTGGTGAAAAGTCTGCAGTTTGAGGACGGAAAGATGATTCCAGCTGCCAAGTACTTCTCATCAGGAGAAACGAGCAGTGTGGAGCTCACTGAGGAGGAGAAGAAGATGGCAGAGGACATACGGGTATGTGTGTGTGTGTGTGTGTGTGTGTGTGTGTGTGTGTGTGTACAAGAGAAGAATGATTAAACACTCTTCATCTAATGAACATGCTGTAATCTGTTTCAGGTGATCTGGAAGGGCATTTTGAGTAACGTGGCAGTGATTGAGGACACGACCGACTTCTTTAAGTCTGGAGCTGCGTCTATGGATGTGGTCAGGTATGTTCTGTTTTCACATTTACATTTTAGGAATTTGGCTGTGAAACAGTGAAGAAGTGGTGGAGAGATCAGTGGTGAAGGATGGAGAGATAAATGGTAGAGGATGAAGAGATAATTTGAGGAGTGGTGAAGAGATCGGTGAAGGAGGACGGAGAGATCGGTGGAGGATGGAGAGATTGTTGAAGAAGTGGTAAAGAGATCGGTAAAGGAGGATGGAGAGATCGGTGCAGGAGGGAGAAATCGGTGGAGGAGTGGTGAAGAGATCGGTGGAGGAGGACGGAGAGATCGGTGGAGGATGGAGAGATTGTTGAAGGAGTGGTAAAGAGATCGGTGGAGGAGGATGGAGAGATCTGTGGAGGATGGAGAGATTGTTGAAGGAGTGGTAAAGAGATCAGTGAAGGAGGATGGAGAGATTGGTGCAGGAGGGAGAGATCGGTGGGGGATAGAGAGATCGGTGGAGGGGTGGAGAGATCGGTGGAGGATGAAGAGATTGGTGGAGGATGTAGGGATCGGTGGAGGATGTAGGGATCAGTGGAGGATGTAGGGATCGGTGGAGGATGGAGAGATCGGTGGAGGATGGAGAGATCGGTGGAGGATGGAGAGATCGGTGGGGGATAGAGAGATTGGTGGAGGATGGAGAGATCGGTGGAGGGGTGGAGAGATCGGTGGAGGAATGGTGAAAAGATTAGTGGAGGAGAATGGAGAGATCGGTGGAGGATGGAGAGATCGGTGGAGGGGTGGAGTTAAATGGGATGGGTTTAGGATTAATAAATGGGTTTAGGATTAAGGAAGCTTTTTTGTTTGTGGTTTTTTTGTGGCAGGTTGGTGGAGGAGACCAAGCAGAAGTGTGCAGGTGTCCAGCTGCAGACTGAGGACGTCTACATGGCTACTACCTTCCAGGACTTCATCCAGATGTTTGTCCGGCGTCTGAGAGGAGAAGACCAGGAGGAGGAGCTGGTCATCGATTACGTAAGTGTCCATGGTTAACTTCATCCTGACGTGTGACCAAGAAACATCCGTGTTCTGACGTTTCACCGTTTCCAGGCGACAAAAGACATCAATAACATGACGCTGAAGATTCCACACCAGTGTTTCATCAATGGGAAGTTTGAGGATGCAGAGAACGGAAAGACTTATAACACCGTCAACCCCACCGATGGCTCTGTAGGTCTCACACACACACACACACACACACACACACACACTTACACAACATATCCTCATGTTTTCTGAATGTTGATGTTTCTCTGATTTTCTCCTGTAGGTGATCTGTAAGGTGGCATTTGCTTCCGTTGCTGATGTGGACAGAGCCGTGGCTGCAGCTAAAGAGGCGTTTGAGACGGGGCCGTGGGGCAGGATGAACCCTCGTGACCGGGGCAGACTTCTCTACAAGTACATCATACTTTATTTCCAAAAAGTGCTTCATGTCCACATGGCTGATGAATGAAAGGAAAAAATACGTTATATTAGATTTCCTTTCACTTGTCAATCAGTTCACCACGTTTCATTCGAGCGATTTCGGAAGCCACCTCAGATACCTGCCGTGTATATGTGCAGGCTGGCCGATCTCATGGAGGAGCATCAGGAGGAGCTGGCCACTATTGAGTCCGTCGACTCCGGTGCCGTGTACACGCTCGCCCTCAAGACTCACGTGGGCATGTCCATCCAAACCTTCAGATACTTCGCCGGCTGGTGCGACAAGATCCACGTACGTACGAGAGGCCACGCTTTAGGTTTCGCTCGTGATAATATAGAACATCTTACACGTGCGTTTTATAACGTCTTCCTCAGGGCACGACCATCCCCATCAACCAGGCTCGACCCAACCGCAACCTGACCTTCACTAAGAAAGAACCTCTAGGGTGAGTAGATATTGGCGTATAAAATAAAAGAAACACGAAGGATGAATTGTAGTAACTCTGAGGTTGCTCTTTCTGTGGATCTGGACCAGAGTGTGTGCCATTGTGATTCCATGGAATTACCCTCTAATGATGCTGGCCTGGAAGAGCGCCGCCTGTCTGGCAGCCGGAAACACCCTGGTTTTAAAGCCTGCGCAGGTAAAACCACAAAGTTTGTGTTCCTGCGATTAGATTAATTGATCAGGAACCGAACACTTGAACTTGATTGTGTCGTATTGTAGAAGCGGCCAAACTTTTGGGGAATAATAAAACTCTTGATATGAATTGTTCCAGGTGACGCCTCTGACCGCGCTGAAGTTCGCCGAGCTGGCCGTTAAAGCAGGCATTCCGAAAGGAGTCATCAATATCATACCGGGATCAGGTGACCACACCCCTGCTGCTGCTCCATATATAAACTATTTATAAAGTATATATTAAGGCAAATGTATGAGCTGAAACTTCAGTGATATTAATTTGAGCTCATAGCTGTTGCTTCGAAAATGTAAATACAGACAAAATATAAAGTCTGGAAAATATATTTTTTTAAATCTGTGTCAAAGAAGTATGTGAGGGTGGTGCAGGACATGTAGGAAGACAGTGTGACAGCAGTGAAGTGTGCAGTAGGAATGACTGGTTCAAGGTGGAGGTTGGACTGCATCAGGGATCGGCTCTGAGCCCTTTACTGTTTGCAGTGGTGATAGACAGGTTGAAGGACGAGGTCAGACAGGAGTCTCCCTGGACTATGATGTTTGGGGATGATATTGTGATTTGTGGTGAGAGTAGGGAGCAGGTGGAGAAGAGCCTGGAGAGGTGGAGGTACACACTGGAGAGAAGGGGAATGAAAGTCAGTAGGAGTAAGACAGAGTACATGTGTGTGAATGAGAGGGAGGGCAGTGGAGTGGTGCGGTTGCAGGGAGAAGAGGTGGAGAAGGTGGAGGAGTTCAGGTACCTGGGGTCAACAGTGTAAAGTAATGGAGAGTGTGTTAGAGAAGTGAAGAAAAGAGTGCAGGCAGGGTGGAGTGGGTGGAGAAGAGTGATAGCAGGAGTGGTTTGTGATAGAAGAGTATCTGTGAGAGTGAAAGCGAAAGTTTTTAGGACTGTGGTGAGACCTGAGATGTTGTATGGATTAAAGACAGTGGCATTGAGTAAAAGACAGGAGGTGGAGCTGGAGGTAGCAGAGCTGAAGATGTTGAGGTTTTTGTTGGGAGTGACGACGATGGACAGGATTAGAAATAAGTTTATTAGAGGGACAGCACATGTAGGACGTTTTGGAGACAAGGTGAGGGGGGGGTGAGATTGAGATGTTTGGATATGTGCAGAGGAGAGACATGGGGTATATCAGTAGGAGAATGCTGAGGATGGAGACACCAGAAAGGAGGAAAAGAGGAAGAACAAGGAGGAGGTTTATGGATGTGGTGAGGGAAGACATGCAGGTAGTTGGTGTGAAAGAGGCAGATGTGGCGCTCCCTAATGGTAGAAGAAGAAAGAAGAAGTAGATATTGGAATAATGACAATAATAATGATATTAGTTTTATTGAAAAAATGACATTAATGATGATGATGATGAAAAATCTGTTTTAGGTGGTATGGTCGGACAGAGGTTATCTGATCACCCTGATATCCGTAAGCTGGGCTTCACTGGATCTACTCCAATCGGTAAACAAATCATGAAAAGGTATGTTAAATAGCTCACTAATGCACTTAAATAGGAACACCCTCATGCTGACAGCTCAAGAGCTTCGGTTTTTAGAGTCACCTCAACCAACACCGCTGAAGGAAACATCTCCAGTTTTAAAGTTCTGCCTGTTAACATGATATCGTGCTCTTCTCCAGCTGTGCAGTCAGTAATTTGAAGAAGGTCTCCCTGGAGCTGGGTGGCAAATCCCCTCTCATTATCTTCAGCGACTGTGACATTGACAAGGCTGTGAGGATGGTGAGAACCAGGAAACGCAACAGGATCGAGATTACCGTGAACAGCAATTCTCAGGCTTATCTGACGTGTGTGTGTGTGTGTGTGTGTGTGTGTGTGTGTGTGTGTGTGTGTGTGTGTGTGTGTAGGGTATGAGCTCGGTGTATTTCAACAAGGGAGAGAACTGCATCGCTGCAGGCAGACTGTTTGTCGAAGAGTCCATTCATGACGAGTTCATCCGACGAGTGGTGGGTTCAAGCTCATGCTCATGATTTTTTCCAGAAACACGTTTCACAGAAGTTTGCCGTAGTTGTCGGTTAACATTAAGGGTTATCTCACAAAGTAATCCACTTGCCCTTCCAAGGTTGAGGAGATCAAAAAAATGAATATCGGCGATCCTCTGGATCGCTCCACAGATCACGGCCCTCAGAACCACAAGGCCCACCTCGACAAGTTGCTGGAGTACTGCGAGATCGGCGCGAAGGAAGGCGCCACTCTCGTTTACGGGGGGAAGCAGGTGGACAGACCTGGTAAGATTTCATTTACATTCACATGAACAGTATCTGAAGCACAGCAGCATGAACCAAAGACTCGTTTTTTTTGTGTTCATCTCTGCAGGGTTTTTCATGGAGCCCACAGTCTTCACGGACGTTGAGGATCACATGTTCATCGCTAAAGAGGAATCTTTTGGCCCGGTCATGGTGGTGTCTAAATTTAAAGATGGGTAAGTTCTAAGCTTGTAGGAAACGTCCATCCTTAAAAAAAAAAATGAAAGAAAAAAACAAAACCTCTTCTCCTCTCAGTGATGTAGAAGGAGTCTTGAACAGAGCGAATGACACAGAGTTTGGCTTGGCGTCTGGAGTCTTCACACGAGACATCAACAAAGCCATGTATGTGAGTGAGAAGCTGGAAGCTGGAACCGTGTTTGTCAACACCTACAACAAGACGGACGTGGCGGCGCCGTTCGGAGGATTCAAGCAGTCCGGCTTCGGGAAAGATCTGGGTAAGAGCAGTGTATTGTGGGAGGAGGAGTCAGTGATGGGGTGCTGGTGTGGAGATAAGCTTGTGATGTCAGTCGTACTTCTGTCGGAGCTGATGTTCTAGGAACGTGCATAAGTAACTCCTGACCAATCACATTTGAGATTTCACTGTGGTATAAAAATACATTAGGGGTGTAATGTTAGTGCGGTACAGGACTTTCGGTAGCGAACGAAAATTTTGTTTATTTTTTTAAACTTAAATTCAAATTTAAATTTTAAAAAAATATTTAAAAAAAACAGATTTTCTCACATGCGCAATACAAAATCGCGTTTCCGGGACGTATCAAATAGCGCAGTGTTACTGTTTTATATTTACTATTTAATTTTTAACTTAAATATTATTTTATTTAAAATTATTTTTAAATGTAACTGTTGATGTTTACAAATGTTAATAATTATAATAAAAAAAAAATAAAGAAAAAAAAAGTCAAGCAATTAACTTTTTCGCATTTCTCAGTCCAGGGATGTCAAAATAAAAAAATAATAACGAGTGCCGAAATCCGGCGTGACGCACGGATCCGGCAATTAAAACCGTCCGTGTGGAAACAGAGCAAAAGTTCCGTTTGGTGTCCTGATGATTTGCGTCATCGAAAACACCGGAATTACTTTAAAAAGTTTAGAAGAATAAACATAAATTTGCATAAATTATCCGTATTTGTCTATGCGCATGTTTATTATTAATTTAATAATTAAGGTGCATTCGGAACAGATACGAATGTGCGATTAGGTTGCGATTTATCGCGAGTTTTCTCACGACGATCACGTGATTATATATGTGATATATTTTAAATAAATCATATTAATGAGTGTTTCTGGCTGTTTTATAGGAGAAGAAGCCCTTCATGAGTATCTGCGGACCAAAGCAGTGACAGTAGAGTACTGAGAGAGAACATCTGGACTTTGTGCTGGACTTCGGCAGGCAGTCTATGGGAACGCAGGCCTCATGCTTCATCTGCCATCTTGCTCGGTTTTGAAAAAAAAAAAAGAAAAAACGCACTGCTACAACTCCAATTTTTGTGCCTACAGTTTTTCAGATCTCGACAACACCGAGGCAACATCTGGATCCATGAATCGGTACGGCGTCCGAAGGTGCAGATTATCGACACTGCCAGAATCCGAAGGAGAATACGCTGCAGTTTTTATTTATTTAATCCGAGAAGGTTTTCCGTCTCTCACATAAATCTACACACAGCGCTTTTCCTTTCTTAATATATTCGAAAGCTATTTTACGTCATTGGCGCATTTTAAGAACCGAATCTTTCTACCTCACGGAGCATGTAAATTCAATTCAAATATACTTATTTTATTAAGAACGAAACAAATGATACATCTTTTATATTTTTCAACTTTGCATTCCACACGTTTCGAATCGGCAAATGCGATTTTCTAAATAAATATCGAAGGATTCTCATCGTTCTGGACCGAACAGATACACAAGACTTTTTTTTTTAATCTGGGTTGCCAGAGTGATGTAATCCAGCTCGAGGCTGGAAATCCTCCAAAACACCATTTGAGTTATTAAACGTATTACTGTAGTTTTAAAGGAAAAATCCACCCTGAATGATTTGCATATTTAGGATTTTCTGGCTTAAACAATGCTGCTCTATTTTCCTACATTACCCACCATGCCAGCTGAATACTCATGACGGTGGTGCATGTGGGATTAATGCAGAGCGATGCAGCGGCACTTTAGTTCGTCTGGTTCTCTATTCTATTAAATGTTTAACCAATACCAGTCAACACTAACTAGAAAATTGAGTGTCTGTCATAGTGTTTAAGTTCTGGGGGCTTTGAGTCCAATCACCAACACCTCCTTTATAACTACTGCTCTAGATTTCATTACATTCATATGTAAAACCCGTGTTATTTCAAGTGAAACCCGTGTCATCCCTTACGTTTGAGAATCTTCAATGAAGCGCCTTATTGAAGGGTAGAAGACCAATAAATTAGCACCATAATTACCATCCAATTTTCCCAAACTGTCTCATTTTATATAAATGCATTTGAGAGTTAAAGGGTTTTGCCCAGCGTTCTAGCCAGGGCAGCTTGGCCAGGCTGGGATTTGAACTCACAACCTGAAGGTAGGAATCTAAACTACCGAGCTACCACTTCCCACACGTTTCAGGGTGGCGTTTTTCATTTATAGCACTATAAAAACCAAAAGTTCATATGTTCTACGTATGTACACTGCTTATAGACTATCACTCCAACAGTATTTATTTATACCCATGTGCTACAGTGTGGGACACACCTGAAGATACCCGAACATGAAGTAGGCAACTTATTAACAAATCAACACTGCCTTCAGTACAAACTGTGCATGATGTGAGGAAACACGGTATTTATACGATCAAACAGCTTCTGTACACTGACAGTATTATATCTGTTTTTTTATCCATCAACAATAAACTGAATATGGATCACGTGTCTTGTTTCTTTCTTCTTCATTTTAAATTATCTTCATTAGATCTTCATGGTAGGGGTGTAACAGTACACGTGTCCGTACTGGAATTTTTCAGTGCACACGTGTACCAAATGCAATCCTTTTTACGCACGGAACATTTCAGTCACAATCTAAATTCCCTCAGGACCGTATTAAGTGGCGGACCGCATGTTTGTTTAGTCTCGGACGTGCACTTTGAGCGCATTTTTTTAAACATTTATTAAACTTGAAAACATACACAACAATGTCAAGGGGTATAAAAAACAAGAGTTAGCGCAGTGTCACTGTTGCTGCTCAAGCCGTACTGGAGAGTTTACGCATGCATCAAAATGCTAAAGAATCCATAGCGCTAACGTTAGCCGATTACCACCAACTAAAGAATTAAAAGACTGGCTGACGCATAACTTTCTTTTATTAAATTCTGATAAGACGGAGATCGGCCCAAAAACCAGTACACAAAAGCTCCAGCATTTCAACCTGCATTTAGACGGATGTTCTGTAACCACTAGTTCAACAGTAAAAGACCTGGGAGTTTTTTTAGACTCCAACTTGTCTTTTAATAATCACATAAACCAAGTTACAAAAACAGCCTTCTTTCACCTTAGAAATATTGCTAAGATAAGAAACGTTATCTATATCTGATGCAGAGAAGCTCGTCCATGCGTTCATGACCTCCAGAATAGACTACTCTAATGCATTACTAGGTGGATGTCCTGCATCATTAATAAACAAGCTTCAGTTAGTTCAGAATGCAGCAGCCAGAGTTCTCACAAGGTCGAGAAAATATCACCATATAACTCCAATCTTCTCATCCCTACACTGGCTTCCTGTTAAGTTTCTAATCCACTACAACTTACTGCTTTTTACTTACAAAACACTAAATGGTTTGGCTCCCATGTATCTATCCAGTCTTTTAACACGCTACAATCCGTCACGCTCCCTGAGATCTCAAAACTCTGGGCTTCTAGTAGTTCCTAGAATAGCAAAGTCCACTAAAGGTGGTAGAACATTCTCACATTTAGCTCCTAAACTCTGGAATAGTCTTCCTGACAGTGTTCGGGGTTCAGATACACTCTCCCAGTTTAAGTGCAGATTAAAAACATATCTTTTTAGCAAAGCCTACACATAACACACATCACACACATCACATCACAACCTTGTGCTCCAGAACATCTGATCACATGCACATTATCAACTTGTGCTGTTAATATCATGAACAGCAGCTACGCTAATTCCTCTCCACTGCTTCTCTTTCTCTCCCCATCCCGAGACATCCTGAGGTTGCTCCAGCTCCAGTCACCTCCCACCTCATGAAGATTATGGACCTTTGAAGAAGTAGATGTCGATCCCGCAAAAACCCGAACCATCTAGAGATGTACCAGCGCCATTTGGATCTATATGACCTGAATTGGGTCTAACAAATGTAAACTATTACATTTAATTTTTCAGTTTATTTAATTTTATTTAATCAATTTAATTTGTTTCAATTTAATTAACTAATCAATATTTTTTTTTATTATGAATTTGATTAATTTTATTTTACATTTTAAAAAATATTATTTTATATATTATTTAACCCAGCAGGCATTTTATTTTAAATATTTAAAAAAATGTAAACTGTTTAAACCTTAATGATCACAAATGTTAATAAACTGCATTAATAAAAAAATAAAAATAAAAAAACGACAAGCAATTTTATGTTTTGCATTTCTTCCTCCTCCCCAAACTGTACCGACTTAAAAACCCGAGGTACGAACTGCACCATGAATTTTGTGTACCGTTACCAGATCCTGAATTAAAAAAGGTACACTATAAGGAAAAAAAACAACACATGCATAAGAACAAATATTTTAATTCAAATATATGAATAACAAATTCTTAAAAATTTCTTAATAACAAAATTATTAAAAATTATTATAAATTATTATAAATGTAAAGATATAGAAAAATTCTTCAATCAAAATAAATTCTGGTTTTGTATTCTAAAGAAAATAATCTTTAGGGTTCTACATATTACTCAAAAAATCTTCATAATCTTGTTCCTCTTCAGTGCCATTTTCCACGTAAGGTTCTATATTATAAAATAAGTTGTTAAAATCAATTAATTTATACGGCACACGCTGATTCTCCTGAACAGAAACCTGCAACACAAACAGACATGATTTATAGTACAACTGACCAATGCCTCATAGTGATCACATCTATCTATCTATCTATCTATCTATCTATCTATCTATCTATCTATCTATCTATCTATCTATCTATCTATCTATCTATCTATCTATCTATCTGTCTGTCCGTCTGTCTGGTTGTCTGTCTGTCTGTCTGTCTGGTTGTCTGTCTGTCTGTCTGTCTATCTATCTATCTGTATGCCTGTGTCTATCTATCTATCTATCTATCTATCTATCTATCTATCTATCTATCTATCTATCTATCTATCTATCTATCTATCTATCTATCTGTCTGTCTGTATATCTGTCTGTCTGTCTGTCTGTCTGTCTGTCTGTCTGTCTGTCTGTCTGTCTATCTGTCTATCTATCTATCTATCTATCTATCTATCTATCTATCTATCTATCTATCTATCTATCTATCTATCTCTTGAAAATGATTTTCTGAATTACCCCTAAGGTTTCACCAGTATTCACCATTAAGACGTTCTCTCGGTCCAGTCTGTATGATCTGCTCTCAACTACAACAATACCATTTAATCCTTTTGGATTTTCCTGACATTGAACAGGAATCTGAAATATAAAAACCACTCATTAATATTTATGAAAATTACATTTGTGTCACAATTACATCCACAATAAACAGGCTTCCAATAACAAAACATACCGTATTTTCATTACAGTATAAAACACATCCATTTAAGCCCTCAGGATTTTCCTGACATTGAACAGGAATCTGAAATACAAAACAAAACAAATAAATAAATAAATAATACAATTTTGATTAATATGTATGTAGTTAAAGTAGTACAGCCTGGAAATACATCACAGATAAACAGACTTCCAGTGAAAAAAACAACATATTTACGCTTTAGTAAATACACAGTAAAGATTCCAGAGCTCAAGACTGCATTACCGGGGACGACTGTGTTCTGATTTTGTGTGATTTCTTGTAGGGATTAAATTTATTCTCTGTTTTTACACCTAATACTATTTATAATTGTAGTCTATCTGACAGATTCCGATTCCTAAACAACTGCAGCTTCTGGCAGCACTACCATCTCCGCGATTTTGAAAGATAAAGAAAGAATTCGTGAATCAAAATGGTGTAGATGATACAAATGGCATAAAATGAACAAATACTACTTTGATACTACTATTTTTATGACATCATTTCACAGTACTGTACATATAGCCTACTCTACTCTACTCTACTCTACTCTACTCGTAAGTCGACGACTACCTGAGGCAGTACTAATCCATAAAGATGGCAGACACATTAAAATGTCCGGCACATGTAGAAAATGGCGGCTGACGGTGGATCAACATTTCTGTTTTCCTCACAGTCACAGAGAATTCCCCAAATCTTATTTTCAGTTAATACTACAATAGTAAAATATTCAATTTACATCAAACAAATAACATACATCAATATTAATGATTAGCATCAATGGGTTCTTATTTTCGTGTTTTGGGCCTTGGTTGGAGCTTGGGCCTGGTGAGGAAAAATGTATACGTACATAGTAATCTTACAACACCGGCTCACACGGATTGTTTATTTGGCCACGATGACTAACATTCGATGTAAATATTCTCAAAAACACTAAATTTTTTTTCAAATATATATTATATCATAAATATATTCGATGTAAATATTCTCAAAAACACTAAAAAATTTATCAAATATACTGTAAATATATAGAGTACTAACTTAATTAGCACATTAGCAAAGATGCTAAGCAAAACAATCGATGGATGAACGATGTATATTTAATTCCAACTTAAATCAGTTATATAGAGGTTAAAAAAGCATAAGAATTTATAATTAATTGCTTGAGGTAGTATTTTATATATAAAGAAATATATATATATATGTATATATACAGACCATATTGTCGTTCGGTATCGTCTAATTGTCGACAAAGTTTCACCGGGAAATGACGGCTTTCACTGTTACCACTATCTTTTTTTCTGATAACGTGGCAGTATGGCGGAACCACGTGACGATGATGAGTTATCGTACGTGCCTATCAGAATCATGGTTAGGTTTATGAACACACCCCAAGGAATTTGATTAGCGACCCTTAAAAGTGCACTAATAACAACATATATACAAATAAACAATAAGGATATTATACATTTGGCGTACAGACAATAAAGATTAAACAAGACCAAAATATTTACTGATATATTGACGTACTGAAATATATACTGAGTATTTCAGTATCCACTGGAGACGTGGACTGAACTCCATACGAGTGAATTACTGTTGTTCAGTTTTATTAACATCATTACAAACATCATAAACCTACTCGATTCTTCTAAAACTAAAACTGTGCTGATGGAATCTCTTTCTCCAGGGATTGTGTTCCTCACGCTGTATAATCAGAATCATCACCTTACCCTGGACTGGGTTTTTGAAGTTCATGAAGTTGATTTTGGATCCATTGCCTGTGTTTTTTAATAAATAGTCCATTGCCATTTGTTTTTAGTTCCTCAGACGACATGTACAGCAGATATAAAGAATCAAAGTGACACTGATTCAAGGTTTCCTGTCAGGCTTGTTTTAACGCCTCTGAGGTGTGGCCTAAACAAGATGTACAGGAAGATTGAGATGCCTTTTATAACATCAAAATGGACATCATCCTGTATTCAAGGATAAATAAATCTGACTTTTACACCATGATTGTTCTTCAAAACGTCACCACTTTATCAGAGGCCAACGGTTGTTTAGGATGATTAAACTGTTTGATTGAACTAGGAGACCCAAACCTGTTCCAGTATGAGACAATGTCCCTGATCTGCTTTCCATGGGTTGGAGTGGAAGATCTCCTGCTATAGAGCTCCAACCCTATTGAACATGATGAACTGGAACACTGAGTGCACTGCAGGAGGCTCCTCACTTCACCTACATCACTACCTGACTTCACTTTGTCTGTACAAAACTCCACAAAATCTAGTGGAACATCTTCCCAGAAGAGTGGAGGTTACTCTAAGAGTAACTGGACACCTGACCAAAAGATTGGTATGTGCATCTTTTTAAACATCGAAGTCCCTGTTTACTATTATAAAAACCTCCATCTTTTGGGATGATGTTCCACTAGATTGTTTGGAGGTTTGTGCTCAGTGGTGTTAGTAAAGTCAGGTAGTGATGTAGGTGATGAAGGTGAAGAAAGTCTGGGGTGCAGTCAGCGTTCCAGTTCATATGATTTTACCTGGATTGGGTTGAGGTCAGAGCTCTACAGCAGGAGATCTTCCACTTCATCCCATGTAAAGCAGATCTTCACGGAGCTGGTTTTGTCCACAGGGGCATCGTCATGCTGGAACGGGTTTGGGGTCTCCGAGTTCGAGTGAAGAGAAAAATTACACGCTGGATTCAAAATGTCAGAAAAGGTCACACGTACAAACATCTCCTCCTCACTGTATATAATCACTGTAATGTTTATATTCCTATTGTTCTTTTTATATTTATCAGTATTTATTTATATCTATCATAACCGTACCAGCCTGTACATATGTAAATATTTTACACGGCTACACTGCATTTCCATTGCCTTGTACTGTAACTTGTGCAACAACAATCTAATCTAATCTAATCACAGCAGCAGAGCCTCACAGAATATCGACCGAGTCGTTCATTGTAATACCTCAGTATTAGAGCTGAAATGATTCGAGTAATTACAATAAATTACAATAAATAAAGTCATTACAATATCTACACACGGAGCATTGTTTCCCCACGGACCGTTATTACTGACGCACCACCCGATAAACTCTGGAGCGCTCTGGACAGGTAACATAGAAGAGGCAGCGCCACGCCCTCTGTAGTGCCAGAAAGCTTTAAAAGAGTCAAATCGGCTACAATCAGTAGAATCACATGGTATTAAACTGAGACTTTGATCCCTGGAGAGATCTCTGTCTAACAATCAGCTCTGGAGGAGACGGAACAAGACGGATGAAGCAGAGGAGCCTCGTTCATACACCAACAGCTTCACACTTCAGCACGTCATGTCGGAATTGCAAGAAAAAATTCCGGAATTGAGAGAAACAAAGTCGGAATGTCAGAATTGCGAGGAAAAAACCTGGGAATTGAGAGAAACAAAGTCGGAATCTGTTAGAAATAACCGGAATTACGAGAAATAAAGGCGCAATTGCAAGAAAAAAGTAATTGAGAGTAATGAAGTCGGAATTGTGAGGAAAAAAGTCGGAATTAGGCGGAAGAATAATATAATACATGACAAAGTTTCTAACGTTTGTGATCATTTCCAGCTAAAACATAAATAAAAACACCAGACAGTGCGTTTCCTATTTATTTATTTAAAGAGTAATCTGAAATTTATTTGTATTGATATTTAGATTTGCATTTTGCTGTAATGTGGCAATGAAACGCACTAAATGGGTTTAGTTTTCACAGATATTCTTAATTTCTGCAATAAAAATTTATTTTTTTTCTAAAAAAGTAAACAAATGACTTACTTTACTCTTTATTTTTAGTGTCGCTCTTTATTAAAGAAAAACTACTTCTTATCGATTAATGGAGGTAATAATCAGTGGAATACTGGATTACTGAAGAACAGTGTGTTATTAAGAAGTGCTTCAGTCTGTTTTGATTGATTCATGAAATTGTTTATTAGAAGCCAAATCAAAAAACACAAAGGAGTTTTTTTTAAAGGAAACATTTATCGGGATGAAGAAACAATCCCAGGTGAAGGTCTGAATCAGGGATTTAAAAATGTACAGAACATGAAGATCGAACAAATCCCTGATAAACACGTAACCTGAGACGAGGACTTTCCCTCGAACCTGCATCACCACGTGTTCAGTCAAAAGGAACAAAAACAAAACAAAACAAAAAAGCACTTTATAGACATCGAATATGTCCATCACAACACGTGTGCTGCATTTCAGGTCCATATTTACAGAGTAATAATCCCCAGAGTCTCTCTCTCTCTCTCTCTGTGTGAGGAAAAGCGTAACGGAAAGCCATCAGGAGATGTTCTCCTTCACTCGCCATCTTTTTCTAGCACTTCAATCTTGGCTGTTCGTTTCCGGTTGCCAGGTAGTTTCAGCGTTTCCGTATCAACGGTCTGGTCGTCCGAGCTCTCCTCCTCAGATGAATCCTCTTCTTCTTGGCTGCTGTCGGAGTCCTCCAGCTCCACCAGAGCGACATCCTGATGAGGAGATACACATGCAGAGTAGAAACAGGTTAGAAGGTTAGAAGGACAGGGCTTTCTCTGATGAACTGGGTTTTAATGTCTGATAGCAGCAATTATTGTGCTCTAATGTACAGGTGACAAATAATAATAATAAAAAAAGTCCCTTTATGTAATTTACAGGAAATGTGCATTAGAACTTTTCAGGGTCTTCAGCACAACGACGGTCCATACAATTATCACAGAAAAACGTACAATGATGCAGAGAGTCACTGCGTAACTAAACGAGGTCAGGAAAAGGTTTGGACCAGATCTTACCATCTCTATGACCTTTTCTGCTTCTTCAACACTCTCGATGTCAAAGTGACCTGCAGGAAGGTTCTCCATCTGCTGCTTTAATGTCTCATTAGCAAGGGCCATTTGAGGCAGGAAACACTGGAGCCGGTCTAGAACTAACACACACACACACACACACACACACACACACACACACACACACACACACTTAAGCATTATACAAAGATCTGAAGATTAATTCAGTCAGAGACGAGTCCAGACGTCCTCACCGCTGCTTCTCGGGACCTTTTCCGTCTGCAGGGACGATGCGCGCGTGGATTTCAACAACAGCTTCTCGTGAAGTCCTGTGAAGGAGGAATTAAAAACGTGTTCAGGTTCAGCACAAGAACACCGTGTGTGAGACTGTGAGAGAAGGTCTGAGGAGAACGGCAAAGCAGGAGACCACAAGCAGAAAAGCATCTCAGAGCCCAACACACAAACCTGAGGTGTGCCTTTATCATTCCTTCTCAACCGCCGGTCTTTAAAATGGTATCTACATTAACCATTTACGGCATTCGGTAGATGCCTTTATTCAGAGCGACTTGTTCATACTACTGAGCAGCGATGGGGTCAAGGGCCTCGCTCAGGGGCCCAGAAATGGCAGCTTAACGTGAGTGGGATTTAAACTCACAACCTTTCAGATCCAATGAATAATCACTAAATTAAAACCTCTCCAGATATAACTGAGGTGTTAAAAACTGTGTGTGGCTGATGGAGTGACTAAAACAAGCCTAAATATGAGTTACAGTCACTGTACATGGAAATACATGGATATATTTCTACTAGAGAAAAAAATAAACCCTGGTCCATGTTTTCTGATCTCCTTCTCCCGACACAAGCTTATTTTGGTGGATATTTTTTTATTCTTGTCCTCTAATCATCCATGTCTGCTGTAGTTTGCACCAGTCGCTAATTAAAATCCTGCACCGTGAAGCAAAATAAATAAACCGCACGATTTTCTCGGTTTTGTGAATAAATCGCGTTACCGTGTCCGTGTCCGTGTCCGTTCCCGCAGACCAGCAAATCCTGAGAGGTGCTTTTAGGGCTCTTAGTTTTCTTTTCATCCATTTTTTCCCACTTAATGAACTTTCGGCAACATGTGCGATGTGTTTACTGAAGCGACTTCCGGGTGAAAAGTGAAAGAAGAAGAAAAAAACAACAACAACAAAAAAAAACTATAGAGCGCCCTCTGGCGGTGAGCTGTATGAATATACATAATATAATACTGTACGATACGATACGATACGATACGATACGATACAATACAATACAATACAATACAATATAATACAATACAATACAATATAATATAATATAATATAATATAATATAATATAATATAATGGCCGGCGGTGCATTTGGTACCAGGGCCTTCAGTGGGGACGTACCCGACTTAATCCACCTCTTAATACCACCACTTTCAAGCAATTATAGAAACCATCAATACTATAAAAAAAAACCAATATAACAACAATACAACAATACAGAGAGAGAGAAGCATTTCTCATATGGAGGGTGAAAAACCATTTTACTAAAGCAAGCTCCAAACCTCTACAATACAACCACAACTGTGCACCTACATCACCTGGAGCAGTTCAGTATCAATATTTGTCTAATAACATGACAAAAACATAAAAATGTAAATAAAATACAACCTTCTCACCAGAGATGCAGACTCATAATGTGCAGCGCCCCCCAGAGGCTGTAATCCAGTGGTACCGCTCGTATTCACTGGTCTGGAAGTGGTGAACAAACCCTTTCCCGGGCTGAGACACGCTAGCTAGCTTCAGGGTTGACCGACCTCCTCACCATGTCTAACTTTTCTCTTTCTCCATCAGCGATTGTGGGCATAAAAAAAGTCTAACTCAGATGTATTAATGTGTGCAGCTACACACGTGTTTTGCCAGTCGAACTCGGCTGTAACAGTTTCCCTCTGACCAACCAATCAGAGGACAGAAAAATGCTGACGCTATTCTGGGCCATCGAGCTGCTCTGTGAGGAGAATCTGAAATCTGATTGGTTAAAAAAACAGAGGTGTTTACTAAGTAGACGATGGTAAAAAAGTCCAGCAGTACTGACTCTGAAGGCTCTGGGCAGATTAGATTGACATGAAAGCACATAGAGACTGAAATCTGATTGGACAAAAAATCTAACATCCACATACACGTACTGAAGCAGTGCAGCCGAGAGAAACGCTACGACATGAAGAGAATAAACTTTTAAATTAATACAATTTCATGGAACAAATATTATAATTTAGGTTGTAAATGTAGGCCAGTGATTCTGATAGTGTGTAGACCAGCAGAGAAGGATTTACTGACCCTCACCGCATGCCAAATATATATAATATGATGTAATATAATATAATATTGTTTTATAATAAAATGTAATATAATGTGGTACAGAATATTTCTTCATCTTTGGGTTTTAAATTCATTCAAACAACCATGCAGTTGAGGGTTAGGGGCCTTGCTCAAGGGCCCAGCATTGACAGCTTCGTGGTGGGATTTTAACTCACAACCTTCTAACCAGAAGTCCAAAATCATAACCGTTGAGCTACCCTTTCTCCAAACGTGTGTGGTCGAGAACTCAAATTTATGATGACTCGAATTGAATTTGGTGCTGTTGTAGGTGAGAAGGTGAGGACGCCTGAGGTGCAGGTTTCCACTTATGGAACATCAAGTGTCTAAAATACATTTGGTTTTATAGCGTTTGTTAGATTTGGATTGATCCTGGATACACTGAGTCAGAATTATTGGCACTCAGGTATCTTTCTCCACTCATGAAACAGGATCTGAGGTGACCGGTCAGGGACACTCGACTTACTGCCACGTGACTGATATCAGTCCAGGGTTTTGTTTGACCTGCACGTCAGTTTTTCCAGAAATGTTGCATGTCCTGAATTTCAAGTGAACCTTTTAACATCAACGTTATGATCCTTTTTTAATACATTTTAATGTGAGTTTATTAGTTTGTTTTGTTTGTTTTAAGCCTTTATTTAAGCCACTTTTATAATATTATATTACATATTATTTTTAAAGTAGTATGAGCAGCTCTAATTCAAATCACAGGATTATTTTAATGAATTTATATAAACTACAATAAACAGATTATCCATTAGAAAAAAAAATAAACAAAATAAAATAAAATAAAAGTTATTTCAATTATTTAGTTATTTTAATATAAATATATAAATTACATACAATTCAATTCAATAAAAAAAATATATTATGAGTAAAACAACAGCAGTAATTAGAAACCTGTGTTTGGGATCAAAGTTAGTACAAAATCTAATAAAATAAAATCATACAAATATAATAAAATGCAATTTAATTAAATACATTTTTTTTTAATGTTATTAAATAAAAAAATAATTAAATAAAAGAATAATTAAATTAAAATAACTAAAATACAGTTAAAATTAATATTTTTGAGTGAAACAACAGCAGTATTAAGAAACCTGAGCTTCAGATTAAATCCACCAACATTTTTAGTACAAAGTTATTAAAATATATATATAAATAAATAAAATAAAAGATTAAGGTTTTTTTTTTTTTTTGTATTTTAACCTCAATGACTTTTATTTTATATTTTTCCGGGGATTGCAGGTTTCACCTCTCGGCTGCGATGACGTCACGCCACATCACATCACTGCCAGAACTGGGAAGTCCAACATTTCCACGCAGTTCTGTTCCACTTTATACAGGTTTGTACTCAAAATAAACAGTTTAGATTTTATTTTTATTTATAAAGAACAGCTGTAAATTGTTCTATCGGCTGCTGAAGGCGAGAAAAACGAGTCGTATTTTAATAGAATGTTGTATTTTTTTGCTAATAATGATGCTAGCTCACCTGACTGGTGTTTTTTTTTTCCTTTACTTTCACTTCTGACGTGTTTTTGGAGGTTAAACGTCTTTACAGTAAAATAAAAGCATTTCCGGTGTGTGTGTTTATGTGTAGTGTGTGTTTTAGGGAGAATTCTCGTTTTCTTATGGCATCTCCAGCATCTCACAAATGCAGGTATGGAAACGTCTCAATCCGCGAACTAGAACCCGAAATAGTGTACAAAAGTACCGTAGTGACGTAGTATGCGTGCGGCCCAGACAGTAGTATTCGGTTGAGGACGTTTCCTAAGTAGATCAGGAGTCCGGAAATGGAACTCAAATAGACTACCAGGACCGAGGACCGTCCCATTTGGACCGTCGATTCTCTAAATCTCATAATTACAATTCCCCAGGATCTACAGAGGATCACAATTCTAATAATACCAGCATCATAATTTCCCCAGAATCTACAGCGGATCACAATTCCAATGATACCAGGAATCATAATATCTCTAGGATCTACAGAGGGTCACGATTTCTAGGATCCCGGGATCTACAGAGGATCACTATTCCTATGATCCCGGGATCTACAGAGGATCACTATTCCTGGGATCCCAGGATCTACAGAGCATCGTGATTCCTAGGATCCCAGGATCTACAGAATCATACCAGAATCATAATACCCCTAGGATCTTCAGAGGGTCACAATTCTTAGGATCCCAGGATCTACAGAGGATCACAATTCTTAGTATCCCAGGAGCTACACAGGATCACGGTACTTAGGATCCCAGGATCTACAGAGGATCACAAATCTTAGGATCCCAGGAGCTACACAGGATCACGGTACTTAGGATCCTGGGATCTTCAGCGGATCACGATTCTCAGGGTCCCGGAATCATAATTCCGCAGGATCTACAGAGGATCACAATTCTTAGGATCACAAATTCTCCCAGGATCTAAAGATGATCACTATTTTTAGGATCCCAGGATAACCCCAAACAGCTTTCTTGTGCTTCTTGTAGTCAGGAAGGTCACCATGCCCAGGATCTCGTTTCCAGGACAGGCTGAACCTGTGCTCTAAACACAAAGGCGTTGGTTCTGTGATGAAACTTCTTTAGAGATTCCTTTCATTGTTTTGCTTTTTGACCCGGACTACAGATTGTTTCTGGTTTGGGGCTGGTCAGGAAATGATTCCAAAAAATCAAGTGTACTTCCTGAAGTGATTTCTTCTTAACATGTGCAGGATTCGCCAGAATATCCAGTGTGTATACATGAAAGATGGTTCTGTTCTCTGAGCGTTGCTTTAAAAAATAGTCAAAATGATGGTAAATCTCCTGACTAGACCCAGAACTAGATCCAGGACTAAGTGGCAGGTTCTTTGATTAGTGTTTATCTGTTCCTCATCCACCTGATGTGTAGTTCAGCTCAATAACAGGCTTCCTGTTATAATTAGACCTTCTGCGTACTGTATGGTGTCAGATTTCTGAGACTAAGCTGTGAGGTTCTTCTTTCTCTCGTTTCAGGTCAGAACTTCGGTGTCCGCGTGAAGACTACAGGCTTCACGCAGCAGTGTTTTCGTTCCCGCATCCGTTCTTTCTATCGCAGTCCCGAGGGCCATGAGCGGGTCCGGTCCCCGGGTGCAGTATGAGCCTCCGCACAGCAGGGGGTGCTCTGTTCACCTCATTGCACCCTAATCTGTTTGTGAGCAGCAGTGGTGATCGTGGTGGACGTAGTGGAAGCCGCTGGGGCTCTCTGAAACCCGTGTCTTCCCTCCTGCACACCATGGTTCCTCCGGGTTACACTGCGCTGCAGGAAGAGCGTCTGGCCATGGTGGAGCTGAACTCGCCCAAGCCCGAGAACGGCTTCCACCGAGAAGCCCGTCGCCTTTCAGAGCGCTCCGGAGACGCGCGCTACGGCGAGGCGGAGCCCATGTTACCCGACGGACGGCTCTCAGGAGACGAGGTAGACGAGGAAGAGGAAAGCGAGGAAGAAACCCAGAAACCAGCCCCACATAACATGCCCAAGGAGTCACCCCTGGCCATGGCGCTGCAGATCCTGGTGCCGTTCCTCCTCGCCGGCTTCGGCACTGTGTCGGCCGGCATGGTGTTAGACATAGTGCAGGTGAGTCTCGAGCTCCGTCATCGCTCCTTCATCACTCCTTCATCACTCCATCGTCGCTCCATCATCACTCTATCTTCACTCTATCATCACTCTATCACATCATCATCACTCCATCATCACTTTTTCATCACTCCATCATCACTTTATTATCACTTTTTCATTAATCCTTCATCACTCCATCATCACTCCATCATCACTCCATCATCACTCCATCATCACTCCATCATCACTCCATCATCACTCCATCATCACTTTTTCATTAATCCATCATCACTCCATCATCACTCCATCATTATTTCATCATCACTCCATCATCACTCCATCATCACTCCATCATCACTCCATCATTACTCCATCATTACTCCATCATCACTCCATCATCACTCCATCATCACTCCATCATTACTCCATCATTACTCCATCATTACTCCATCATCACTCCATCATCACTTTTTCATCACTCCATCATCACTTTTTCATCACTTCATCATCACTTTTTCATCACTCCATCATCACTCCAATATCACTCGATCATCACTTCATCATCACTCCATCATCACTCCAATATCACTCGATCATCACTTCATCATCACTCCATCATCACTCCAATATCACTCGATCATCACTTCATCATCACTCCATCATCACTTCATCATCACTTTTTCATCACTTTTCCATCACTTCATCATCACTCCATCATCACTTCATCATCACTTCATCATCACTTTTTCATCACTCCATCATCACTCCAATATCACTCGATCATCACTTCATCATCACTCCATCATCACTTTTCCATCACTCCATCATCACTTCATCATTGCTCCATCATCAGAACCAGCAGCTCCATTTGAGCATTTTCTATTATTTAGTTTTAAGCGTGAAGATCGAGAAGGTGTGAAAGGGAGGGAAGATTGAGAGAGAAAGAAAGGAAAGGAAGCAGAATGAAGTAAGTGAGAGAGTCAGAGGAAAAAAGAAAAAAGATATTTGGTTTCCAGTTTCATCAATCAGGACTCTTAACTTAAAAAAAAAAAAATAGATACACAAAGAAAGTTGCTTTTAAAACAAATCTGACGCACGCAGAAACACGAAACCCTCCGGAGGCCACGGGTTTGTACCATATCATAAATCTGAACCAGTCTGAAACCAGAAACCCTCAAGTCAAAACAAGATAAGAATAAAATCACAAAGAGAAAAAAAAACAAGCTCCGGTCTCGTCTTTCAGTGGTCACGATTCAAGGTCATTTATTTGTTCCACATGAAGAGCTTAAAGATCTCTGAAGTTACTGAGATCCTCAAGAACTATGAAACTTCCCTAAAGCGATTATTTTTAATAATTGTTATGCAAATGTGTGAAAGTATAATGTAGGAGTATATAAGCTCTATCTGGCATCCTGGTTCAGCAGGCAGATGAGGGTTCAATCTCCTCCAGAGTCTCACTCTGTTGGTCCTCAAGGTCCTTTTGTACAGAGATCAAGATGTTATAAAGTTTAAATGCAGAAGTTTGATAGAAGTTTCTTCGTTATAATTGTAAGTTTCTCCCTAATGAGCGAACCTTTGGCCGCCAGTGCTGCAAAAACCCCCCTCATCAGGGTGACACAGAATCTCTATTCATTGCATTGTAGCAGACTGATGATATTAATGACAGTCCGAATTCATCCTTTGAAGTTCTCAATCGCTCAGTAACTTCATGGACCTTTCCGGGGGAATAATCAAACCGTGTTACTGCAACCAACCCAAACGTCCATTCGTTCATAATATTGTGTCTAGAAATCGCTCTTAATCCATTAATATACCAAGTGTTTATATTTTTGTTTAATAGATAAATTTATAAAGCTCCAGTAAATAGTAAATCTGCTCAGTTCCTGTTTTTATTTTCATTCAGGTCATAAATGCTCTAAAAAAAAACATCACCATCACAAGCCCTTTGTTCCTGTTTTAAGTTTATTATAATGGAAGAGAAAGGCACATTATATTGCAGATTAGCAGAGGTGAAAAAGGATATAAATATCACTTTATTTTTTCCCTCCCCTTCTCTCGAGCAGCATTGGGATGCGTTCAAATACATCACGGAGATTTTCATCCTGGTCCCGGCTCTCCTGGGTCTGAAAGGGAACCTGGAAATGACGCTAGCCTCCAGACTCTCCACAGCGGTCAGTGTTTAGATCTTCTTAACCCCCCCCCCCCCCCCCCCCCCCTTCATTTTTACCCAATAAAACGTTTCATCACCCGATCAGATTGTCAGCGTGACTCGTCATGTGAAGCTCATCGCACGTCATGTGGCAATGCCCGTATGTAGCACCGCGTGAGATGAATCAGTCCGGCGTGACTTCCCCATGACCTGCCCTGACTCCTAAATCAGGACCGACAACCATCATATTTCCACTGATTGTTGCTCGCGACCTTTCCGATCAGAAGCGCGATACCGTAACCGCTTCCTGAAGCTTGTATTACAGCAGTTTGCCACTTCGTTTGCTTTTTATTTTCTCTTCCTCCATCATACCTGCGTTTTTGTCTTCTGTTCTTTTTATGCTGATAGAACATGCCTGCAAGGAAGCAGTTCCTATAGAAACAATGCCACACAATTTGCATAATATCTACATATTCATTAATAACCATAAAGCATGATTTGCAGCCGTCTCAATGTTCAGAGATGCTGTTATTCCAGACGGATGATTTTCTTTGATTAGACAAATCTAGTGTTAGTTTTCTTCTACATGTTGTATTCACACATCCAGTTTCAACATCATCATCATCATCATCATTATCATCACGACTGAGGAGAATCAGTGGTGCTGCTTCTTGCTGGTTCTCAGTGCAGATTTGGATAAGTGTGTGTGTGTGTGTGTGTGTGTGTGTGTGTGTGTGTGTGTGTGTGTGTGTGTGTGTGTGTGTGTGTGTGTGTGTGTGTGTGTGTGTGTGTGTGTGTGTGTGTGTGTGTGTGTGTGTGTGTGTGTGTGTGTGTGGGCTGCTGGTAGGTTTAAACCCATTCTTGTCTCCCAGGCGTTTAGTAGTTAAAGCCAGTTGCACATCCTCACCTGGTCATCAGTACGGTATGTGATTTTTGTGCATCACATTCCACATTTAGTCCAAATTTGCTCTTCTAATTCCCTCCACTCTTCTGACAAGATGTTCCACTAGGTTTTGTTGTGTGCTTATGGATATTTGTGTTCATCAGCCACAAGGGTGTTATAAAAGGCAGGTACTGATGTAGGTAAGGAGACCTGGGGTGCAGTCAACGTTTACATTCATCCCAAAGGTGTTCAGTAGGGATGAGATCAGAGCTCTATAGCAGGAGATCTTCCACTCTAAAGCATGTAAACTAGATCTTCAAGGAACTCACTTTGTGCACAGGGGCATCACCATGCTGGAACAGGTTTGAGTTTCCAAGTTCAAGTAAATGCAAAATTTTATTATAGCGCCATCTATGATTGAGTTCCACATATAGCAGGAGAGATCAGGTGTCCCAATACTTTTGGAAATAGTGTATATAGTGTATATTGTATGTACAGCAAGTGTGATAGATGTAAAGGCTACAGCGTGTGTGTGTGTGTGTGTGTGTGTGTGTGTGTGTGTGTGTGTGTGTACAAACATATATGTCAAATATTAATGCAAAATGTATGTAAGGCAGAAGATGTGTAGAGAATGAGGGGTGTATAAATTAATAATCTGAACTAACATGCAGACAAAACCCGGAAAAACTATCGTTACGAATTGATGGGTATCAGGATGAATCAAACAGGTTTTGGAAAGAGGAAGAGGAAGAGGAGAAGATCAGGATCGGTGGTACCTCAGGAGCACGAGTAGAGCAACCTAGCTTTCATGTGTTTACCACGTGTGTACCACGAGCTCCAGCCGCTTCTGTGTGTACCGTAAACTCATCTGCACTTTCTAGTTCTGGGTTTCGGGTTTGGTTTTTCCGAGAGGCGAAACGACAGATCGTTTCCAGTTTTGCCACCATAACTTCTGGAAATAAACGTTTGCAGGTGATTATATAGAAACTGGAATTGCACACGGTGTGTAGAGAGATGTTTTCTTCTCGTTGTTCAAATGGAGAACTTGCGTATTTTCCCGTCCGCCGTGAGGAAGAAGGGCTGCAATTCGGCACCAACATCATTTCATTATAAAATCTGTCCATTTATATAGACTTGGAATTTGCTGATGCAGGATTTCAGTCTCATTTCTCAGCCACAGCGTCAGCTCGGAGTGTCAGGGGGTCACCCTGAGTGTGTGAAATAGCTAGCGTTCCCCTGCTGAATCTGTCGTTCACACTCGAGGTGAGACGACAAACAAACGGCGCAGTGGAGATGCTCCTTCACACAGCTGCCACCATTTCATTCACAGCCCTTTCACTTTTTTTTATTTACAGAGTCTGTGCTTTTATTTTTTCCTTCTTTTTTTTGGACAAAGTTTGAATGTGGATCATTATGCAATAGGCAGGTAAATGATCTACTCCTTACTGGTCCCATCCGATAGATGTGCTACTGCAGCTGGTTCTGATAGAAAGGTGTGAGAGCACACAGTGCAGCACAGTTTGGGCTGTTGTGTCTGAAACCAACACAGCATTAGGCGGGTGGTCGTAATGTTATGCCTGATCGGTGTATAGTATTATTATTTTTTAGGATTACGTCAGGATTTTTTTTTTACTGTCTCAGTTCAGAGTTGTGAGACTGTAGATTTTCTAACCGTAATTTTACACGCTTCATCTTTTTTTTTTGTCTGTGTACCTTGAAGAAAATTCCAGTGTTGTCATTAGGTACTTACAAATATTGAATTGATATGAAAATGAGCTGGAAAAGCACAAATACTCTATTCTACATATGCCTAGGTTTAACCACTGGTAATCAGACTCCTGTTTCTCGTGTATAAATCTGGAAAGGTTTTGTGCTCAGGCTGGTACACTTTTTGATGCTTTTAATTATTTATTTATTTTTTTTTATCCTTTCCCTATTTTTAAACATGTTGATTTTTAATGATACATTTTTTTTATTGATATTTATTTTTATTTTTATTTTTTACCCTTTTCCCATTTTTGATTGTGTTGATTTTTAATGATTTTGTTTTTTTATTATTTAAAAAAACATTTTTTTTCCCCTTTTTTCTCCATTTTTGATCGAGTTGAGTTTGAAATTTTTTTTTTTTTTTTTTTTTTTTTACATTTCTTTATTTACATATTTTTTTTTAACCATTTCCCCATTTTTTATCATGTTGATTTTGAAAATGGTTTTTTTTATTATTTATATTATTATTATAATTATTTTATTCATCTAATTAAATACCCATACCCATTTTTTCTTGTACTTTGTGCTCAGGTTTGTGAGAGCCACACAGGACAGATTATATGTTATATGTTTATTTTAACAACTTTAATATAAAACTTAAGATGAAATTGTCGTTTGATTTTCTTTACAAGTTGCCTTAAATACAGCTGATATATAAAAGCTTAATAATAGATGTACTTAAAATATATATATACACATAAACACTTCATTCTTCTCGTCAAAACGTGATGATTGTGTGCTTTTATTAGTCAGAAAAAAATTCTGATTGTTTTTTATTCCTACAATGAAGAATATGAGTTTAATGGAATCATGTTTTATTCACTGCTGTCTCAGGTGAATGTTGGGAAAATGGACTCTCCCATAGAGAAGTGGAACCTCATCATCGGCAACTTGGCACTGAAACAAGTAAGAAAAACATTTATTTTTCTTTGCTGCTTTCGGTAATGAATTTCCTTTTACCATTACTTATATTGAAGGTCCTCAGGGTGTGAAAACGTTTGTCTCTAATCTGTTAATGATTAAACACATCGTCAGAGCATCTGATCGTCTTGTCCTGATCATCACTGTGTATTCAGGTCCAAGCTACAGTAGTGGGCTTTCTGGCAGCAGTGGCAGCTATTATTCTGGGCTGGATCCCTGAAGGAAGGTTCCAGATGAGTCACGCTGTGCTTCTCTGCTCCAGCAGCGTAGCCACAGCCTTCATCGCCTCCTTGCTGCAAGGTACGTCTCGCTGGACTCCTGCCACCATCGTTTAAACCGTTCACAATTTCCAAATCGGTCACACTTCTGTGGGAGGAAAAACTTCATGCTGATGTTCTCTGAGTAAGAGAGAAAGAACAAAAGATTTGGACCACCACCATTTGTTTAGTGTGATTGCTTTCGAATCCAAATTCCACCCAAAAGCCATGCAACAGATTCCATCTGGCTGTGGTGAAGGTCAGCGCATGCTTCCTCAGAGATGCATGAAACGAGCTGCATCACAGGGCAGTGTAACAGATGAAGTTGCTATCTGCCCTCTTCTGCATATATGAGGTCACTGATGCATCCAATTGGCCACAATCTCTCTGATTGACAGGAGAGTTTTGTTGGATGCACTAGAATTAAATTCACTAAGAAACCCAAACCTCTTCCAAGAGTCTCCTGCTCACAAAGCCAGCTCCGAGAAGATCTGCTTTCCATGGGGTTGGAGTGGAAGATCTACTGTAATAGAGCTCCAACCCTATTGAACATGATGAATGTGAACGCTGACGTCACCCCAGGCCTCCTAACTTCCTGACCTTCATCACGACCCGACTTTACTAGCACCCTTGTGGCTGAATGAGCCCGAATCTCCACAAAATCCAGTGGAACATCTACAGGAACATATACAGCAGTACCTGAGTAATTTTTAATTATTGAATTCTGATTGGTCAGAAAATTCAAGTTTTCAAAGTTCAAAACTTGATTTTTTTTTTTACCAACAAACTTATAACTAAAGCTAAAACATTTCAACTTTATATATCACTATTAAATTTAATTCAGTTCTGCAGTCTAGACCTTTCATGAAATGAAAAATACAACAAAGGAAACCCAGAACTGTTAAGCAGCTAGAATCTATTCTCAGTTTAAAAATGTTTTCTACGTTCTATTGGGAATAAAATATGGATTTATGAGATTAGCAGTCCAAACCTGCCCGGTCCTATGTGCAAAAGTAATCGCTCCCTAAACCTAATAACTGGTTGTGTGGCAACAGCTGCAATCGAGCATTTGCAGTATCTGGCACAGAGTCTTTCACTTTGCTGTGGAGGGATTTCCGGCCCGTTTAATGTCATGCCGCAGCACATCAACCAGATTCGAGTCTGAAGTCTTGTTTCCTGGCGTCGCGTGTGGTAAAAGGTTTTTCTGTGATCCTCTGTGGCAGGTATCATCATGGTGGGTGTGATTGTGGGCTCAAAGAAGACTGGCATCAATCCTGACAACGTGGCCACGCCCATCGCCGCCAGCTTCGGGGATCTCATTACGCTGGCCATCCTGGCCTGGATCAGTCAGGGGCTGTATAACTGCCTGGGTAAGAGTGAGAGATTGACAGATGGAGAGAGAAATAGAAAGAGGGAGAGAATGACAGATAGGCAGGCGAAGAGACAAAACACAAAAAAAAAGCAAATGAATGAAACAGAGAGACAAATTGAGAGAGAGAGAGACAAGCTGAGAGACAAACGAGACAAGCTGAGAAAGGGAATGACAGATAACGAGAGACAAAGACTGAGGGATGGACAGATAGGAGAATTTAGAGAAGGAGGAGTGTTGGATGGAAGAGGCATTTGCATGCATTATTCGTTAGCAACACCAGAGGGCAGTAGAGTCATAGGAATATTGCATATTGTAGCTCTTAGATTTTCTTCTCTCTTTTTTTTTTTTTTTTTTTTTTTTTTTTTTTACACTGGTATCGAACAGATCTTAACGCGTAGGTACAAGTTTCTCATGAACAGCCGGTAGGTCATGAACTCACACAGTAGGTGTGAGGAGACAGTTGACGAACGTGCTGCTGGATGATACGACCTGCAGCACTTCATCGTCTGGTACTGATCATGTGACTCAGCGGGACGACGTTCACTGATTAGAAAACGACAGAAGCAAATCCGAGTCGACGGTTATTTAATATCGTCAGCCTGTGGATCTCTCTCTCGAGAAATCTTTCCCTTCCTATTCTTTCCTTTCCTCCTCCTTTACTTCTGTACCTTCTCCTTTTTGTTCTGTGCTTTCTCTCTCCTTCTCCCTCACTTCCTTTTATTATTATTTACTCGCTCATAAATTCCTACCTCCCTCCCCCCCCTCACTCCATCTATTATCCTTTCTTCCTTTCTATTTTATTCTTCCATCCTTCCTTCCTTCTTCTCTTTTCTCTCTCTATTTCTCTCATTCCTTCCTTCCCTCTCTCTGTCCTCCCTTTCTTTTCTGTGATTTCTTATCTGCCCCATCTTACTTTTCTTTTCACCTTCCTTCCTCCCTTTATGCCTCTTCCAATCCTTCCTCCTTCCTTCTCTCTCTCCATTTGTCCTTTCTTCCCTCCTTACTTTCGTCCCTCTCTCTATATGTCCTTCCTTCTTTCCTTTCTTTCTTCCTTTTTTCTTTCCCATCTTCCAAAAATCCTTTACTTCTCTCCCCTGTCACTACTTACTTTTTTTCCCCCTATATTTTAATCTTGATTCTTTCTTCCTTCCTTCCTTCCTTCCTTCCTTCCTTCCTTCCTTCCTTCCTTCCTTCCTTCTTATCTTTTCTCCCTCTGTTCTTCCTTTTATCTATTTTCCTTTCCTTCCTTCCTTCCCTCCTTCTTCCCTCTCTCCTTTCTTTCGTTCCTCAATTCTTTTCTCTCTCTCTCTCTCTCTCTCTCTCTCTCTCTCTCTCTCTCTCTCTCTCTCTCTCTCTCTCTCTCTCTCCTCTTAAGCAATTAAACAAAACCAAAATATTTTGAACTTTTCTATTTATACATGATTTATTTTTTTTCTCCTCAGTTTTTAAATCACATCTTATTGAATTTTTATCTCATTAGATTTTCTTTCGGTTTGATTGGATTTGAAACTCAGTCTCGAGTGACAGTCGACTGGCAGTTTTTCTTTCTAAACGTTTGTGACGACACCGCGATCACGCCGTCTTCATTTTTCCTTTGTTTTTATTTGCCTCTTACTGAGTCGCTGCCTGAGGTGAATTGAGGTGAACATCCCGTGCCACCACGTGCCCAAACCCACGTCACAAATCACAAATCCCGGCCAGCAAACAGTCGCTCATGCTGTGCCGAGTCCCAGTCAGACCCGCTCGAGCTAAATATAGTCACACCAACTCAAACATTCCCTATTAAGGATCGGACATTTGAAGTTTATGTAAATCCATGCAGATTTGTTAAATTATGATGTGACGGCAAAGCGCGGTGTGGCCAAAAGTATCGGGACACCCCGACTCGTCCCAGCCATACGTGCTTCTTCCACTAACTGTTGTATATTGTATAAGACGTGCCTCCAAAATCGTATAAGGACACCAAGAGAACTCCAGAAATGATACAATCATCCGAGTTTGAAGGCCAACACTTGATCCATCACATAGCATTCATCTCTTTCCTACCAATCAGAATCATCCGTGAGATTCCCTGCATTAGATGAAGCATGTATTAGACATATTAGTAACTCAGACTTGGAACTTGGGCCACCTGACTTCTCCAACCGTGTGTTTGGATGCTGTAGCATGGAATTTTCCACAGTGAGGAAAACTAAATCGCATTGTGAAAAAAAGGTGCTTGTCTTTGAGAAGCTGTTCGAGCAACAAGCTTTGTTTACATTTCTGGTATCTGGTATCAGATTTGTCACCATACACTTAATGTGTGTAAGATGCACTATTATTATAATTTTTTTTCCAATGCATCAACAATCCTCCAGCTATCAGCTTTTGGCAAAGAAATCCATACCGTTGGTTTTTCCGGGTTGCGTCTGCGCAGGAGAATATCGTACTAGGTAACGACAGTGGCCTCTAGAGGCGAATCTCGGGCAGCACGCGCTGTACCTCACACATGTTGGTCTGTAGCGTGTTAACTAAACTCAACAGGTAAAATTCACTTTTTATTCACTTTATCAATTTTATTTCATTTTACAATTTACTAGTAAATATTGAAACGAACAAAAAAATGCTTTTAAAGCGTGTTACAAATGGAATCTTACTCTTACATCAATCCAAACGATTATTGTCCAAATCCAAAGTCCAGAGCATGGAAATTAAATTTTTTATAATAAAGTTCAGTCTGTTTTACCTGGAGTGTCATGTTTGTTTGTTTGTTTATTTTATCCGGCATCCGTTTAAAAAAAACAATGAGCCACTTATCTGTATCTGGCAACCACCAAACATAATGTGTGTGTGTGAATGAAAAACAGTCTTATTATTTATTTATTTATTTATTTATTTATTTATTTATTTATTTATTTATTTATTTATTTATATCTCTTTCAGACTCTCACCCATATGTCTCATCTCTGGTGTGTGCCTTCTTCATGTCTTTGACTCCGGTGTGGATGATCATCTCGTCTAAACACCCTGCGAGCCGACAGCTCCTCTATTCTGGCTGGGAGCCTGTCATCACCGCCATGGTCATCAGCAGGTCTTTATCTCTCTCTTTCTCACACGCGCACACACACACACACACACACACACACACACACACACACACACACACACACACACACACACACACACACACACACACACACACACACAATCATTTCTTAACCTGACAATTTCTGCATTGACTGCCAGACCCCAATTCCTTATATTTGGGTTTTTTTTCCTTCTCAGTATTGGAGGTCTGATCCTGGATAAAACCGTGTCTGACCCCAACTTGGCCGGCATTGTGGTCTACACCCCTGTGATAAATGGTAAGAGCAGCTTTCCAGCTTCACCTACAGGCAGGGTTTCAACATATTCAGCCACCAGACCAGTGTGTGTTCGCCCAGTACCATGTATTGCTTTTCTAGAAACCTGATCAAACCTACAGTCATTTGGCCGTGGTGAAATAGATAAAATATATTATTAAATTGATGTATTGTGTCATGGAAAACCTCCATCATGTTCCTGTAAATCTTCAAAATGAATGGAGCGGGAGAATAAGAAGAATAAAAAAGGAGAGAATATATATATATTGAGATGAAAGACGGGGGTCTCAGGACTGATGACTCTTTCAGGCTGATAGGAAGGTTAACGTCTGTGTTGTGCAGGTATTGGCGGAAACCTTGTGGCCATCCAGTCTAGCCGCATCTCCACACACTTGCACTTCCACAGCACCCCGGGGGAGGTACCAGACGAGGCCAAGGGCTGCTACTATCCCTGCAGAACCTTCTGCGGATCAGGTAACTTCTCTCGAGCTTCACGCAAACCTGCAGCAATTCGTCACATATTGAAAAATAAACATTACGTGTAGAAATCGAGGGTGAGATACAGTGAACTGATTCAGGTCTGATACAGACGTGTTCTTTGTTTATTGACGTTTACACACAATCACCTTCAAAATAGTCCCCTCGATCCGCTTTCCATGGGATGGAGTGGTAGTTTTTTATTAACACCCTTGTAGGAGCACAAATCTTCACAAAATCCAATCCATTGGAACATCTTCCCAGAGGTTCTCATAACAGCAATTGTGGAAAACACGTACCGATCTATTTTTTTATTTATTTTATTTCCAGGAGCCAATCACAGGTCAGCCCAAGTGCTGCTCCTCTTGGTGCTCCCAGGCCACTTGATCTTCCTGTACACCATTCACCTGATGAAAAGCGGCCACACCACGTTGACGCCCATCTTCATGTCTGTTTACTTGGCTGCAGCGCTGCTACAGGTCAGTCAGTACATCTGCATTGCACACTCATACACACTCATACACACTCATACACACTCTCATACACACTCTCATACACACTCTCATACACTCTCATACACTCATACACACTCATACACACTCATACACTCTCATACACTCTCATACACACTCATACACACTCATACACACTCTCATACACACTCTCATACACACTCTCATACACTCTCATACACTCATACACACTCATACACACTCATACACTCTTATACACTCTCATACACACTCATACACACTCATACACACTCATACACACTCATACACACTCTCATACACTCTCATACACTCTCATACACACTCATACACACTCATACACACTCTCATACACTCATACACACTCATACACACTCATACACTCTTATACACTCTCATACACACTCATACACACTCTCATACACACTCATACACACTCATACACACTCATACACACTCATACACACTCATACACACTCTCATACACACTCTCATACACACTCTCATACACACTAATACACACTCTCATACACTCTCATACACACTCATACACTCTCATTCACACTAATACACACTCTCATACACTCTCATACACTCTCATACACTCTCATACACACTCATACACACTCTCATACACTCTCATACACTCTCATACACTCTCATACACACTCATACACACTCATACACACTCATACACACTCTCATACACTCTCATACACACTCATACACACTCATACACACTAATACACACTCTCATACACACTCATACACACTCATACACTCTCATACACACTCTCATACACACTCATACACTCTTATACACTCTCATACACACTCTCATACACACTCATACACACTAATACACACTCTCATACACACTAATACACACTCTCATACACACTCATACACTCTCATTCACACTAATACACACTCTCATACACTCTCATACACACTCTCATACACACTCTCATACACACTCTCATACACACTAATACACACTCTCATACACACTAATACACACTCATACACACTCATACACTCTCATTCACACTAATACACACTCTCATACACTCTCATACACACTCTCATACACACTCTCATACACACTCTCATTCACACTAATACACACTCTCATACACACTAATACACACTCTCATACACACTCATACACTCTCATTCACACTAATACACACTCTCATACACTCTCATACACACTCATACACACTCTCATACACACTCTCATACACACTAATACACACTCTCATACACTCTCATACACACTCATACACACTCTCATACACACTCTCATACACACTAATACACACTCTCATACACTCTTATACACTCTCATACACACTCATACACACTCATACACTCTCATACACTCTCATACACACTCATACACACTAATACACACTCTCATACACTCTCATACACACTCATACACTCTCATACACACTCATACACACTCTCATACACTCTCATACACACTCATACACACTCATACACACTCTCATACACTCTCATACACACTTATACACACTAATACACACTCTCATACACACTCATTCACACTCATACACACTCATACACACTCATACACTCTCATACACACTCATACACACTCATACACTCTCATACACACTCATACACACTCATACACTCTCATACACACTCATACACACTTATACACACTCTCATACACACTAATACACACTCTCATACACACTAATACACACTCTCATACACTCTCATACACTCTCATACACTCTCATACACACTCATACACACTCATACACACTCTTATACACTCTCATACACTCTCATACACTCTCATACACACTCTCATACACACACTAATACACACTAATACACACTACTACACACTCTCATACACACTCATACACACTCATACACTCTCATACACACTCATACACACTTATACACACTCTCATACACACTAATACACACTCTCATACACACTAATACACACTCTCATACACACTCATACACACTCATACACACTCTTATACACTCTCATACACTCTCATACACTCTCATACACTCTCATACACACTCTCATACACACTAATACACACTAATACACACACTCATACACACTAATACACACTCTCATACACACTCATACACACTCATACACACTCATACACTCTCATACACTCTCATACACTCATACACACTCATACACACTCATACACTCTCATACACTCTCATACACACTCATACACACTCATACACACTCATACACACTCATACACACTCATACACTCTCATACACACTCTCATACACACTCTCATACACACTCTCATACACACTCATACGCACACTAATACGCACACTAATACGCACACTAATACGCACACTAATAGGCACTCTTATACACACTCTCATACACTCTCATACACACACTCATACACACACTCATACACACACTCATACACACACTCATACACACACTCATACACACTCTCATACACACTCATACACACTCATACACACTCATACACACTCATACACACTAATACACACACTAATACACACTCTCATACACACTCTCATACACACTCTCATACACACTCTCATACACACTCTCATACACACTCTCATACACACTCTCATACACACTTATACACACTCTCATACACACTCTCATACACACACTCATACACACACTAATACACACACTAATACACACTCTCATACACACTCTCATACACACTCTCATACACACTCTCATACACACTCTCATACACACTCATATACACACTAATACACACACTAATACACACACTAATACACACACTAATACACACTCTCATACACACTCTCATACACACTTTCATACACACTCTCATACACACTCATACACTCTCATACACTCTCATACACACTCATACACACTCATACACACTGATACACAATCATACACACTTTGCCGGAGAAAAAGCTTTTATTTAATACAGTCGTGCTATAAATAGGTTCAGTAATGCAGGAACAGACAGAGGGGAGCGGAGGTGAAGAACATTGTATAGAGCGTGTGCTTTTTTATTTATTTATTTATTTATTTATTTATTTATTTATTTATTTATTTATTTATTTATTTATTATCTCTTTTGCCAGAGTTTCAATCATAAAGTGCGTCTTAACGTCGAGAGGCTTCATCCAGGATATTCTTTGTTTTCTTTCATTTTATAATTGGTTTTCTACCAGTTATAGTGAGGATTATAATTATTTTCTCTGAACTTACACGAGGAGGACTGACGTATGAAACACGCTCGAGAGACGGTTTTAGCGACGAGAAATCCATCTATACTTTAAAAATATGTCTCAAATGATCTCTTATAGCTATAGCGCATCTACTGATAAATCTATAGAAATAAATGGGTTTTTACGAAACATTGGGCCGGAACCGTCTGGCGTCGCAGTACTTTTGGACGTGTAGTGCGTTTGTTCATGGTTCTAATATACGTCTTTCACCCTGAGCGCTGGAATGCCGTGGAGATTCCTCCCTGAAAACCTCTTTCATAGACATGTTTTTCCAAACTTTGATCGAAACACGTGAACTATTCAGACAATAATTGCGATGGTTTTAGCCGTGCCTGTGGTTGCACACGCATGAGTGAGCACATTCATGAGAAGCATGCTACGAACGAGTGGAATGTGTGGCATTTCTTTCTTATGTTCTCTGTTTATTCTAGAAAAGAAATATAAATCTAAATATACGTCCCTGTGCACGGAAAGCGGAACGTCCAACGTACAAGAAAGAAGCGCTATAAATAGACGAGGGCCGCGCTGCTGATTCTCGTTTTCTCAGCAAGCGCGAGACTTCAGTGAGCTTTGTGGAGGTTAATATACAGCTCAGTAATACTATCTCAATGAACTAGATGCTGACCTTGTAGAGCAGGAGCACATGATGCTGTAATGATGTGTAACGAGACACAGGGTCACTTCTGTACCATCTATTAGATTAGAGGATATAATTTGGAGAGAGAAAGAAAGAAAGAAAGAAAGAAAGAAAGAAAGAAAGAAAGAAAGAAAGAAAGAAAGAAAGAAAGAAAGAAAGGTGAGCAGTAAAATTCCTTACATATCCCAGTGGTGTTAGGAAGCACAGTCGCAGTCACAACACAACACCCCCTGGAGCACAGAGTTTTAAGGGGCTTGCTCAGGGGCCCCAAGAGCGGCAGATTGGCGATACCAAGATTTGTACAGATCCTGAAATCCCTGGTATGGAATTGTAAGGCTTCGGGAAAAACAACTTAGACATGGACATGTCTATATGTCAAAAAATATAAATAAAATACTCTTGAGTTCTTTTAGAAAATCCATCCAAATGCTCAACACAAAACCCTAAAGATCCATGAGGTCAGTGTGGTAGGTCAGAAGAACCATGAAGATTTGGATAATTGGACTTTAATTAATACAAACAGTTTACTGCAGTGAATCAGGGCTGCATTCAGCATGAACAGTTTCACACTCGTGTTTAATAACAACGATGGAATTTGGTGTATTTGGTGTCACCCAGATGAGGATTAGGTTCCTGTTTGAGTCTGGTTCCTCTCCAGGCTTCTTTATTCCATCTCAGAAAGTTTTTTCATTTACGCCATTAGGTAGGTGCCCTTATCCAGAGTAGTTGAGAGTTAAGGGCCTTGCTCAAGGGCCCAGCAGTGGCAGCTTGGTCATGCTGAGATTTGAACTTGTGACCTTCTGATCCACAGTCCAACATCTTATCTACTTTCTCTCACCTCACATGGTTGATTCATATATGATAAGTAGGAAAGAAGTAGAAGAACGTGAGCCGGATGCCGGAAAACAAAGCCTCCCTTTTATTTTATTAATTTTTTCCTAAAATATGCCTCATGGATATACAGCAGATTTTGATTCCTCGCTGTAGCTCCTGAACCAGCTGGTGAGACACAGCGTGACGCTCCAGCTTTCAAACGTTTGACTCAGAAAACATTCCGAAACGGTTTCATTCGGATCATCAGAGGATGTCAGGACGCTCTAAAAGTAAACTCACGGGCGCTTTATACGGTTCCATCTCGAAAGTAATGGAAGGCCAATCTCCTTTTTGTTTTTGCTAGCGAACAAAAGTGTTTTCTGTTCCTATACTTTTGGAAGGGGACTGTATATATATATATATATCAGAATCGTATTCCAATGCGTGGAAGACGGACAGTTTCCATACACACCCTATAAGCAAAAAGTTAGAGAATCTTGGATTAGAGAAAGGATTAACCCGAGATTGGTTTTGTCCGTGACGTGTTAAAGATCAAGAAAGAAGTTCAAGCTTCCAGATCGACATTTCCACGATTTACAAGCCATTACGTGTGCTTGACGTTTGCCCTAAGTACGAGGTGGTATCGAAAACATTTTTTAACACGCCAACAGATGGCAGCACGGGGCTGCACGCACAGTCACAGGGAGCACCGACCTTCATAAGTAGTCTGCCAAAAGACCTCGTCCGGTGTACGTCGGGAGCTGTGCGACTCTGCTCCATTCTGATCACGTGCTTTACCGCGTCTGCGATTTCATCACGGACAACGAGCTGGAACAAAGAGCAAACGTAAAAACTTTACCTGAAGATGAAGATCCAGCTTAAAATTCGCCTTCACTCTCGTGCAGTTTGTGTTTGTAACAACGACTCGCCGATCCATTGCTCTCTCGTGTTCTTGAACTCCCTCGAGAACGTACCCTGCAATGCAGAATTCCAAAATGAAAACACGCGAATACTTGTTGCGTTAATGGAGTCTTGGCACGCGGTCATGCACGTATAGACCGAGCCTGTGCCGGGGGGGGTGGGGCTGGTCGTTAGCGAGCCATGGTGGCTGCGGCGTGCATTCGAAAGGGCAGAAAGAAAAGAAACGTTCTCGTCAATGGCGTGGGAAAGTGCTCGAGTGGCCGAGACCACACAAAGACCTGCAGCTAGTGTGACACATGCGGCATAATGACGTCTGCACACGTTTCAGAGACGTTCCTGTCGGATTGTCACGTTTGGATTGTGGTTTAACAATACAGGAAAAGAAATGCAATTTTTCAGAGTGTGTTTAATAACTAACATACACTACATACAACTATTTATATATAAATAAAATATATTATATTATTCTCTAATATCTTCCTCCATCCTGTCATCAGGCTCCATCAAAATATTGATGGAAGAGCTTTTAGTATTTGTTTAGTCATATTTATTCCAGATCTCATACACTGCCACAACCTCAAAAGTGAGTGCAGCTCTCACATTTCCGCAACCATATATATTCTCAAGGGACGATACTATAAAATTTAACTCTGATATATTTTAGAGTATCAATGTGAAGTTTGTATAGCAGTACAGATTCACTGTCCTCTGAAAATCACTCAACATACAGCCGTTTCATTCAACTTTCATTTCTATAGTATCGTCCCTTTAGAAGGTGAACGAAAACGGTTGCTGTAATCTGAGGGGTGCACTTACTTTTGAGGTTGTGGCAGTGTATGAGATCTGGAATAAATATGACTAAACAAATACTAAAAGCTCTTCCATCAATATTTCTGTGTGCCTGTGTGTGTATATGTTAAATTTAACAGCACATATTTTGGCGCATTTCTGACAATTTTTATTTTTAAATAAATAAATAAATAGAGGAAAGGCGAAAATAAAACCTTCAACGCAGCACACGTTTATTCACGGCGTCCTTTCTTTACTCAGATCTAAAACAAAAACCGATGCGTCAAGTCTCAAATCGAGCAGCAAAATCCGCCATCCGGCAATCAAAACCGTCCGTGTGGAAACACAGCAAAAGTTCCGTTTGGTGTCCTGATGATTTACGTCTTAATTCATTAAAACACCACAATTACTTTTCAACATTTACGGGAACATTTTTACGAGCTGCGCCGTAATCTGAAAATGTAAACAGGCTCGTGTAAGTAAATTGATCAGTGCAAAGAAAGAGAAGTAATGGGAACCTGGTGTTTCCATAAAGTTGTTTGACAAACATCTATGATTTGTTTGGTCTTCATGCTCGATGTTGAGTTCGGTTTTACTAATAATAAACATATATTTGCATAAAGCATCCATATTTGATTATGCGCATGTTAATTAGAGCATTTAAAAACTTGAAAAGTATTTATTTAAGGTACATTTCGAGTGGATGCAAATGTGCAGTTTGTATTTTTTGGGGAAATTTGTGTGTGTGCGCGTGTGTGCGCGTGTGTGTGCGTGTGTGCGCACATGCATATTCTGACTGGCCTCACTGTCGTCTCGAGGAAAACGTCCACATGTTTGTGGACGGTGGAAAAATTCATCCCCTGTCCTGTTAGTTCTTCTGAAATTGGTGCAGGTTAGCAAACTGTAGCATCCATCTGAAATAGCGCTCCGTTTCTGTAGCTGCTTCATCACATTTTGTTTCCGTATTTTCATGCCAAACGTTTAAAAGCAGGAAAACTTTAATACTATATTTTGCTGGGCTCCGAGTCACAAACTGGCAATGAGAGAGAAGATACGGCTTTCAGGAAAACACATGAACTGCAAATAACTCCCATGTGACCTCAGACCAGTAATTAACTTATACGTTACAAACGAATGGGCGAAGGAATGGGACGTATGTGCAGAAACGCCGAGTTGTAGGAAATAAACCCCAGAACTAAAAGAAGTGTCGTCTATAGTTTGAAATCACGGCATGATCGAGTCGTCTACACTCGGTGCTGAATTGACCACTCCAGACTTACACACGGGTTCCTGCTGACGGCTGAAGCTCCTCCCTTATGTCTCTCATGTCTGCTTCCTTGATTGTAATGTTAAACGACATCGCTATGGAACGCTTTTATTCAGAAACGTGTTTACAAGGGATTTTTTACATAATGTTACACCTGAATGAGTTTTACGGGTTTTTTTCAATTTGTGTCTTATTTAAAGCCGAAATCTCTTATACAGTCAGACCCCGACCTCCGACCTCCGACCACTCAACTTATGACAATCCAGAGATACGACAGTCACCTCAGACGAGAAAAAAATAAAAAAATAAATTATATATATATATATACAGTACAGACCAAAAGTTTGGACACACCTAGGTCTATCGTTATACGGTCACAATGTCTTTTGCTTCTCCTTCCACTTGGTCCAACCCTTTTAATTAAAACCCAAACCTTCACGTCGTCTCGATGAGGTGACTTTCACTTTACTGACTAACGTGGATTTCTGTTGAAGGACGTTAAACATTTCTCCTGAAAAAAAAATCCTTTTGTAATCAAGTTTGCATCTATTTTTAAGGCTGCGCTACACTGCAGCAGTTTCGGCTAACACGCTTAACTTTCCTGTGTGTGTGTGTGTGTGTGTGTGTGTGTGTGTGTGTGTGTGTGTGTGTGTGTGTGTGTGTGTGTGTGTGTGTGTGTGTGTGTGTGTGTGTGTGTGTGTGTGTGTGTGAGAGAGATTTAGCGATACAAAAACAAACAACTAAAAGCAGCACATTAATCAGGCTGCCATTCGGGTAAGAAGATCTCTGGGAAAGCATGGCGCTGAGGTGGACTTGGGTTCATTTGTTATTCCTATTTTGGAGTCTTATTGTGGAGCCATAAGGGTGTTAGTAAAGTCAGGAAGTGATGTAGGAGACCTGGGGGTGCACTCAAGTGTTCACATTCATGATGTTCAATAGGGTTGGAGCTCCATAGCAGGAGATCTTCCACTCCCGATCCATGTGAAGCAGATCTTAATGGAGGTGGCTTTGTGCCCAGGAACATTGTCAGGAAGGCACAGGTTTGGATCTCCAAGTTCAAGCAAGAAAGAAGTTTCCTGATGCTTTTGTTCATCTCACACATGATACAGATTAAAGCATTGGGGTATAATATAATGAACCCGAATATCAGGATTACACACGTCACCCCACACACAGTGACGTGGAAAATGGGTTTCATTAGGTTTCTAAAGACCTCACACACAGACCCTGATCCAGTTCCTGTTAATCTTGTGTTAGAGCCTTTTCCTAAAATGTGTGTCCAGGGAACGTTCAGGTCGAAAAGACTTACTTAACAAATTTTACACGGAATGCGCCGATTTCCCAGAAAAAGTGTTTAATCTGCTCCTGTGTGTCTCGCAGGTGTTCCTCTTGCTGTCCATCGCCGACTGGATGGTCCACGCCATGTGGAAGTCTGGGAAGGACCCAGACAGTTTCTCCATCCCCTACCTGACTGCGCTGGGAGACCTACTGGGTACCGCCCTCCTGGCCTTGAGCTTCCACTTCCTGTGGGTAATCGGGGACCAGGACAGCGACGTGGGCGATTAGTGGCGAACGCTTTTCACCCACCAACCTGTTACATTTTTAGCCAAAGCCGTGTGGCGTCGCTCCGGGAAACAACCATCGACCGAGTCCTGGTAAACCACCTGACCGGAAATAATGTGTAAGAGGACCAGCGAGGACGGGATTTCCTCATCAGTTGGAACATTTTATATATCGCTTTTTAAAAGGACAGATTATTTCATATTCGCCTTGCGAGAGATTCTTTTTCATTCCAGACTCTCCTGGAAGATCTCCTGCTTGCTTATTTTTCCACATGTGAACTAATGTGACGAATGAACTAATTATCAGCTCGTCTTTCTTTTTTTTTCACATCGCACCCACAAATGATTCCTCTATATATTTTTCCCTCATCTGCACTTTGAAAGACGAACGGTACTTACGTGTTTTGGTCCATCAGGTCAGATACTTACTTTTCAATGTTTACATGAATGCAAGTCTACACTGACATCAGGCCAGACGCCTGCGAATATATCGTCTATACGTGGACTCAGCATTCGTCTCGTCTATACGTCTTTCTTATGTATGTATATGTGTGTGTTTTTTGCTGTCCTTTGTTTGGTTTTGCTTTTTTTTGGGGAGAAAATTAAATCTGGTCTTTTTTTTTTTTATATACTCACAATAAATATTATTACAAATAAGTATTTGTTTCTAGTCATTCAGCAAAGTGCCTCTTTTTTTTTCTATTATTATACTCGATATATTTGATCCCTGCTGTATAATAATCGTTTTTCAATTCAAGTAGTAATATAACATGGAGACTCAACAGCTGGAAGGCTGATAATGCAGTTTAATGCGTTCACATTGTGAAAAACATGTAACGGAGACAGAAAAAAAACCTGCTGTGGTATTTATAGCACTGCACTATAAATAAACCTTCCAGTGTTTATTATGCAATAAAAAAATCATTGAATGAGCCTTAAAAGCATTGAGTTTTATTCAGCTTTGAAGGATTTAGTGTATGTGTAGAGGGTATAGCCTGTAAAGTTCAGACCTAGCTCTGTGTGTGTGTGTGTGTGTGTGTGTGTGTGTGTGTGTGTGTGTGTGTGTGTGTGTGTGTGTGTGTGTGTGTGTGTGTGTGTGTGTGTGTGTGTGTGTGTGTGTGTGTGAGAGATGCTCGTTAATGAGGACCGTCCAGATGCAAACAGATAAAAGGCCATGCTCTGCAGGACCCTGATGAAACCCAAGATTGATGTTAGAATTTGTCCCTGTGAGCAATGTGCTTGAGTTCAGTGCTACGTTGTCATAATGCCGCCCCAGAACGCTCATGACTCCGCCTTTGTGGTCTGGAACTGGGAAAAAAAAAAAAAAGCAAGACGAGAGATGACGAGACCGAAACGACAAGAACTGTTTGTGGTTCGTTCCTGCTGCAGTGAGTAGCGACGGTGATGTCCGTATGCAGTCGTAGGAAAATGATGAACAATAACATGGTGTGATGATGTTCTTGTTCTTCAGCAGGCCTGAAAGTTTCGCTTGTACCACCGCATATTTGGCAACCCTTTTTTAAAAAAAAATTTTAAGGACATAAAAATGGTCATTTTAATCCCTTTATAGTTACGAGGTGGTACCAAAAAGTTTAGAGGCTCGCTCTGTTTACTAACAAAGTACTTGATTTATCTAACCTTCACACACCATCTCCTTCAAAATAATCCCCGAAGTGTGTCTACCTTCTGCAGTTTGCTCCGGATCGCCGTAACGGTGTCAAAAAACGGCGACCTTTGAGCCCCCAATGCACACTGACATTGTGTGCAGCCTTGTGCTGCCATCTTTTGGTGTGCTACAAACCTATTTTGATTCCACCTTGTACTTCTACCTTGTACTTCTAGATGTGAGACTTTAACCCAGCCATTAGGGGGGCACAAGCCAGTGTACTCTTAGTGCCGGTCCCAAGCCCGGGTAAATGGGGAGAGTTGCGTTAGGAAGGGCATCCAGCGTAAAACGTGCCAAATCAAATATGCGGATCACAAATGAGAATTTCATACCGGATCGGTCGAGGCCCGGGTTAACAACGACCGCCACAGGTATCATTAGCCGACAGGGTACCGGTGGAAATTGGGCTACTGTTGGCCGAAGGAGGAGAAGGAGAGGTGGAAGGCGTCTACAGAGACGGCAGGAAAAGGAGCAGTGTAGGAGAGTAGAGGTTCGGGTTGGTACTTTAAATATTGGTACTATGACGGGTAAAGGGAGAGAGATAGCTGATATGATGGAGAGGAGAAAGGTAGATGTGTTGTGTGTTCAGGAGACCAAGTGGAAAGGGAGTAAGGCCAGGAACATTGGAGGTGGGTTTAAACTGTTTTATCATGGTGTGGATGGAAAGAGAAATGGTGTAGGGGTGACTCTGAAGGAAGCGTACAGTAAGAGTGTAGTGGAGGTGAAGAGAGTTTCTGATAGGGTGATGATCGTGAAGGTGGAAGTTGAAGGGATGATGATAAATGTCATCAGTGCCTATGCTCCACAAGTTGGCTGTGAGATGGAGGAGAAAGAAAGATTCTGGAGTGAATTAGATGAAGTGGTAGATGGTGTACCTAGGAAAGAACGATTGGTGATTGGGGCAGACTTTAATGGGCATGTAGGTGAAGGGAACAGAGGTGATGAGGAGGTGATGGGTAGGTATGGTTTTAAGGAGAGGAATGTGGAAGGGCAGATGGTGGTAGATTTTGCTAAAAGGATGGAAATGGCAGTGGTAAACACGTATTTTAAGAAGAAGGAGGATCATAGGGTGACGTATAAGAGTGGAGGAAGGTGCACACAGGTGGATTATCTTCTGTGTAGGAGATGCAACCTGAAGGAGATTGGAGACTTTAAGGTGTTGGCGGGGGACAGTGTAGCTAGACAGCATCGGATGGTGGTCTGTAGGATGGTTTTGGAGGCGAAGAAGAAGAGGAGGAAAGTAAGGTTTGAAAGAAGAATAAGATGGTGGAAACTGAAGGAGGAAGAGTGTAGTGTGAGGTTCAGGGAAGAGGTCAGACAGGGGCTTGGTGGTGGTGAAGAGGTGCCGGATGATTGGGCAACTACTGCAGGAGTGATGAGGGAGGCAGCTAGAAAAGTACTTGGTGTGACATCTGGAAATAGAAAGCAAGACAAGGAGACGTGGTGGTGGAATGAGGAAGTGCAGGAGAGCATTAGGGGAAAGAGATTGGCAAAACAGAAGTGGGATCGACAAAATGATGAGAAGAGTAGGCAGGAGTACAAGGAGATGCGGCAGCAGGTTAAAAGGGATGTGGCGAAAGCCAAGGAAAAGGCATATGAGGAACTGTATAAGAGTTTGGACACTAAGGAAGGAGAAAAGGATTTATACCGATTGGCCAAGCAGAGGGACCGAGCTGGGAAGGATGTACTGCAAGTTAGAGCAATAAAGGATGGAGAGGGAAATGTGTTGACTAGTGAGGAGAGTGTGTTGAGAAGATGGAGGGAGTATTTTGAGCAGCTGATGAATAAGGAAAATCAGAGAGAGAGAAGGTTGGAGGATGTGGAGTTGGTGAAGCAGGATGTAGATAGGATTAGTAAGGAGGAAGTGAAAGCAGCGATTAAGAGGATGAAGAATGGAAAGTCGGTTGGACCAGATGACATACCGGTAGAAGCGTGGAGATGTTTAGGAGAGATGGCAGTGGAGTTTTTAACCAGATTGTTTAACAGGATTCTGGAAGGGGAAAGGATGCCTGAGGAATGGAGAAGGAGTGTGCTGGTACCGATCTTTAAGCATAAGGGAGATGTGCAGACCTGCAGTAACTACAGGGGAATTAAGTTGATCAGTCACACCATGAAGTTATGGGAAAGAGTAGTGGAAGCCAGGCTGAGAGAAGAGGTGACCATCTGTGAGCAACAGTATGGTTTCATGCCGAGGAAGAGCACCACAGATGCCTTATTTGCTTTGAGGATGTTGATGGAGAAGTATAGAAAAGGACAGAAGGAGCTGCATTGTGTATTTGTGGATTTAGAGAAAGCGTACGACAGGGTGCCGAGAGAGGAGTTGTGGTATTGTATGAGGAAGTCAGGTGTGTCAGAGAAGTATGTGAGGGTGGTGCAGGACATGTATGAGGACAGTGTGACGGCAGTAAAGTGTGCAGTAGGTACGACAGACTGGTTCAGGGTGAAGGTTGGACTGCATCAAGGATCGGCCCTGAGCCCTTTCCTGTTTGCAGTGGTGATGGACAGGTTGACGGACGAGGTCAGACAGGAGTCTCCCTGGACTATGATGTTTGCAGATGATATTGTGATTTGTGGTGAGAGTAGAAAGCAGGTTGAGAAGAGCCTGGAGAGGTGGAGATATGCGCTGGAGAGAAGGGGAATGAAAGTCAGTAGGAGTAAGACAGAGTACATGTGTGTGAATGAGAGGGAGGGCAGTGGAGTGATGCGGTTGCAGGGAGAAGAGGTGGAGAAGGTGGAGGAGTTCAGGTACCTGGGGTCAAAAGTGCAAAGTAATGGAGAGTGTGTTAGGGAAGTAAAGAAAAGAGTGCAGGCAGGGTGGAGTGGATGGAGAAGAGTGACAGGAGTGATTTGTGATAGAAGAGTATCTGCAAGAATGAAAGGGAAAGTTTATAGGACTGTGGTGAGACCTGCGATGTTGTATGGATTAGAGACAGTGGCATTGAGTAAAAAACAGGAGGTGGAGCTGGAGGTAGCAGAGCTGAAGATGTTGAGGTTTTCGTAGGGAGTGACGAGGATGGACAAGATTAGAAATTAGATTATTAGAGGGACAGCACATGTAGGATGTTTTGGTGACAAGGTGAGGGAGGCGAGATTGAGATGGTTTGGACATGTGCAGAGAAGGGACATGAATTATATTGGTAGAAAAATGCTGAAGATGGAGCCACCAGGTAGGAGGAAAAGAGGAAGGCCAAGGAGGAGGTTCATGGATGTGGTGAGGAAAGACATGCAGGTAGTTGGTGTAAAAGAGGCAGATATAGAGGACAGGGTGGTATGGAGACGGATGATCCGCTGTGGCGACCCCTAATGGGAGCAGCCGAAAGAAGAAGAAGAAGAAGACTTCTAGATGTGAGACTTTCTTCAGAACAGTTGCTTTCCGTTATCTTGCACAAAGCCGGCTCTATGAAGATCTGTTTTACACGGGTGGTCTGCTATAGAGCTCAGTAAACCTCAGGCCTTCTCACTTCACCTACATCAGTAGATCTTGAAGACCCTTATCCAGAGCGAATTACAACTGAGCAGGGGAGGCTTAAGCGCCTTGCTCATGGGCCCAGCAGTGGCAGCATTGTGGTGGTGGGATTTGAACCTGTGACCTTCCGAGTTCAAAGTCCGATGCCTTAACCACTGAGCTCCCACCTCCACAGACATCCTTGTACATATATTGTGGTTGATGATTGGACATTTTTTTCTCGCTGATGAATATAATACATTATTATATTAAATACATTGACAGAAAACTCGTTTCTTATTCATGGATTGATGAAGAACCTCAGCTGCCTGTGGGATGTTTTCATACCACTCGCGCTCATCTTATGCTCTCGCAGAACCTTACCTCCATTACAGCCTCACTCCGCTGTGTCCAGTCATGCAGACGGATAGTGGGAGTCAGAAGAACCCTGCTCGAAAGCGTGGGATGGCAGAGAGAAAGATCTGAGTCATTCTTTCTCTTATTCACGGTGACTTGTTGGACAAACAGTGAAAGGCTGCGAGATTCTTCTCCAGCTGAAGTCAGGTGAGATGTGGGATCATGGATGGGAAAATAACCATGAACAATTTACGATTGTGTTGTGCTGTAGATATCATATAGATCATGTCACCAAATAGATTCCAACTACAGTCTGGTTTGAAAATGTATAAAGAAGGAAGTACAGATATTTCAGTAAAAAATGGAACGAGTGAAAGTAAAAAGTCCGAAAAACAAACAGTGAAGTGAAAAACTGATAGCAGAAACATCCACTTAAGTACCGTAACAAAGTATTTGTACTTCATCCCACCTTTGTAGAGCAAATGAACTCATCTTTCCTAATTTCCCCTGACAGGTCGTTCGAATTGGATGGAAAGAGATGTCCGATGGACCATTCTATCATTCCCACCCAAAAAAAAAATTGCCTTCAAACTCTGATGATTGTGGTATCCCTGGGATTCTCTTGGTCTCCCAGCAACTCAATGACAGGGTGAGACCCAGCCAGACTTCTACTTCAGCTACATTTCACCACTAAATCATAAATATATGTGTCCTCCATGCATCATCACCCATTCTCCACACACTCAGCCCACTCCCTTACTGTAGGGCTGGAAAATGCTAGTGGGAACGAAAAGCCTGATGTGGTTCTGCGTCTAATGAAAGGAAAAAGGACGGAGGAGTGTAGGATGAAGGAGCTGATCTAAACTCTGGGATATTTGCAGAAGGGCAGAAGACCGCTGTAAAGCTGTGGTGAGGGATTTGGGTAAAGGGAGGGACTAGGGTTCATGGAGGATGGGGTTTGCAGGTGCACTCGCTTCCCAACCACACACTAAATTCACATCCACACTCGAACCGGCGGCACACGGTGCACTGTGATTACTAGATAGAACCTAAAAAGACATTTGTGCTACACACAGAACACAGAGCTACACAACACAGAGCTACATACAGAACACAGAGCTACACAACACAGAGCTACACACAGAACACAGAGCTACACAACACAGAGCTACATACAAAACACAGAGCTACACAACACAGAGCTACACACAGAACACAGAGCTACACAACACAGAGCTACATACAGAACACAGAGCTACACAACACAGAGCTACACACAGAACACAGAGCTACACAACACAGAGCTACATACAGAACACAGAGCTACACAACACAGAGCTACATACAGAACACAGAGCTACATACACAACACAGAGCTACACACACAACACAGAGCTACACAACACAGAGCTACATACAGAACACAGAGCTACACAACACAGAGCTACATACACAACACAGAGCTACACAACACAGAGCTACATACAGAACACAGAGCTACACAACACAGAGCTACATACACAACACAGAGCTACACACAACACAGAGCTACACACAGAACACAGAGCTACACAACACAGAGCTACATACAGAACACAGAGCTACACAACACAGAGCTACACACAGAACACAGAGCTACACAACACAGAGCTACATACAGAACACAGAGCTACACAACACAGAGCTACATACACAACACAGAGCTACATACACAACACAGAGCTACACACACAACACAGAGCTACACAACACAGAGCTACATACACAACACAGAGCTACACAAAGAACACAGAGCTACATACACAACACAGAGCTACACACAGAACACAGAGCTACTTACACAACACAAAGCTACATACACAACACAGAGCTACTTACACAACACAAAGCTACATACACAACACATAGCTACACACAGAACACAGAGCTACACAGTGTGTGTGTGTGTGTGTATATATATATATATATATATATATATATATATATATATATATATATACAGTACAGACAAAGTTTGGACACAGCTTCTCATTCAAAGAGTTTTCTTTATTTTCATGACTATGAAAATTGTAGATTCACACTGAAGGCATCAAGGGCTATTCTTTGGAGGGAGCTCAAACTCAGCGACAAGCCAGAAACCTGACTGATCTAGAGAAGATCTGTGTGGAGGAGTGGGCCAAAATCCCTCCTGCAGTGTGTGCAAACCTGGTGAAAAACTACAGGAAACTTTTGACCTCTGTAATTGCAAACAAAGGCTACTGTACCAAATATTAACATTGACTTTCTCAGGTGTTCAAATACTTATTTGCAGCTGTATCATACAAATAAATAGTAAAAAAATCATACATTGTGATTTCTGGATAGTTTTTTTTTAGATTATGTCTCTCACAGTGGACATGCACCTACGATGACAATTTCAGACTCCTTCATGATTTCTAAGTGGGAGAACTTGCAAAATATCAGGGTGTTCAAATACTTTTTCCTCACTGTGTGTGTGTATACATATATATATATATATATATATATATATGTATGTATACACACACACACACACACACACACACACACACACACACACACACACACATCTTATCTACAGTCTCCACAGTGGTGCTGAGAGAAGAGAGAACACGCTCGAGAAACAGTTTAGCGGAAGAAATCGATCTACTTCTCAAATATTGCTCACAAATGATTGGTCACTTTCTATATAATAAAAAATAGCGCATTTACTTATATATAAAATTTACTTAATAATCGTTTTTTTTACTGATGCAAATATCTATCTATCTATCTATCTATCTATCTATCTATCTATCTATCTATCTATCTATCTATCTATCTATCTATCTATCTATCTATCTGTCACAAATTTTTTATCTTTTGTTATTAATTATTTGTATTTGTATTGTTTAAATCTTCAGCTCTGGGATTAATTCTTCTTTGTTTTGCCTTTTGTGTGATCACCACACCAGAAGTTTCCCTCAGAGGAACTCAATTTCTGTGAGTTACATGATGTATATCAATGAATCTGAACATTTAGTTTATTGTAAAACTTATTTAGAAGGACAAAGTCACCCCCCACACCCCCCTCTTGTTCTAGTTTTGACGTGATCCAGGATGTAGATTATTCCAGAATGAGTTTTTCCTTCTTTTTTTTTTTTTAAGCCTATCTTATGTGACTGTACTTTCCCACAATCTCAAGCTCTTGAAGGTCGTGCAGTTAACATCGCCGTTTCTTCCTTATCTCAGAACGACCGGCCTGTTTCCTCACAATGCCGTCACGCTGCATTTGCTGATGACACGAAGATCTGAAGCGGCGCAGGCGCTCAGCAAACTTACGCCTTTATATTTTTTCTTCTTTCTCTTTATTTTTTTTTTAGTTTTTAAACTACTTCTTCAAAGACACCACTTCAAACCACGGCAGGACGTATAATCAGAGAGCGCAGGCCTTCCCACAGAGCGCAGGAGCTAACGCCAGCACTGCAAGGTCAGCCCTGTTGGAAGAGCTTCAGTAACATCTGCTCAGCAAAAAAACATTTTCAGGACTGAACATGCTTACCGAAAGTGACTTTCCGTTTCACCATTATATGCACAAAGGTTTGTGGACATTTGACAATGAGATTTGTTTGTATATCTATTTGAACATCCCATTCCACAGTCTTTATTTCCTATAATACGCTCCATCTTCCTCCTGGATAGATGTTCTACCTGATTTTGTGGAGATTTGTGCTCCTTCAGACACAATGGTGTCAGGTTCTGATGTAGGGGAGATGAGGTCTGGGGTGCAGTCAGCATTCACATTTATCTCACAGGGTTGAGATTAGAGCTCTATTGCAGGAGATCTTCATGGAGCTGGCTTTATGCAAAGGAACATTCTCATGCTGAAGTTCAAGTAAATGGAAAATCTCATGCCCCAAAAGGCTTCCTGTACGATCATATGTCTCCAGATCTGTTTGGAGAAGCACCAAGAATGGCTGGAAAAGTATCTTCTAACAAATCTTATATTTGTATCAAATAATTATCATCAAACTGTGCTTGAATGCCCTAAACAGGTAGACACTTTCAGATAAACAGAAGAATAAGCAATAGTAAAGGCTCATAACCAACACATCAGTAAAACATTCATCCACACATTTCATTCAATTTGAATCTTTATTGAGAAAACAGCAGAGAGAAAAAAAAAAAAAACGAGAGACAGTGTGATCCATGAAGCATGTTGTGCTGGAGACAGTCTTCTCCGAGAGTCCTGTACACCTTTAAATACGTCCTGATCCGTCTGGAAGCTCTGTCCCGAATGATGAGGGTGGACGTGGACACGTAAATAAAATAGTGTCTGGTGTGAGAACGTGGGACGATTGAGCACACACACACACACACACACACACACACACACTAGGCTAATGTCATCCTGAAAGGCATCCAGTAGCAATCATAGTGTAGAACCCGAAAAAAAAAAAAAAAAAAAGGAAAATCAGATGTAGTGTCTAAGCATTTATGTGCTGATCTCCAATCAGTGGTCCATCTAATTATAGTCATTACATATAAGAACTGATTGTAGATCAGGACTTCCTGCAGAGCCCAATTCCCAGAAAAGTGTACGAATTTACTTGGATAAAGGCACTCGGAGTGAGCGAGCGAGCGTGTGTGAGTGAGTGTGTGAGTGTGTGTGTGTGTGTGGATGCAAAAATGAACATACTGACTGAACTTAAAGAGAAAAAGAAAGCATTTAAATACAAAAGCATCTGAAGAACCGTACAGATTCGTTCTTTTCTCGGATTTCCAACTGCTCTTATTAACCGCGTGACAGTGAATTGTTAGCATTAGCAAAACGCAAGGCGTAGCGAAGTACGTTACCTCACGAAATCGCGGTTCGGGTAAATCCGGGACGGAAAAAAACAAAAAATATTCCACATAAAACGAGGACGAATGAAAATGATGTCGAGATTCAATTCGATCAACGACCTCAGATATGAATGGAGGTTTTTAGTTCTGTTGTTGTTAAAGACTTATTTTCAATAGAAATCTCCGTTCCAGTATTTACAACCATCCATATCTCTAAAACGGAACAATTCTCTCATAATGTTCATATATACTGTATATATATAAAAATGAATGATTCCATGACACCCAGCATTCATTAAGCCGTTAGCTCACATCTCTGTAGCCTTCACCCAATTTCGCATGTTTTTTCTGTCGTTTGTTCGATTTGGTCATCATTTTCTGAACGGATTTGGCTAACAATGCTTCAAGGACATTGATTCAGAAAGAAAAAAGGAACGGAATGAAATATTTTACCTCAGTATTTCCTCATTCTGTTTGGTCAGAAGGTTTCTATAAGCCTGCAACAGCAGATCTGACTGTTCCCTGTAATGTGAGGTAACGTTACAGGACGGTTTTTCCGTTTTTCAGTAACATCACGACAGGAGAAAAGCGAGATAGGGATCGAACCTTTTATTCATTTATTTATTTATTTATTTTTTTCGCCGACATTCAATGTAATTGAAAATAAAGAAAAATTGCAATGAAGAGAAACAAATTCTGGTGTGCTGTGAAACATCACAGCCCTGTTGATGATGACTTCCTTACACAAGCACACACTTTTTAGGTGTAATAATCGGTGAGGACTGTAGGCTTTGATGTGACATATTGTGTGGCCAAAAGTATTGGGACACCCGACTTTATCTGCCTCGAAATTTGCATGAAACTTGAACCGGGAGACCTAAATCTGTTCCAGCATGACGTGCACAAAGCCAGCCCCGTGAAGATCTGCTTTACATGGTTGTAAATATATGAAAGATCTCCTGATCTCCAACCCTATTGAAGATGAAAATGTGTACGCTGACTGCACCCCAGGCCTCCTCACGTCCTCACCTTCATCAGTACCTGACTTTACTAACAGTGGAACATCTTCCCAGAAGAGTACAGGTTATTCTAATAGGAAACAGGGATAAAATGTGGAATGGGATGTTCATAAAGAAGAACATACAATTTATATGGTCAGGTGACCACAAATATTTGGCCATATAGTGTAGTTCCTGGTTGATTGAATTCTGTATAGCAATTTTGAGGCAGAAAACAGATGTTTCTCTTTCTCTTTGCCATGTTTTTCTCACTAGACGGCTGTGAATTTGTTCGAAAAAACAAACCTTAAGAGGCATTTATTTATCCAGGCGCACTAATCTGTCCGTTCATCAGGATGAAAGAGAGAGCTGGCGTTAGACTGAGACACCTTGACCAGTGAAGGTTTTTTTTCTTCACTGTGCAGACACAGACAGTGGAGACAGACACACCCGTCTGTGGCTGTCAGACACATAAATAGGCGATTTCATCATCTTCAGACTCGTTCTAATTTACAGTCATAACAACGCGAGGCCATAAAAAGACACGGCTCCAAATAAAAGCATGTGTTCCTTTGAATTCGGGATAAAGACGGAACAAACACGGGTTTAATGCAAGAAACAGATACCGGCTAGCACTTTCCCTCATCCCTCGTTCAGTCCGTCTGAATAAATCGTACCTATGAGAACAGCACAGAAAGCAGTCACTTTGTTTTCCTTAGAGAGAAAAAAACAAAAAAATCCACTCCAAAACATAAAAAAAAAAAAATAAATAACACATTAAAAATCAATACTGCTCTTTATAAATCCGTCTCTCGGAGAAAATGAAAATTGTCTTCTCATTTTTTTTTTTATTTCTTACAAAGTATTTTAAATTACGTTTTGTTCAGCCGCTCGCAGCTGCCTTTCACAAGTCGATAAAAACCAAGCGAATATTCTTTTCATTTTTTTTTTTTTAATAAGATGGATGAAAGTTCTTCGGAGAACGCCCTCTTGCCGACATCTGACGTTTGACCGCATGACTGAACAGCAGGACACGCCCACATAGTGTGTTCACATCTTCCTGTGTGTGCACAGAGCCTGTCTTTTACATATGCATCATATAATTACTGTATACACACACACACACACACACACACACACACACACACACACACACACACACACACACACACACACAGTCACATGGTCCTCACACAGGAGATGGCTGTGGTTAAGGGGGTCGACCATAAATAACAGTAAAATGAGCTTTCCACAAGTTCAGTTGTATCTCAAGTGATGTTTCGGTACCATCGTTGAAGTCCACGAGAGTCTTTCGCTCATCATTTTTTTCCAGATCTTTGCTCAGTACAGTAAATGAGGCCGCAAGTCCTATTGCTTAATAATGGTAGGAAATATAAACAGTAGCATGATCTTTATTTTACAATCGGATGTATTGTGTATTAACACAGACGCCAGGGTTACCTGAATACGCATCAAACGTGAAGCGGTGACCAAATACAGTACGAATATTCCTCGTCCGCTTCACGATACAGCAGACCTCTGGTTTAAAGTGTTTTTGCGCCGCTTTCCACAAGTGACGATTTGTTCTCGTATCAAGACGAGTTTAGCTTCGAGTGTGTGTTCGAGCAAAGAGCAGTTTGTTCCCTGTGAGTCGTGCACCAAGCCTCCCTACTGCTCCTTCAGGTAACTTGGAGAGGAGTAGTTAAACATCAGGAAGTCCATCTTGTAAAGCTGATAGAGCTGGCTCTGTTGCTGTGCGCTGATGTTGTTGAAAAACATGGCCGCCATCTGGTCGGTGGTGCGAGTCGACTTGGCGTAGGACGGAAAACGGAGCGAGTCGGGCACGCCGGCCAGCTTCAACACGTAGTCGGCGTCCTCTTCCAGCGTCTCGTACTTGCCCACCAGGTCGTAGTGGATGTCGCAGGGGTGACACAGGGCGTACACCGTCTGCCAGTGCTCGTTCAGCGGCGCCTCACGTTTCGTGGCCGGATCCACGAGGTACTCGGCGAACTCCGTGAACTTGACGTCGCCGCCGTTCTGGAGCGCTTCGGCCGTGGCGTTCTTGCGGTAGCGCCGGACTATGCGGGTGCCGTAGCGCTTGTGGAAGGACGTGTTGTAGCGCAGGGTGAACTTGTTCCGGTATGCAGACACCAGGCGCTCAAAGGGCTCACGCACAAACAAGAACTTGATGTAATTCTTCAGGCGGTAGTTGATGTCGGCGATGCTGTACTGGTTGAGCGTCTTGAGGTTGGAGGGCACGTGGGCCTCACTGGGCAGGATCTGCATGGGATCGCTGTACTTGCCGTGCCCGCTCAGGACCATCATCACCCGCTTCCAGTTGGTGCAAGCCACCTTGGGGACGTAGCAGTAGATCAGCTCATGTTCTTCATCCACTACCAAGTGTTTCAGGTCGCCGGGTGTCAGGACGTGCCGCTTGCGGCTCGAGGCACTGTGGGCACGACACGTCTGGGCCACCTGGTCCCGCCGAGCCTGATGGAGAAGAGCTGCTCTGGAGAATTCCGCCTGAGTCAGAAAGAAAGAAAGAGCAGATCAGATTAGTTTTAAGTCGAATATTTAACAATTATAGCATTTTAGATCTAAAAATTAGAGAAATAACACGATCTTTAAACGCGGGAGAGATTTTGTTCAAATGGTCTTTTGTTAAGTGTAAGGGCAGTTGCCATGGTAACCCGATTAGATAGCTTGTTAGTGCGATACAATGTATATACAACTACAAATCGGGTCTTCCTCCTTCAGTGCAACTTATAGACCCCAGAGTCAGGGGGTCCAAATCTTTTACTTCTGTCTAAGATCTTGTGTTCGATATGGACATGTCCACACTAATAAATTTTTTCATTTGAAAACTAATATTTTTCTCTCCACTTTGGCCTTTTCATCCACACGGAGACCACACGTTTCAGTCAACGAAAACATTGATTTTTGGAAACGCTCTCCAAAGTGGATCAATTTATACTCTGGTCAGTCTGAGGAAATCATTCAGGGACTCATACAACCACGATACACCACAGGAGATCATTTCTGCTTGTAGCCAGCAAACTATAGAACTCCTCCCTCTGAGTGTTAAACAGCTGCGCCACAATATAGATAATATAGATATAGTTCTAGATTTTTATGCCACACTTTTTAATGGTAATATCTTGGCCAATTACGTGCAATAATGTCAGTGCGATAATACTAATAATCATAATAATTTTTACGTTTCCGAATGAGTCTAGACGTAGCCTAATTCTTGAAGGCCATTCTATACTTCTTGTAAGCGTTCAGGTATTTTTCTCCCATGAGCTCAAATGGCTTTAGCCGAAGTATAACATTTCTATCAAGTGTCCGCCAGTTGAACTCTAAACCAATTCTTCCAAAGGTCAACAAGGGTCAGATGGCAACGATCTGTCTCGACAAGACGGCTGAGAATTTTACCGTTAGCCAACAAAGCGAGCCTCAGTTCGAGCTCCTTAGAATCAGCAGCCAGTACGACACACTTCATTAAGTGCAGACAATAAATTTTTCAATGGGTTTGCCAGCGATCCAATCAAGAACGTTGATTATTTTCAATCCCTTCTTCTCTATGGTCTCGCTCACACTCTCTCTTCGTCTCTCACGCACACACTTTCTTCGCAGTATGAGATCTTTGTTACGGTGGAATTTCCCCAGAGCTCACAGCCCTTCCTTAGAGTTTTAGTAGTCCTGTTTATCAGATCATGAAATACAGAGCCTGTGTGCAGAAAGCAGTGGATAAAATGACAGGAGAACAAAGAGAGAGCGATGTAATCGTGGCAGCGTGGACTGCACAGATCAAAACACCTCGAAGGCTTGATGCCTGAAGTCTGGTCATTCCTTTTTTATTTTTTTTTTATTAGAAAAAATCTCCAACATACGTCTTTTTTCCACCCACATGCATTTTTTTCACAATCTCACTTTAAATCTGAAGGTTTGTGAACCTCACATGCGGCATCTTCATTCAAATCTCATCAGTATGAAGTCGACTGCGTATGAAGCTGTATGAAGACGGCCATTTATCTCTAATCTTTTAGACCCATTTTTTTTCTTTTTTCCACAATTAAACATTTTTCACAGCAAAGTAATGGAGAGTGTGTTAGAGAAGTGAAGAAAAGAGTGCAGGCAGTGTGGAGTGGGTGGAGAAGAGTGATAGCAGGAGTGATTTGTGATAGAAGAGTATCTGTGAGAGTGAAAGGGAAAGTTTATAGGACTGTGTTGAGACCTGAGATGTTGTATGGATTAGAGACAGTGGCATTGAGTAAAAGACAGGAGGTGGAGCTGGAGGTAGCAGAGCTGAAGATGTTGAGATGTTCGTTGGGAGTGACGACGATGGACAGATTTAGAAACGAGTTTATTAGAGGGACAGTGCATGTAGGACGTTTTGGAGACAAGGAGAGGGAGGTGAGATTGAGATGGTTTGGACATGTGCAGAGGAGGGACATGGGGTATATCAGTAGGAGAATGCTGAGGATGGAGCCACCAGGAAGGAGGAAAAGAGGAAGACCAAGGAGGAGGTTTATGGATGTGGTGATGGAAGACATGCAGGTAGTTGGTGTGAAAGAGGCAGATGTAGAGGACAGGTGGGGTATGGAGACAGATGATCCGCTGTGGCGCCCCCTAATGGGAGCAGCCAAAAGATGAAGAAGAAGAAGAAACCATTTTCACAGCCACTAAACAACACTTTTTTCAGAAATTCCAATATATACATGAATATCTTTGCCTCGGCGGGTATTGAGTTGCTGCCTCACAGCTCCAGGGTTTCTGGATCAATCTTGATCTCAGGTTGCTCAGGTTGGGGAGGTTCACATGATCACTCATCATCTTAGAGTTCTCCGACTTTCTCTGGTTTCCTCCCAACTCCAAAAAAACAAGCATGTACTGTAAGTCTGGTATGAAAAACTGTAGGTATGAAATGTTTAATAAGTAAAAATGTGCAGAAGCTGATGAGAAAGTACTGTGAGAAATATTATTGCAATTTTATACATTTATTTTGATATATGGTCTAATTTTAATGATATATTTTAAATATTATGCAAATTGATATAGAAACTTAGATTTATTTATATACATTGCTATTTGCACTTCTGCCCTGTACTTGTACTCTGCACAATGACAAAGTTTAATCAAATGTAGTCTAATGTTATATATAATAATCGAATCTAATCTCAAATCCAATACCATCCGCTAGAGGAAAATGTAATAATCAGTTCTGCGATCGTTGAAGATTTCGTATCGTTTTCATCTGTCTTTTATTTGTCCAAGTTTGTGGACACTTAACCATAAGATTGCTATGTGCTCCTGAACGTCCCACTCCACCGCTGTTTTAATAACCCTGATTCTTTGTGCTTGTGAAGATTGATGCTCATTCAGGTACTAATGTAGGGTGTGTGTTCCAATTCATCCCAAAGGTGTTCAATACGGTTGAGGTCAGAGCTTTATAGCAGAAGATCTTCCACCAAATCCAACCCGTGTAAAGCAGATCTTCAGAGTGCTGGAACAGGTTTGGGCTCAAGTGTAGAGAAAATTGCATCTACAAACATCTTGTGTGCCTTCAACTTGGTGCTTACAGTGTGGGAAGAATTGCAGAAGTTGGGTGTTGGATCATTTTTCCATAAAGTGAATGTACACTATGGTGTTTCTCCAGTAGTATGGAAAACACCTGATCCGCTAGTGTGTAAAGACAATAAAAAAAAGCTGAGCAATTTAAATAAATCACAATCAGCACATTGGTTTTACAGTTTCAGGCGATTCACAGACACTCGGGTTATTTAAAAAAAATGACTATAGGGTGCATGAAGGCCAAATCTGTGTGTGATTTATTTAATGAGCCTGATGGAGAACTGAGACATTTTGACTATCCTGCTAAATCACCAACCTCACATTTGGGATTATTCAGAACAGCAGGTCAAATCGTTTTCTTCTTCTGAATTCTATCCTTTACTTTAATTAAAAAAAAAAAAACAACAAAAACATTTTTTCCCAATGCAATAAATACCATGTGCTGGTGTTTGTCTTGGTTTGTGACCTAGTCCAAGCTCTCCACCTCTGTCCTGTCATTGGTTTGCTGCTTGATTGTGTTCACCTGTTCTGTGTTTAGTTCTGCTGGGTTTGTTTATAAGTACCTTGCTGTGCCAGTGTATCATCACAAACTCTTATTATGGATTTGTTTCCTTGATTCTGACCCAGTTTTTAGGTGCATATTTTTCACCCTTGCAAACGTTTGTAGTTTCTGATTATAGATTATCCCTGTTTAACTTCGCCTGCCTGTGTTTAAGAACCTGCCTCTATTCACTGCATGTTACACGAACAGGGATTCTTTCCAATGATCAACTAAACGAGCAGGAAGGATTTTATTAGTTCCCTCGATAAGAAGACCACATTAGAGCATAGATGGTCCCGAGGTCTTATACTGTCTTACCTTATAATGCCATTCCTAATGATAGCAGTGATTATACGACTCTGGTTATTTGAACAAGCAAATGTCAGGTAAAGTTCAAAGCAGTAAAAGAAAAAGTGGATTTCGTAATACACAATTTACATGACCAACTGTAGGTCCGTGGATACATAATCTAATTGTTTTAATTGGTGAAATATCGATGGAACATAACGTGCGTGAGAGCCACTGAAATAGCTTTAGAGAGCTTTGGTATTATGATAGAAAGTCTTTGTTTATAGAGATATATTGATTTTTTTTAGCCTCTCCAAACTTTTACCATTCAAAGAAGACACAAACTGCATCATGACACTGTCCCTGTGCACAAAGCCGGCACCATGAAGATCTGGTTTACATGCATTGGAGTGGAAGATCCACCACTATAGAGCTTTAACTCTTTGAATGAAAAAAGAATGTGAACACTGTTGGCACCCCAGACCACCTCACCTCACCTACATCAGTACCTGAATTTACCCTTTTATCTGAATGAGCACAAATATCTATCACCAAAATCTATTCCATGAAAAGTTCAGTTCAGTTTAGTTTAGATTATTTATCCTTTTAAGGATATTATTTTTGCAGCATACAGGGGGGAGGTGGTAGCTTAGTGGTTAAGGCGTTGGACTTTGGATCCGAAGGACATAAAGCCAACAACAAGTAGGGACAATATGCAACGGGACGTTTATAAAGCACATTCACATCTTATAGTCAGGTCTCCTCAAACTTCTGTCCATATAATGCACTGCAGGTGTTTCAATGATGGTGCTAATGGTCTCACTGCCCTTGTTATGCCCTGGTGCTTGTGGAATAGGTGGTGCATCTTGGATAAGACCACGCCCAATACTAGAGACATTATTTATGATGTAATAAAGGTGATTCTTCAGAATGACATTGAACTGATTGGTAGTGATTAATGCAGTTATATTTTTGGCAGTTGGTAGACGCCTGTATCCAGAGCAACATACAATGGAGTAGTTGAGGGTTAAAAGTTTTGCTCAAGGGCCCAGCAATGTCAGTTTGGTGGTCATTTTGAACTCATGAACTTCTGATCCAAAGTCTTAACCAGTGAGCAACCAGCTTCTGTATTAAATCAAACAACAAATAAACTTTCACTGCAAAACCTGAGTCACACTTTCCTTTAATGTGTCCCCCCCTTAGCATAGACATCCACCAGAAGCTGCTAAGTGACACACCTCAGGGTTTTCGACTTAAAAAAATAAGCCACTTTAGGAAAATCCCTTTCCAAATCATCCCAATCGGGATTAAGAACCGTTTCCTCATGTTGCACAGATGGTGGAGGAAAACCTCCACTCTTCACACCCGTTTTTCATCTCTCCATCGTTCACAAAAGCAGTGAGGCGTGAATACATTTCTCACACAACACATGTTTAAACCAACAACTCGCGTGCCGATAAGAGGAATCTGTGCACGGGGAGTTGCCTAGAAATGAGTAGGAATGCATCAACACTTCTATTTCATGTTCTCTGAAACACTGTGACGTAATGACATAAACACAACCATTATAGTTCTACATCTGTAAATAGGCCGCGGGAGCAACCGCTCGTTCAGTACCAGCTTTTCCACTAACAATAACGCACTTTATATATTAAACTCGTTTTACCAAGATCAGGAGAAACAACGTGAAATTAGTCATGACATCTAAATCTCTCCAAATCAGTATGAACATCATCTCCTTTCAGTTCAACCAATTCTGAAATGAACAGGAACCACAACATGCATGGATCCTAAAGCGAGATTTCAGACCTTCAGAGAGAAGATGCCGGACCTGTGAGTATCCCGAACCATCTAGAGACGCGCCAGCTCCAGTTGGATCCCACTTCATGAAGATTTTGGGAATAAACAACCTTGTAATCAATATTAACCTTTTACATCTCCATTATTGAACATTTAAAGGCTCAGGCATGAAGAATCTATAAGGATCTCAGATGTTAAGCTGATTTAGGAGATGCTCACAAGCTCCTGGTTCCACAACTCCAACTGACTGTAGACATTTTAGACAAGGATATTACTCATAATCACAAACTCTGCTGCTCATGATATTTCTCACTCTCGGGTGTTTGTAACGATTTAATGATTTATATTCACACTCTTGGTGTTCCTTGAGGATGAGTTTCTATTTGAGTGTGGTTCCTCTCAAGGTTTCTACCATGTAAGAGGTTTTTTCCTTGCCACAGTCGCCCCAGGCTTCATCCTCGGGGATAAACACACACATCATTCGCTTATATTGAAAATTGTGAAAAGCGCAATAGAAATCAACTTGAAACTTGAAGAAAACTCAAGAACTGAGGTTTAATAAAAAAAGATCTATAGGGTTGAGGTCAGAGCCTTATAGCAGGAGATTGTCCACTCCATATCTTCATCGAGGTGGCTTTATGTAATTTGGGTCATGCTGGAACAGGTGTGTGTCTTCTACTTCAAGTGAATGAAAGATTTCATGCTAAAGCATCCAAAATTTCATGCTAATGCATCCATCCTTCTTATATAACTGTTTGCTAACAGTGCTACGTGCAATGCTAACTTTGGAGAAGAACCTGGAACCTGTTCCTGGGTCTGAAACAGTCAGATATATCAATACATTTGTCCATATAGTGTAAATTACATTTCCTCTGATATCTATGAGGTACAAAATCGACAATTTTGACCCGTAATGTTCTGCTTTGTGTAAATACGTTGCTCTGTTCTCCAGCTAAGTGAGGGATTAGCAGAACCAGACCCAGCTGCCAGCAAAACAGTGACCTGGGGCCTCCAAATCGCTTTTAATCTTTTGTTATTATTAATGAGACCGCAGCCTACACTGGCAACACAGGAAAGTCGTTTGTGTTGTTGAGGCTGCATGTGACGCTAATCGCGTCCTGAGGAAGAAAAGTGCTTAAATGCAGCTTCGCCAGCATTTGAAGTCAGCGAGGTTCCTGGTTTTACTGCCTGCGCTTGAAAAGGTTCCACCGTGCGTTTGCTGAGGGGAAACTATTAAACCGTATAAATAAAACATGTGGCTGATGTCTGATAGGTCCTGGTTTACCGCACACACAAAAGGAGATAAAGTCAGCGCTGGAAGGAAATGTGAGATAGCGAGAGAAACAGTTAGGCAGTGTGTTAGTAAGGGATCAGAAGATGTATCAGAAGATAAGGTTATACGAGGATATTTGACCCCAGTGCTCTTCTGGTACGCGTCCTGAGAGTCTTCTTTTCGAAAGCGTGTGAAACACCTTCTGCAGTTCGCACCGGAGCTCTGCAACGGTGTCAAAACAGCAACCTTTGAGCTGCATCTTCATCTTGTGGAAGAGGGAGAAGTCCGCAGGGTGGGTGCGGAAGTGAGATCATGTGATGAGATCACGATCCGATGATCATCATGCACGAGTTGCTGAACAATTTTGAGGTTTTTAGAGGTTGAGCTTGTCGAAGGTCTTCCAGATCTCTCATCGTCATCCAGCGATGTTTTTTCACTCTTTCACCCCGAACGACACGTTGCATAATCGCGCTATGTCAACCGTACGTCATGTCATGTGGCGGATTCGCCCAGTTTTACACGGAATTTCACGTTTGCTCTTCGTTCTAACTTGCTGTCCGTGAAAAAATCACGGACACGGTAACACACGTGAAAAGAATAGCACCAGTTGGTGTCAAAACATTTTGATGACCACCTCATATGTGACTTAATTCATACATCAATTTCCATTCTAGCACAACGTTTTGGAATCCTTAAATCTGATTGGTCAGAAGGTACAGAATAAATGCATTCATTTTCGAAAACGCTATATATTACATATATATTAACAGCGCATATATATATATATATATAAAATATAATTTATAAGATTCATAGTAGGGTATCTGCGAGAGTGAAAGGGAAAGTTTATAGGACTGTGGTGAGACCTGAGATGTTGTATGGATTAGAGACAGTGGCAGTGAGTAAAAGACAGGAGGTGGAGCTGGAGGTAGCAGAGCTGAAGATGTTGAGATGTTCGTTGGGAGTGAATGACGATGGACAGGATTAGAAATGAGTTTATTAGAGAGCGCATGTAGGACGTTTTGGAGACAAGGTGAGGGAGGTGAGATTGAGATGGTTTGGAGATGTGCAGAGGAGGGACATGGGGTATATCAGAAGGAGAATGCTGAGGATGGAGAGACCAGGAAGGAGGAAAAGAGGCAGATGTAGAAGACAGGGTGGTATGGAGACAGATGATCCGCTGTGGGGCCCCCTAATGGGAAAAGCCGAAAGAAGAAGAAGAAGAAGAAGAACGTTTTCCATCACAAGAAAGTCTTCAGGTCAGAGGACTTTGTTCTCATCGGTTTCTCGATGATGTGACTGGCTGTGTTTAATCTCTGTTTATGATTGATAATAGTGTAACTTTATTTGTGAATGTCGCATAACCAGCAGTACACAGTAAAGAGGTAAATGTAATTCGTTACTGTACTTTACTGAAGTATTTATATTTAAGGAGATTTTTCTTTAACTACACTACATTTCTAAGCAAAATATCTCGAATTACGTTTAGTGAAATCAGTATAACTGCTGAAACACGCAGCGGGTCACCAATCGGGATCGAGCGCACGCTCTGTTTTACACGTGTTCTGATCGACACTCTGTGTATCTACTGATCACCAACATACAGTTCAGCATCAGTTCAACATCAAGCAGAACATTTAGAGAGGAATGAGTGATGAAGAAACTCCGGACTCGAACTCACCACCACACACGTGACCTCATTTACATAAAAGTTTTGCATAGGGTGCGGTAGCATGAAATTTTCCCCCTCATGGGAACTAGGAGACTCAAACTTGTTCCAGCCTGACAATTCCCCTGTGCACAAAACCAGCTACATGAAGATATGCTTTTTACATAGGTTGGAAGATCTTCTGCTTTAGAGCTCCAGCCTTATTGAAATTTATAAATGGGAATGCTTATTGCACCTCAGACCTCCTCACATCACCTGCCCTTGTAGCTAAATCTCTCTCAGAAGAATGGAGGTTACTATAAAAGGGGAAAATTGGGGAATGGGATTTTTAAAAAAATGCACAAAGCAATCTTATGGTCAGGTGTCTACAAACTTTTAGCTATTATAATTATTCTTGGCAACTATTAACTCTGAATAAAATATTCCATATTCCACATCAAAGGTGCTGCATCTCATTTTCTATTTCTGATTGACCGCCATGACGTGACCCCCTGACTGATCTGAACTCTCCTCTCAGACGTCTCCGTCTACAGAACCGGTGCTGAATTATTAAACACATGGTGAATTATTGAAGCGCGATCGGGTCCTGTTTGTATTTCGAACTCACGGGAGGTTCGGTAACGTTTTTTTTTTTGTGAGAAATATGACAGCGACTGTGTTCTGAAGGCCACAGAGTGCTTTAATGTAGAGTCCATTTGGGCTTTTTAGTAGCAAAGGAGCAGGCAGCTCACTCTGTTGCCTTGGCAATGATGATGACTCATGAACTGAACTGTAGATGCACGTGTGTGTGTGTGTGTGTGTGTGTGTGTGTGTGTGTGTGTGTGTGTGTGTGTGTGTGTGTGTGTGTGTGAGAGAGAGATTTGGATTTGTGTGAAAGCGACTGAAAGAGTGGCTGTCCTTTCTTTTCAATTACAAAAAACGGGTCTGTCTCCTTATTCTCTCACACACACACACACACACACACACACACACACACACACACGGTTTGATCAGTCCAAAAGAATTCATTGTGATCACAATCGAATAAACCTGAGCTTCGCTACACGATATGTTTGCAAGGCCTTTCCATGTAATCCGATCCAAAGTTATAAGCAACGCAGGATATCGCGGTTTATTTCCAGCGTAACCATGACAACGACGACGACAAGTGCAGGTCATCGGCTCGTGTGTTCAAGGTTGAAAAAAAAAAACATCAAGCGAACGCGATTCTCGAACGGACAACGAGAACTGTTTGCGACTGCCGCGTATCCGCTCGGCATTACGTATTCACTCTGACGCTCAGGACGAAAAGCTCAGGGAGCTGAAAATGCAGAGAATGCAGATGCTTCTTATTGTGCTTGAACTTATCTTGTAACGTCAGCAATAATAAGAGCTCGTGTCTGTGAACACTCGCAGAAGAAGTATAAGTCTTATCAAAGGCTTTCCCCCTCTCCCTGTCTCCCTCTTTCACCAAGGATCTGCACTGAATGTTAAACACTGCGTCAACTTTACTAAAGTCAAATGATATCCTACACCTTTATCCTAATGCTACTATGATGACAATTCATTCTATTTTTTATTATTTTATAAGGTTTTTTATGGGACTTTTCTTTGGAAAGTTTCATTCTGATGGTCCTCGTTTGGTTTTGTGTCTTTCCACAGAATTCTTTACATGTATGAAGGCCAGTCCTTGTTATTGAATTACTTCAACTGCAGAAGCACAGAGTTGAGGACTCAAATTTTCCGCTTGGTTTACATGTGAGTTTCAAAAAGCCTATAAATTTCCAATTCTAGGGTTATTACTTGCCAGACTCCAAACGTTCTCCAAACTCAGGTCAAATTTCGGATTTCAAAGCTGACTCATATCTCACCTGGATTTCAAATCCAATGACTCACATCTCAACTAGAAACACTTCAGACCTTAGAGCTTTATCCAGCACAACTTACACTTCAAAGCTACTAACTCACAGCTTGCCTTAGATTTCAAAGACTATGACTCAGTCTTATCTCGGATTTCAAAGACTATGACTCAGTCTTGTCTCGATTTTGAAGCTGACTCACATCGACTTCAAAGCTAATGACTCACATCTTGCCTTAGATTCCAAAGCTAATGACTTATAATTACCTTTAAAGCTCTACCCAACTCAACTCACACTTCAAAGCATATGACTCTGAACTTGACTCAGAATCAGATTTCATAGCCTAAGACTCACATCTCATCAGATTTCAAAGCTAATGACTCCCAACACACCATAGACTTCTAAGACTACGACACACATCGGATTTCAAAGTGAATGACTCAAATCTTGCCTTAGAATTCAAAGCCGATGACTCACATCTCATTAAATTTCAAAGCTAATGACTCATATCTCACCTTAGAGATCGAAGCTGACTCACATCTCACATCAACTCTAAAGCCGATGACTCACATCTCGCCTTAGAGTTTAAAGCCAATGACATATAATCCGCTTCAAAGTTTTATCCAACTCAAATCACACTTCAAATCGAATGACTCCCAACTTGACTCTGACTCTGACTCACATCTTAACTCAGATTTTAAAGGTGACTTACATTTCACCTTGTATTTTGAAAGTATGTGACTAACAACTCAACGAGAATCCAAAGCTAATGACTCCTATCTCATCTTTGACTTAACTCAGACTTTAAAAGGCTATCACTCATAATTTGCTTTAGACTTCAAAGCTTTACCAACTTAACTCACTCTTCAAAGCATATGACTCTCAATTAGACTCAGAACTTGACTCCAAAGCTTACTGATATGCGTCTCACACTCTCCGGTTTGTCCGACACATTGCTGTGCATATCGCAGTCTCAGCGTGAACCAGTATCACAGTAGGATATTTTTGTTCACGCCTTTAAGCCCTACAGTGTATCATCTGTCTGCACTTATGTAAAATTCATCTCCCCGGTGAGCTCTTTATGACAATGAATCTGCTTTACCGCCCAATAAAACCTGCACAAACTTTTCCATGATCCAGTTAACTGCCCACTTTGGATTTTTGCTTTTGCACCTCTGGGTTTATGCCTCCAATTTACGAAACCAATCATTTTTTAGCCGATTTCAACTCAGGAAGGGAAAAAAGTAGTGCTCTTTTATCCCGACCTGCGTCCTTGATTGCATCAGCCTGCGATTTCTACAATCTTGCCGTGTCTCATTCATACCTTGGCTTATTTGAATGAGCTAAAAGAATCAGACTGCGTTAAAAGGAAGGCGATCCATCATCGGGATCGCAAATGGCGGTGGGTCGCCTTCACGTCCTGCGATGATTTTCTTATACAAAGTGAAAGCAGAATGCAAACGAGTCTTCAGCTCTCTGTCTCTTTTTTATTCTGTCCAGAGTCCATGTTTGCCAGTGTCCTGCACCTCAGGAAGTTTCCACTGGCTCTGCCTAGGTGCTGTCAGGATGCCCTTTGCACAGCTCACACACACACACACACACACACACACACACACACACACACACACACACACACACACACACACACACACACAAATGCAAAAAACAAATGCACACACTCGAACAAAGAAGTTACAAACACCTGAGATGGTAGGGTATGATGTGTGATACCTGATCCCATCCTATGAGCCTCTGTTTGTGTGTGTGTGTGTGTGTGTGTGTGTGTGTGTGTGTGTGTGTGTGTGTGTGTGTGTCCATCCCACCATCCTTCCTGAGGTAAAAGGCAGTTCTGAATGCACACACCCACACACAGGTTTGCTTTAAATAAACAAACACAAACAAGCACTCACTATGAGAGAAAAAGAGAGAAGGACGAGCAGAGAGAGAGAGAGAGAGAGAGAGAGAGAGAGAAGAGAGAGAGAGAGAGAGAGAGAGAGAGAGAGAGAGAGAGAGAGAGAGAGAGAGAGAGAGAGAGAGAGAGAGAGAGGATCTCTGAAAGGCCAAGCCAGTGATTTTCCACCTTTTGCGCTTGAAAAGTTTCTTACATCAAGCTACTGAGACAAGCTTACAGTTCAGCAGTTTCAAAAGGGTGTGTGTGTGTGTGTGTGTGTGTGTGTGTGTGTGTATAGAAGGACGAGTTGGGATGTGAGGATATGATTATAGCAGGACCTTGATGAGCTGAAAGATAATGAATGGCTAGTCAAACTTTCTTTGGTTTATATGAAACGGCGCACACACACACGCGCACACACACACACACACACACACTGGGCTGCAGTACTGAACATGATTTAATCTGGTTCTGAGGTAAAAAATGGTCGAAGTTGAATTAACAGCGATGGCCGTGTTCAGTAAACAGGCCCCAATGCGTCTTGTCCAAAATGAGCCTTAATTATGAAACCTACAGAGCAGAAAAAAGAAGCTGTAGGTTGTAATGGCTACTTTCATGTGTGTGTGTGTGTGTGCGTGCGTGTTTCTGTGTGTGTGTGTGTGTGTGTGTGTGCGTGCGCGAGCGCGTTGACCTATCGACTATTTGAGCACTATTTTTTTTACCACGTTTCCACTGAACATTAAGACCTTCACTGCATGGAAAAAAGGTTGTGGAGAAATCCACGCCATTGGAAGTCTTATTTTGCTGTTATGATTATCTCCACTCTTCTGGGAAGATGTTCCACTAGATTCTGTGGAGATTTGTGTGAGATTCATTCAGTCACAAGTGTGTTAGTAGAGTCAGGTACTGATGTGGTGTAGAGGAGACCCCCAGTCAGAGTTCACATCCATCAGTAGGGCTGAAACTTGATGGAGCAGGCTTTGTGCACAGGGGTATTTTCTCTGTGAGGAACGACATAAATCAGGTGTTTATTTATTGGGTTTTAAGCAGGGATGGTACAATATCGCATTTATATCTGGAGGTTTGATGTTGGTGTTGTGATGAACAGTATGCTAGCTTAAGCAAACTCTTAATTTACCACAGAAACTGAATTTGTGGACTGCACTACAGAATGAAAGGTCAATCAGGTTACTTCCAATTGATGTCAGCTTGATGCTAGAAATCAACAGCGCTACAAAGCACCCAGCTTTCTAGTTAGCCTCCAGTTTTAATATCTAGAAAAATATAGAATAAAAAATAAAAGCCATAAATTTGCTCATGAAATAAAAACACTTCAGTGCACTAACATGCACTTCATAAGGATTTCTGAAGGGACTAAGAAAAAAACAAGACTTGAGGAACCGATGATGGAATTATCTGGAACACTTTCCTATCCGTGAATTTTTCCATTGCTAATTGCAGTGGAATGCCATGATTGATCAGTTTAGTAGACCTATTTTGGCTTGAGAAAGAAGAAACAAACAACGAGACATTTACTCAGTTCATTTTCGTGCTTATTAATTATTCAGCAGCAATAATCATGGATTTATTATTAATGAGAACCGATTTCAGGGAAAGTCAGAATTGCGAGCACACGCTGAACTGAATCGTCTTCTCGATGCTGACCAATAAAAAGACTTTTCCTGTTTGTTTTAAATTGGTTCTGGATCATCTTGACCTGGCACATACTGTAGATATACACGATATGGACTAAAGTACTGGGACACTTGACTTTCACAGTCACAAATTCAGTTTCTGTTTTAGCTAGCATACTTACAATACAAACATCAATCCTCCAGATACAAACACAATATTGGATTATCACAATTTACAACCCAACATACGTACACTATAAGAACAGAAGTACTGGGACACTTGACTTGACAGCCATCTATGGTTCTTCTCTAAAACGTTAGCAAATATTTGGAGGCACACGACTGTACATCGGAGAAGGGAACATGAAATTTTCCCTCGAACTAGCAGACCCAAACCTGCTCCAGCATGTCAATGCTCCTGTGCACAAAGCTATGAAGATCTGGTTCACATAAATTGGAGTAGAAGATCTTGAGTGGCCTGAATGTAAATATTGACTGCACTTTAGGCCTCCTCACCTCAGTTACATCAGTAAATGACTTTACTAACAACCTTGTGGATGAGGGAATCTCTCACAAAATCTAGTGGCACATCTTCCCCAATAGAGGAGCTTGTTATAAGAGCAAATGGGGATTAAACGTGGGATGGTCAGGTGTCTACTAACTTTTTGGACATCCCCATTGTTGCTTGTATATAACAAATTTATATTTTTTGTAACTTTTTCTTGAGTTGAAATCACATCAAGATATGAAGAACATTATGTGCTCTGGCTCGCGGTCTTGAACTCACAACCTTCTGATCAGAGGTCCAACCTCATTAATGCATCTTTAGCCATTTAAGGATTAACTGCAGCTATGAAACAATATAAGAGCAAGAATGTGGGTAAGAGAGAGTTTGTGTGTGTTTTTTTTCTTACTCTGTGTGTGTGTGTGTGTGTGTGTTTTAACACATGTAAAAGTGCAGCCGTAATGGTTTTTACCAGCTGTGACTTTTCCCAGGAGGAATTAACATCGTCGTATAAAACCGCATGCTGCATGAAAACCACGGAAAATGCTGTTACGTGTAAACCCCGGGTGCGTGTGGACTTCCCACAAGCTCGCACAATCTCGAAAAAGGTCAGGCTGAATCAGCGTACGCGTCTGTATACACACAAACACACGCACAAACACACGCACACACACACACACACACACACACACACACAACACAACCTGTAATTAGCATTAATTACAGCATCAGATTGAGCGAGAATCCTCGTTTTCAGTCACAATCCTCTTAGTTCATGAATAAAAACGGCCTGAAAGTGGACGGATGTGTTTCACATTCCATAAGCAGAAAACATCTCAGCAATGTTCAACAAAGGTGGCCGAAGTTCATCGCCGATTTCATAAACGTTCAATGTGATCGTCAACGTGATAAAAACGTGTAATTCTTGCGTCATTTTCCAACAACTACAGTGAGGAAAATAAGTATTTGAACACCCTGCTATTTTGCAAGTTCTCCCACTTAGAAATCATGCAGGAGTCTGAAATTGTCATCGTAGGTGCATGTCCACTGTGAGAGACATAATCTAAAAAAAAAAATCCAGAAATCACAATATATGATTTTTTAACTATTTATTTGTATGATACAGCTGCAAATAAGTATTTGAACACCTGTCTATCAGCTAGAATTCTGACCCTCAAAGACCTGTTAGTCTGCCTTTAAAATGTCACCCCCACTACATTTATTATCCTAAATTAGATGCACCTGTTTGAGGTCGTTAGCTGCATAAAGACACCTGTCCACCCTGTACAATCAGTAAGACTCCAACTACTAACATGGCCAAGACCAAAGAGCTGTCCAAAGACACTAGAGACAAAATTGTACACCTCCACAAGGCTGGAAAGGGCTACGGGGAAATTGCCAAGCAGCTTGGTGAAAAAAGGTCCACTGTTGGAGCAATCATTAGAAAATGGAAGAAGCTAAACATGACTGTCAATCTCCCTCGGACTGGGGCTCCATGCAAGATCTCACCTCGTGGGGTCTCAATGATCCTAAAGAAGGTGAGAAATCAGCCCAGAACTACTCGGGAGGAGCTGGTCAATGACCTGAAAAGAGCTGGGACCACCGTTTCCAAGGTTACTGTTGGTAATACACTAAGACGTCATGGTTTGAAATCATGCATGGCAGGGAAGGTTTCCCTGCTTAAACCAGCACATGTCCAGGCACGTCTTAAGTTTGCCAATGACCATTTGGATGATCCAGAGGAGTCATGGGAGAAAGTCATGTGGTCAGATGAGACCAAAATAGAACTTTTGGGTCATAATTCCACTAAACGAGTTTGGAGGAAGAAGAATGATGAGTACCATCCCAAGAACACCATCCCTACTGTGAAGCATGGGGGTGGTAGCATCATGCTTTGGGGGTGTTTTTCTGCACATGGGACGGGGCGACTGCACTGTATTAAGGAGAGGATAACTGGGGCCATGTATTGCGAGATTTTGGGGAACAACCTCCTTCCCTCAGTTAGAGCATTGAAAATAGGTCGAGGCTGGGTCTTCCAACATGACAATGACCCGAAGCACACAGCCAGGATAACCAAGGAGTGGCTCTGTAAGAAGCATATCAAGGTTCTGGCATGGCCTAGCCAGTCTCCAGACCTAAACCCAATAGAGAATCTTTGGAGGGAGCTCAAACTCTAGGCAGTTAATCGATAGGCCAGAAACCTGACTGATCTAGAGAAGATCTGTGTGGAGGAGTGGGCCAAAATCCCTCCTGCAGTGTGTCCTGTCCTACAGAAAAACGTTTGACCTCTGTAATTGCAAACAAAGGCTACTGTCCCAAATATTAACATTGACTTTCTCAGGTGTTCAAATACTTATTTGCAGCTGTATCATACAAATAAATAGTTAAAAAATCATACATTGTGATTTCTGGATTTATTTTTTTAGATTATGTCTCTCACAGTGGACATGCACATACGATGACGATTTCAGACCCCTCCATGATTTCTTAGTGGGAGAACTTGCAAAATAGCAGGGTGTTCAAATACTTATTTTCCTCACTGTATATGATCAAAAACTAAATAAATAAATGCTGAAAAGCTACAAAATGCAACATCTTCTATCTGTAGTGTGCATTTTGGTTTGTCAGAGGAATATACCATAGTGCTGACACATTATTTTGACACAAAGCCAACTCCATAAAGATCTGCTTTACATGAGTCGAGGACTGTGTAATGGGATGTTCCAAAAAATACACATATCAATCTTATGGTCGTGTCCAAACTTTTATCCATGTAGTAAACATTAGTCTGGTTGATTATATTGGAACGTACAAATCTGGATGTCTGTTTTCTTATTCAAAGTAATAAATGGAATACACACCATTCAGTGATCTGCACTGTTACACAATACATTATATGTACTATTACATACATGTGTCATGTATGTTCAGTATGTGTTACACTGTTCAGTAACAGCTCGAAGAAAGTGTGCAGTTACAAAGTCACAAACGAAAAGCTGCACAATGAGTTCGTTGTAGTGAAGTAGTGTAGTACCTGCTTCTACAGAACACCCAGTCATTTCACTGGAGTCGAACCCCGAGCTCCGTCTCTGTGGCATTTCCCTTTAATAGCTTCAGCAAGTCATCTAAGGACTGAATTAAACTTCAAATGCCTCACAATCACTTCATGGTCCACTGAACCATAAAATGGACACACACTTTCTCTCTCGGTTTGCGCTTGCAGAGACATTCTGTAGAATCTCAACATCGTTCTTTACAAGTAGAGCACTTTTTCTTTTTTCATCTGTAGAGAGAAGTACGATATAAACTCTTATAAACGCTGTTATAATGAGCTCCACTCTTCTGGGAAGAAGTTCTTCTAGATTTTGTGATGAGGTGCTGATGTCTGTAAGGTAAAGAGGCCTGGGGTGAAGTCAGTTCACATTCATCCCAAATGGCTCAGGTCAGAGTTCTACAGCAGGCCACTCGAGATCTTCCAGTCCAACATGAAAAGCAAATCTTCTTGGAGTGGATTTTGAGTGGCCTGGTATAGAGCTCTGATCTCAACCCTGTTGAACATGATAATATTGTGATTTGAAGGACATTGTTAAAAAAATGTACCCAGTATTAATTTATGCGATATTTTGACTCTTTACGAATGTTATAATTGGGACGTTTTTGATATTCGTACTTCTTTAACAATCGTAAATCGTAAATCTTCAGTCGGACGATTATCGATTTTTTTACTCGTATAGAAAAGAAGTGCAGCTAATAAAAAGTCCTGAACTGTAGGAGTGAAGAAGTGGGAGTGTGTGTGGGAGTGTGTGGTAAAAAAGCAGAATATTTAGGACACATTCCTCAAATGAAATGTTTCTGAAATCGTGGTTTATGGATGTGGTGAGGGAAGAATTGCAGGTTTGGTGTGAAAGAGGCAGATGTAGACGACAGGGGGGTATGGAGACGGATGATCCGCTGTGAAGACCCCTAATGAAAGAATCCGAAAGAAGAAGAAGAAGAAGAAATGTTTCTGAAATCCTGGACTGCTTTATACCATAACTGTATTGAAACAGTAGCTGGTCACCTCACAGTAGAAACCGGAGCCCAGGTTCTACAATATCGCCTACTTACTGTCAAGCATACCAGAATATCCAGTGGAAGAGCTTTCCCAACCAACCCTCGTTATTATTCTGCTGCTCTTTCAATCGCTCTATCCTGCTCTGTGGACTTGCTGCAGAAACGTTGCAGGAAAATTTATCCCTGTTCTAGTGTCTTCCTGAGAACAATCAGAATAGCATTCCAGGATAGTACCATGAAGAAAGTGCAGATGAGCCAAAGTTATGCATGATGTACAGCCATAACCGTGTTAATAGCACGCAGGAGGTGATGCTGTTTAGCTTCGTCCACGCAGCCAGCGGTGCTCACGAAGAACCAAACTCCCTTCAAACTTTCAAAATGTTTCAGACTGAAATAAAGCCACATGAGATTATAGCTCCAAGTCTAGCCTGGTCCTCTTACCCAAAGGAGGACAGTTGGCATGGCAACAATGTTTAATTGTCTCCAAAAGACGCAGAGGTGGACAGTGTGTGTGTGTGTGTGTGTGTGTGTGTGTGTGTGTGTGTGTGTGTGTGTGTGTAAGAGAGAGATATAGGGATGAGCTTAATATATGCAAAATGTTCTTTAGAGGGCAGTTCCTTTATGCAGAGTGGTGCAGATATGGATTTTATATATTAAAAAAAGGGAAAAGGATTTGAGTGCTGTATTGCGTTTCCATAGCAACACGGTCAAGCACTGAAGTCTGGGTCGAAAGGTTACTGTGAGCTTTTACACCATTCTGCGTCTGCACAATAAATACTGAGTAACTATAGTGAAATCTGGTGGAATTTTGAATGTTGTGTTCCATTATAACATATACGTATACACTAGTACACGTTTCAGGCAAACTGCAAGTTTGTTTAGTCTCCGTTCAACCCAACTACCTGCATGTCTTCCCTCACCACATCCATAAACCTCCTCCTTGGGCTTCCTTTTTTCCTCCCTCCTGGTGTCTCCATCCTCAGCATTCTCCTACTGATATACCCCATGTCCCTCCTCTGCACATGTCCAAACCATCTCAATCTCACCTCCCTCACCTTGTCTCCAAAACGTCCTACATGCACTGTCCCTCTAATAAAATCATTTCTAATCCTGTCCATCGTCGTCACTCCCAACGAACATCTCAACATCTTCAGCTCTACTACCTCCAGCTCCACCTCCTGTCTTGCCACTGTCTCTAAACCATAAAACATCTCAGGTTTCACCACAGCCCTATAAACTTTCAGTTTCACTCTCACAGATACTAATAATAACAGTATAACGGTATAATAAGTGAGAAATCAGACATTGTTCAGACTGATATTTTTGAAGTCTGCTGCAGAGGTACCTGTGTGGGGTTATAAAGCTCCTGCAGCGCATTTCTCGAGCCTCTCCGACAGCAGCCCTCTGCTGCAAACGGGTTCCGTCTCATTACTGCAAAACAAACAGAGAGACAAAGGCAGACGGTTAGTCAGGAAATCAGACACAGAATAGAGCAAAACCCAGACTGCTAAAGTCTGAGTTAAAGCAGGGAACTCGTGCACAGTAGAGATTATGATCGAAAATCCATCTTATCAGTTAGATTTCCACATGCACCCCAACAAATAACACATCAAACACAACGCAAACAATGTCAGACCAACACAAGTGACACGGAAAGACAGCAAACTCGGAATTAGGTTTTAAGATTTTGGTTATTTCTCCTCAATGTAGATTTTGTTGTCTCGACCAACATACAACTTATGGACAATGGTTTGTAGACACCTGATTATAAGATTGTTGTGTGCTTTCTAAACATCCCATTCCATCCCAACCGCCACTCTTCTGGAAAGATATTCCACTAGATTTTGTGGAGATTTCTGCTCATTCAGACACAATGTTGTTAGTAAAGTCAAGTACTGATGTATGTGAGGAGGCCTGGGGTTCAGTCGGCGTTCATATGTTCAATAGCGTTGAAGTCAAAGCTCTATAGCAGGCCAGTCAAGATCTTTCACTCCAACCCTTATATCTTCATGGGCCTCACTTGGGGAACATCTTTGGCTCTCCTAGTTTACGCGAAAGGAAACTTTCAATGCTACTGCATCCAAATATAACACTATATACACCTGCAGGCTTCCAACTTTGTGGTAACAGTTTAGGAAAAAAACACATATGGCCTAAAAAGTTTATTTTCCCAATATTTTGTTCATACAGGTTATTTCTGAAGGAATTTGAGTAACTGAACTTGTATACACCTCTGAAAAAAACCCTCCAAATCCATTTTGATTTGTTTTACGGGTGGTTTTCACCGGTGGCCTCGTTCATTATTAACTTCACTGTGTAGAATATTGAAAATCCTCTACATCCCAGCATATATTAGAACATACATTCTGGCTTTCTTAAGAATATCTCATGGGTCTCTGAAGGGTCTCATGGATAAGCTGTCCCTCATCTTTTCATTTTATAATGAATTATACCTCTCTGTGTGTCAGGGCCCCACTCTTTGTTTACGCTAAGCCAAAAATATTACATTCTAGGTTCTGCTTTTTACAAAATTGCAGTTGATTTGAAGAACAGAATACGCACTTTTTTCTACATCGCAGCCGTTGAAATTCTTTCTTCGCATTTCTGGGGCCAGACAACAATATCAGCCATGATATAGCAACCCCAGAGCACAGACAGTTAAGGGCCTTGCTTATGGGCCCAATATTGGCGATACTCTGGGTTGAAACTCTCACCTTCCAATCAGTAACCTAGAGCCTTAATGACTAAACTACCTCAGGTGATTACTCATCATAAATAGGTGATTAAAGACGCTCCCCACCTTAGTTACGTAGGCGTTTGTAGCATGAATTTGTTCGTAAGTTGTTTCTGTGTTCGTTATTGACAACGCAAATCTCCTAGTGATGTAAGAGTTATAAATACTATCAAATAAACAATTAAATATACTAAAAACAAATCGAAATAATCTAAATACTGTATACAATAAATATAAAAATGTACTGGCCCGAGTCCAGTGCAAATCATGTAGACTCGTTACGGTCGTCGACTAGCCAGTGGCGGCTCTCCTTCACTTTGAATTTTTACGAACAAATTTCACTTTGAGGACAGGTTCGTTCGTATCTGGGAAAACTGTTAAAGTAAATGTCCGTAAAGTGGGAACGTCTGTACTTATACTTATAGGTTATTCCACAATTAAAACCTAATTATTTAATAAAAAATGGAAAATAAATAGTATAAAATCTGATTAATAAATGAATCATTCATTGAAAAGTAAGAAAATTCAGTAAAGCTTTCTTGTGAAAATGGTTATAAAAATCCTCCCGGTTGCACTAATTTTACAGTAAGATTATTATTTTATTTATGCGTATTCAAACTAATATACACTTTCCAGTCACTTTTTAAAAAACACCTGTAGCCATGATCACTTTTGCCACCATTAACCAGTTAGACCAGATTGTCACAGAAACTGGACAACTAAAGATCTTGGGAATGTGAGTGGAGCCTCATATTCCTGTTTTTCCAGCCAACGTTGTGTTCTTCTGCTGTAGCCCACCCACCCCATAGTTTAAGACGGTTGTGCATTATGAGATGCTTTTCTGCTCACCGTTTGTTTGTAAAGAGTTACTGCCATTTTCATGAACAAGGAATTTCCACTGCCTGAGATTCCATTTTGCCCATTTTAATGCTTCCTGAGAATTGGAGGAATTTACAATTTTGTGAAGCTCATTAACCTTTTGCTGTATATCCCAGCTATTGTTGTGCTTGTTTTATTAGCAAATGTCTGATGTCCATGTTTTGAAAGCCCACCTTACACCGAAAATATGAAGTATTTTTGTTCTAGATTGTCCCCAAAACCATCCACTTTAAAGCAGAATATAGAAATGGACGATTAGTCTACATCCAATTGCAAAATATTAAAACAGATCGGATTTTATTCCTTTGTTTTTCTCTTTATTTTTCCTCAGAAACATGATCATTGAAGAGTATGCTAGTCTTCATTCACCCATAATATTTATTGTAATGGAAACATAGTCATAACCACCAACTAGCATCTTGTGCAGACTTGAATTCAATTGTCAGATTGGAGTTAAATTCTTCATGGTCTAGAAGGTTTTTTTTTTTTTTCCCTCGTTACAATGAATGGTTTCCATTATTCGGGATTTAGTGTTGGAATTCGATGGCAGGAAGAGAATCACGACAAATATCGTCATGATTCTTCCACTTTCTGCATTATAAACAGGGTTTCTGTCCATTTTTGTGATTCGTAAAATTTGTGAAATGCAGTAGATCTTATATACTGATTTAGTGTTAATACTTATTATCATGATACTAATGGAAGTCTGCATTAGCAATTAATGCTACATGTATAAATTTTAGCCATGCAGAAACCTTCCAATAGGAAGGAAATATAGATTTTTTCATATCATTATATATTATTTCTACTATCAGTGTGTTGTAATTCTGTCTGTATAAAGAACCTGAAAAACCTGGCTATGTGCTAGCTAGCTAAACTACCTTAGCTACTAGCTTGCCACGTTCTGTGAGTGGATTTCACAATAATCTTTCATTTTCTCGCAACATTTCCATCTTGAACAGTGGTTGTAGAGGAGTGTGTAGCAAAATAACGCCTTTGTAGCATGTGCACATTTGATGTTCTTAAATTACGAGATTAGCAAAGCAAGCTAATTAGTGTCCTAGCCACATAGCCTACTCTCAACAGAGGACAAACCAATTTCATGCCCAACTTCATTTTCTTCCTTATTGATCTCTACATGTTTAGAAGATCTTGAGTGAACTGCTGTAGAACTTCGGCCTTCTCACCTCACCTACACCAGTATCGAACACCTTTGTAGCTGAACACTCACACAATCTCACACAAATCTCCACAAGCACACTCCAAAATCTAGTGGAAGATCTTTCCAGAAGAGTGGAAGATCTTTCCAGAAGAGTGGAGGTTCTTATAAAGGCGAATGGGGAGTCTTAAAAAAGATCCCCAGCTTACGCTCACAAACGTTCGTCCATGTAGTGTATCTAATTTAGTATAAACCTCCTGTGAATAAGCTTCAATAATGCATGACATTTCAATATTAAAATAAAGTAATAGCCGTAATATTTGAGGAAATATCATGCCATAACCTTCTAGAGGAATATTCCCTCGTCACCACTACAGTTCTTCAGTCTGGTAAGAGCAAAAAGTAAAAGTTTCATGCAGAATTCACGTGAATTCATTCATGAAAACCCACAAGTTCACGTGTGGGAATGGATGTCTGAGTGCATCTGTGTATCAGATTCACCAATAATAAATAATTAAAGCATGTTAATGTTGAATGAGGCGTTTGGTCTTAATAAGTTTGTATTGTCCTGCGTAACAGAGACACAGTCCAGTGAAGAAATAACGATTTCCTCTGAAAGCTGCCTGATACACCATCAACACTTACAGTTCAATTATCTCTTTCTTTCTTTCTTTCTTTCTTTCTTTCTTTCTTTCTTTCTTTCTTTCTTTCTTTCTTTCTTTCTTTCTTTCTCTCGCTCTTTCTTTCTTTCTTTCTTTCTTTCTTTCTTTCTTTCTTTCTTTCTTTCTTTCTTTCTTTCTTTCTTTCTTTCTTTCTTTCTCTCGCTCTTTCTTTCTTTCTCTCGCTCTTTCTTTCTTTCTTTCTTTCTTTCTTTCTTTCTTTCTTTCTTTCTTTCTCTCGCTCTTTCTTTCTCTCGCTCTTTCTTTCTTTCTTTCTTTCTCTCGCTCTTTCTTTCTTTCTTTCTCTCGCTCTTTCTTTCTTTCTTTCTTTCTTTCTTTCTTTCTTTCTTTCTTTCTTTCTTTCTTTCTCTCGCTCTTTCTTTCTTTCTTTCTTTCTTTCTTTCTTTCTTTCTTTCTTTCTTTCTTTCTTTCTTTCTCTCGCTCTTTCTTTCTTTCTTTCTTTCTTTCTTTCTTTCTTTCTTTCTTTCTTTCTTTCTTTCTTTCTTTCTTTCTCTCACTCTCTCTCTCTTTCTTTCTTTCTTTTTTTCTTTCTCCCTTTCTTTCTTTCTTTCTTTCTTTCTTTCTTTCTTTCTTTCTTTCTTTCTTTCTTTCTTTCTTTGCATCTTTTTCTTTCTTAATGCAAGTTATGACAAACTTAAATGCAACAAACACACAAGTATGTGAGAGTGAACGAGTGGATGAAAGTTCTGTGGAGTCCAAATGATAAATTTTTGTCTCCAACAGAAGATCTTGTGTAAGTTGATCTGATCAGACTCCCTCACCCCCACACTCAAACATGGAGGTGGAAGTTTAATAGTATGGGGTTGTTTCGGAAGGTTCCAGAAAGTGAAAGGAATCCTGAACCAACATGGCTCTTATTCCATACTTCACTATACACCATGTTAATCAAGTCTGGACTGCGGCTCACTGGAACAAGGGAAAGTGGTAAGTGTACTTCAAGGCTCTTCTCTTTTCTGGCACCGAGGTGGTTGTTAGACCTTCCCCTAGATGTCCGAACAGCAGAGTCAAGCGATGAGTAAAGACCTTCCTCTTCCTGAAACACTTAAACTAGCAAAAAAAAAATTTATTAAAAAGAGCTGAAGCATACATCGACGCTTACATCCAGATTCTGTAAGCGTTATTCAGAGAGCAGACAGACATCTGGAGTGATATCTATCATAGAACGACCTGCCCAGTCATCACACTGAAATCCTATTGAACTGCTCCGGGATAAACAAGAAAATCTCCAGGTAGTGAAGAACATCTTCAGCGAGTTTTACAAGAGAAACAAAAACAAAAGGACGATTTGTGAATGAAGATCAAATCTGCACGTTATATATTCGTTTGGTCAAAGTTAATGTTACATGCACACGTCTCTCAAATACTATAAAACATCCACAAAACTAGAAATCGATCAAATGTATGTACGTATGTATGTTTGAAAAGAAAACGAAAGAAATTAATTTCAAGATGGTTAATAGAATTTATTTTCTGTACGCACATATCGCTGAGGCTATAATGTTCCCAGGTTTTCATTCCACAATCCGTTTGTTGTGTCTAGTCAGAAGGAATGCAGGACAGGATAAATGAGAGGAAATGATGAAGATGGAAGAAGAAGAAGGAATGAACAACATCTAATGATGATGGAGTGGAAAGAGGGAAAAGGGAAGAGAAATGGGCTTCTACATTCATTACACACAGAACAGTTTACAGCCCATTAAGGCTAAAAACACTAAAAGACAAGGCCCTGTGTGTGTGTGTGTGTGTGTGTGTGTGTGTGTGTGTGTGTTGAAGGTAGATTCCACCAAAAAAATATGTAATTCTTGGCTGAAGCCGAGACGGTGACACACGATGGGCTGGAAATTTATATTATTATTTTTTTATTAATTGCCCTTTAAACATTTTTTTGTATTTATTATTCTTCATATTTTTGCTCCTAAATGAAAAAAAAAGCTAAAAAAAAAAATATTCTGGTGAGCCACGGGTTCACAATAGATCCATCCCTGAATTGCAAAAACAATTGAGTGGTTTTTTTTTTTATCATTGCTCATGGTGATAATTAGACGTCTATATTTATTCGAACCTTCTGATTTTCAAAACAGAATCTGAAAAACAAACAAACAAACAAAAAAAAGATGTAGTTTCCAGTTTATTAGATGCTTAATGTCTAAGTTACGTGTAACTCGGTGTAGCTGAACAATTTGCAAGATTGCTCTGCTACTAGCTAAAAATGCCTCGGCTGCTAAAAATGCCCCTGCTGCCTCTGCTACTTGCTAAAAATGCCTCAGCTGTTAGCTAAAAATGCCTCTACTGCTAAATAAAATGCCTCGGCTGCTAGCTAAAAATGCCTCTACTGCTAGATAAAATGCCTCTACTGCTAGATAAAATGCCTCTACTGCTAGCTAAAATGCCTCGGCTTCTAGCTAAAAATGCCTCTACTGCTAAATAAAATGCCTCGTCTGCTAGCTAAAAATGCCTCGGCTGCTAGCTAAAAATGCCTCTACTGCTAGATAAAATGCCTCGTCTGCTAGCTAAAATGCCTCTCCTGCTAGATAAAATGCCTCGTCTGCTAGCTAAAAATGCCTCCACTGCTAAATAAAATGCCTCGTCTGCTAGCTAAAAATTCCACGTCTGCTAGCTAAAAATGCCTCTACTGCTAGATAAAATGCCTCGTCTGCTAGCTAAAAATGCCTCTACTGCTAGATAAAATGCCTCTACTGCTAGATAAAATGCCTCGGCTTCTAGCTAAAAATGCCTCTACTGCTAAATAAAATGCCTCGTCTGCTAGCTAAAAATGCCTCGGCTGCTAGCTAAAATGCCTCTCCTGCTAGATAAAATGCCTCGGCTGCTAGCTAAAATGCCTCGGCTTCTAGCTAAAAATGCCTCTACTGCTAAATAAAATGCCTCGTCTGCTAGCTAAAAATGCCTCGGCTGCTAGCTAAAATGCCTCTCCTGCTAGATAAAATGCCTCGTCTGCTAGCTAAAAATGCCTTTCCTGCTAGATAAAATGCCTCGTCTGCTAGCTAAAAATGCCTCGGCTGCTAACTAAAAATGCCTCTCCTGCTAGCTAAAAATGCCTTTCCTGGTAGCTAAAATGCCTCGGCTGCTAGCTAAAAAAAGCCTCTCCTGCTAGCTGAAAATGCCTCGGCTGCTAGATAAAAATGCCTCGGCTGCTAACTAAAAATGCCTCTGCTTTAAAAATCCATTGAAGCATCTTCCCTGAAGAATGGAGCATATTATAAAAGCAAATGGTGACTAAATGTGGAATGGGATGTTCAAAAAGACGGCCATGTGTCCACAAACATTTGTTAATATACTGTGAATATAAAAGTTCCCAAATACAGCTAGTCCCCGTTTTACAATGACTCGACTTATGATTTTTCGATCTTATGATGTCGATATGCTACCCCATACTGATCACTATTCTTTAAAACTCCTAAATAGGTTGGCAATGTTCAGAATCAGCGATATTTTCAAGCTACGATGGTGTCATTGTAGCGCAGCTCCGTCGTAAGTCAGTATTTCATTACTTAATTTATCCACTAGAGGGTGCACTAGAGTGGAAATCTAGTAAATGAAGGATTCCTTGTAAAACTAAAATTTTTTTTTTCCTGATTTAGAAGATCCTGAAGGTTGTTTATTTATTTATTTATTTATATATTTATTTATTTTTTTAATATTTTTATTGGAATTTAAGAGTAATAATTGGAACAATTTGTTTGACCCTCCATTAGCATCGCGCTATAACGCCCGGCCCATCGCCCACAGGGTTCCATCATTTTTTTTTTTTTGGACCAAATGGCCCCAAAAAATATTTTTGCTTGATCTTCTGCCCGAGCTGAGAATACACCCGGTGTTTGTGATTACACCACAGTCCGGTTAAAGACATGCCCTCACCCTGCACATGGTTAGCAGAGAGTTCGTTTCCTCCCAGGTGATAAAAACACACCATCTCCAACCATTCATCAAACACACACTGGGGTACAGGGGAATTAGTTCATCGCTATTTATCCTTCACACGGACACACACAAGAACAGATTACTTTCATCAAAGCACACACACACACACACACACACACACACACACACACACACACACACACACACACACACACACACACACACACACACACTTTATAAGCACTGATGGATGAATGTACAAAATTTACTATCTGGCCAAAAGTATATGGACACCCATCATTATTCCAGCCATATGTGGTTCTTCTTCTTGAATGTTACCACACAGTTGGAGGCACACAGTCGTGTTTCACATCTCTGGATGCGGAAGAACGAAACATTTCATTCAGGTTGGATTAGGAAACCTGTTCCAGCATGACAATGCAGCTGTGCACAAAGCTGTGCAGCTCTGTGAAGATGACTATAGAAGCTATAAAGCTCCAAACTTATTGAAGAACTTTTGGGATTAATGAGGACAAAATCTAATAGAACATCTTCACAGAAGAATAGAGGTTGTGTGTGTGTGAGTGTGTGTGTGTGTGTGTGTGTGTGTGTGTGTGTGTGTGTGTGTGTGTGAGTGATGCTGGGGTTAACAGGAGTTGCAGTGAGACGATGTGATGCTCTTTGGTGTTTTTTGTCTGCAATATTAAATGTATAAATTGTGTGTGTGTGTGTGTGTGTGTGTGTGTGTGTGTGTGTGTGTGTGTGAAATGATGCTTCAACACTCCTTAATAAGAATTTACCGGTGTTCTGACAAAATTGTACGAAGTATCACGATACAATACTTTCGTGGTATCGCACAGCTGTAGTTCACAGAAGAAGAAAAAAAGGAATTTGGTTTAAAAATAAAAAAACCTCCCGTGCTAAATGTCTCATTCATGCGACGAAACGTCTGGCCGTATTTTCCCGGGGCGTACGTCTGACTCTCGTTCCTTCACACAGCAGGAATGGAATTCACTCCAGCGAAACAAAAAAGAGAACAAACACCGACTCAGAGCTTTATGTATATATCATTAGATCAGAGGTCAGAGGTCAGACTGAGGTTAGTGTGGCTGCTGAGTCAGAACTCTTTAACTGGATTACTGTTACACGGGCTTCCAGACGGAAAACACACACACACACACACACACACACACACACACACACACACACACACACACACACACTCACACACACACTCACACACTCACACACTCACACACACACACACACACACACACTCACACACACACACACACACACACACACACACACACACACTCTGTTAGATGTGAGATACGGAGCATTCATGTGCGTAACTACAATCAGAAAGCACAAGCACACATTAAAATCCAGCGTAAGATCTTCCCAGAAGAGTGGAGTTTATTATAACAACTAATGTAGAGATGCAGTGATGTTCAACATGAGGGACATTACAGTCTAATGTTCAGCTGTCCACAAACCTCCATCTGTATAGTGTATTTATAATAACAGACAGAGAGAAAGAAAGAAAGGAAGAAAGAAAAGGGTGGGAGGAAGAAATTAAGGAAAGAAAAAACGAAAGGAAGAATGTAAATAAATAAATAAAGAAATAAAGTGAGAAAAAAGAAAGAAAGAAAGAAAGAAAGAAAGAAAGAAAGTGAGAAAAAAGAAAGAAAGAAAGAAAGAAAGAAAGAGAGAAAGAAAGAAAGAAAGAAAGAGAGAAAGAAAGAAAGAAAGAAAGAAAGAAAGAAAGAAAGAAAGAAAGAAAGAAAGAAAGAAAGAAAGTGAGAGAGAAAGAAAGAAAGAAAGAAAGAAAGAAAGAAAGAAAGAAAGAGAGAGAGAGAAAGAAAGTGAGAAAGAAAGAAAGAAAGAAAGAAAGACAGTGAGAAATAAAGAAAGAAAGAAAGAGAGAAAGTGAGAAAGAAAGAAAAAAAGAAAGAAAGGAAGTGAGAAAGAAAGAAAGAAAGAAAGAAAGAAAGTGAGAGAGAAAGAAAGAAAGAAAGAAAGAAAGAAAGAAAGAAAGAAAGAGAGAGAGAGAAAGAAAGTGAGAAAGAAAGAAAGAAAGAAAGACAGTGAGAAATAAAGAAAGAAAGAAAGAGAGAAAGTGAGAAAGAAAGAAAAAAAGAAAGAAAGGAAGTGAGAAAGAAAGAAAGAAAGAAAGGAAGAAAAGAAGAAAGAAAGGAAGGAAGGAAGAAAAGGATAAATGAAGGAAAAAAGGAAGGAAGAAAGGCTCCACCTCTCTACCTCTCTCTACCTCTCTCTCTCTCTCTCTCTCTCTCTCTCTCTCTCTCTCTCTCTTTCGGATCAAATGGCAATAAAGTAATATTTGGATGTAGCTGGACAGCACAGAGCTCCTGAACACTTTCCCATGGTGGAAAAAAACCTGATTTTCTTGAAACACTGCACAAACCAAATCCAAACATCTCTCCTTTTACAACACATTTACAAGGAAAAGTCCACATACACTTCAGCTCTGAAACCTTCTTTAGTGTAGGATTTCTATTTTATTTCCTCTGCACACACACACACACACACACACACACACACACACACACACACACACACACACACACACACACACACACACACACACTGCTCTTCCTTTATGCCAGGTGTTTTTTTTTGGAAAGATCTTTTTATTAAACCTTCTGCCCTCTGTTTCTCCCTTATGTTCTCTTTTCCCTCTGGCTCTGGCGTATAAATCAACCTGAAACCCAAAATCTGTCACACACACACACACACACACACACACACACGCGCACACACACACACACGCACACACACGCACACACACGCACACACACGCACACACACACACACACACACAGCCACTGTCACTGCTCATCTAATCTTGTTTTACCTTCAGTCTGGTGTCCCACAGTACCCTCAAATCACACTGACATAAACAACCTTCTACACACACACACACACACACACACACACACACACACAAACACACACACACACACACACACACACAAAGAAGAGAATAATGACCACATGTTAGTGAAGTGTGTATAAACTATATGCAACCCATATTTTGTGGACACTTGATCATAACATTTGTATGTCTATTCCACATTGGGTCTCCATTTCCTGGTATAATCATCTCCAGGGACGCTACTCCAGGGAAGATGTTCCACTAGATTTTGTGAAGATTTCTTCAGATAGAAGCATGTTAGTAAAGTCAGGTACTGATGTAGGTGAGGTGAGGAGGCCTGGGGTGCAGTCAGGAGAACAGTTCATACTAAAAGTGTTCAGAAGGTTTGGAGCTCTACAGCAGGTGATCTTCCACTTGAAGCCATTTAAAGCACATCTTCATGGAGCTGGCATCGTCATGCTGGAACAGGTTTGGGTGAAGGGAGAGTTTCATGCTACAGAATCCAGAGACGTCCTGTACAATTGTATGCCTCGAACTTTGTGGTAACAGTTTGGTGAAGAACCATAAAAGATATCACCAGAAGCTTCAAAAGTGCTAAATAAAGAGTCTTGTGGTGAAGCTGATTAAAGGCAGCACTCACTCAGATCTCATCAGGAAGGCAGTGGTTTTATGTAAACATCCCACAGTGCTATTTCTGCGCTGCAGCAGACATCATTCGCATAAATTAGCGGTATGACGCCATGATGTCGCTAATTAAAACGCATTTAAAACCAATTTTGTGGCGATATAAATCGTTTCTCGGATTTTGGAGGTCTGTGGTACCACCCAAGGAGACTCGAAAAGTCTTACCCAATCGCTTAGCTGTTGCTTTGTGCATGTTCAATACACTATGCGCTTAGAAACGCTTGCCGCCTAAAAGTATTGGCATCCGACTCAAACACCGTGATCAGATTTTAATTATATTTATTTATTTATTTATTTATTTATTTATTTATTTATTTATTTATTAGGGTCATAAAGTTAACCATACACCATACAGTACGTCATGTGTAAAAAAAAAAAGAATAAAAAAATGCAACGATTAAATACTGAACAGAGGAATTCAACCAAATCATAAAATAAAATACATTACATTTTTATATATAAAAATATTTGAATGAAATACGGATACAGACGTCTAGACGTATACAGAAATATTGTAACTTATTATGTGATTTCTGGATTCTCCGTGCATGAACGTGAATAGACAATGAAACAAATTCAATCGAAATATAAAATACATTTAATTATTACTTATTATAATAACAATTATTATAATTATTATGTGATCTCCTCTAACGGGCCATTAACAGTCACGTACATCAGTACCTGACTTTACTAACATCCTTGTGTTTGAATAAATCTTAACAAATCTCCACAAAATCCAGTGGAACTTCTTCCCAGAAGAGTGGAGCGGGGGTGTTCAGAAAAACGTACGCATACAAACTTCAGGTATCCATAAACTTTTGTATATTAAGTGTATCTAGTGCTATCCAGAGCGACTTAAAAGTACCTCATTTATACACCTGAGCAGCTATGTGTTTAGGGGCCTTGCTTGGGGGCCCAGGAATGGCAGCTTGGTGTGAGATTTAAACGCACAACCTTCAGATTTAAAGTCCAATGCCTTCACCACTACACTACCACCTCCCTCAGACACACCCGCAGGACACACAAGGACGTAAATGCGTGAATTGTACAGACGTCAGTCATGATGCAGCTGTTTTACGGCTAAAGCGAGTGACAATAAATCTGTAAGCGACTCTGTCATCGCTAAAATGTCACCGCTGGCACACCCTCCGCTTTAAAAGAGAAACGAGAGTTTTTTTTGCGCTGCGGGTCAGTAAATGAAATGTATATATTTATAAATGAATAAATGTATATACATTATTTCAGCAAAACAAAACAACAAAAAAAAACGGGCCAAGCATAAACAATAATCTGTTTCAATTCCTAAAAAAGACTTAAAAATACTTTTTACAGGTCAGTAACTTGATTATGTATAAAAACAGCACCTAATACCAGGCTTTTGTCATGATTGTTGCTTGACTGTATGAACATGATCCCCATTTCCTACTGTAGGATTTCAGTCGTCATCATGTCAGACTGTACCACAGTCAAAAACTGAAAAAAACTAATCCGAACTTTTACGTCGTCAATCCTGGACAGGTTCGGACCTGCATTTTCACGCTAACGTTAACTAGAATCAAACAAAAACAATCTACAGTGTTAATTTGGTTCATGACACGCCTCTTTAATAAAAACGTCATTTTCCCGCTAACACTCAATAAGTTTCTCTTCTTGACGCTAATCGTGTCGTTAGAAACCTAGGAGTGTGAAATTTCCAGAAACTGCCAGATTTTTTTCCCAGAATTATCACGACGCCCATTAATTGGTTGTCAAACCAGCAATCAGTGACTATAGATTTTATCCTCGGATTATAGGAATCTTTTAGGATTTTAGAAATTTGTCTCAGGCGACCAAATCATAGCCAAGATCACACAGTCTGAGCCTTGCATTAGTGAGACAGAGTCTCTCAGAAGTAAAGATGGGCTGAGCTTCACTTTTTTGGAATTGGGCTTGTAGAAAGTGGTGAACAAAAGCGAATTCCTTACGGAAGAGCACTGTCTTGTTTAAAAGTTTTCCAGATGTCAAGAATGAAACAAGCTGACTGAAGGACGGAAAGCAGCGGTGAAGGTTATGAAGGTCATGAAGGTTAAATCAGCGGTAAGATGGCGAATGCTCTTATCACAAAAGAAGACACTAGTCATCAGTCACAGGAGCGGAACGTTCCCGAAAGACGATTCTAATGTGTAAAATGCGATCGAGGCACAATGTTTACCAGCTTTTTTCTTTTTCTCTGCTGTATTTCTCACATATTTACAATTTCTCCGGGAAGAGACAGCAGGGTTCCTCGCTTCTCGCCGTCCACAGCCTCGGTGACTGATATTATCTGATGAATGATGTGAAGAAAACTTCAAGCAAATAAATTTACACGCCATCTACTCTGAAAACAAATTTCACACCGAGGTCTCGGCTGGTTCATCGTGCTTCCAGGATGAAACCCGCTGGAGATTGCGGCTGCATCGACCAAAGCGTGTGCAGCAGAGCGTTTTTACAGTCTGATGATTTAAGGGATGAGCCATTACTGAGTTTGGCTTTAATACAGGGGAAAAATAAATTCAGGGACTGTACCACTGTTCTAGTGATAAACACAAACAACCCCCCCAAACACGTACGCATGTACCCAGTTAAAATTAACATATTTTACATATTTTTCTATATATAATTATATGTATAAATATTAAGGGTTATCCACAATTAAAGATTTACATAACCGAATCAGAATTGTTGGATGGGAGGCTGGGTGACATGTCGTAAACTAGTAGTCGTAAACTGATTTGAACTTTTTAAAGCCACGGTGTACAAAACATCACTCAAAGATATAGAAGAAAATTGACATTTTAGATCAATAAACCTAAAATTAAAAAAAAAGGCCAAACCGCAGACAGGATTTGCATTTCACGTGTCGGCAAATCGAATTAAATCGATCCGAAAAACAATCGAAAATGAATTTACAGAATGAAATTAGAACAGAATGTAACTTTTCAGAATCTACCAGACATTCAATATAAAGTAAAACCTAAATCCGTCACTGGGGGTTGGATTTATTCAGAAATATTTATTAAAAGAGTGTCGAGGTCACGAGTATTGAGGTTCCACTGTACAGACCAAAAGTTTATATATATTATATATACAGTACAGACCAAAAGTTTGGACACACCTTCTCATTCAAAGAGTTTTCTTTATTTTCATGACTATGAAAATTGTAGATTCACACTGAAGGCATCAAAACTATGAATGAACACATGTGGAATTATATATGGAATTATATACATAACAAAAAAGTGAACTAAAAAATATGTCATATTGTAGGTTCTTCAAAGTAGCCATCAAGAGAATGCCAAGAGTGTGCAAAGCAGTAATCTAAGCAAAAGGTGGCTACTTTTTTGTTATGTATATAATTCCATATATAATTCCACATGTGTTCATTCACAGTTTTGATGCCTTCAGTGTGAATCTACAATTTTCATAGTCATGAAAATAAAGAAAACTCTTTGAATGAGAAGGTGTGTCCAAACTTTTGATCTGTACTGTATATATTTAGGCTGTCGAAAGTTTTGCTTTCTCCGAAACAATACAACGTAAGACGTCACGTATCGTGTGATTTTGTCATTACTGTGTTGGGAAACCAACCGAAAAAGAGAACTTAGAGATGTGAGGAGAACTGGAAGTAGAGTGCCAAAAAAAACCCTGCTTTTGTTATGCAATATGCAATTCAATGTTTTATATTGTACTAAAGTTTCTAGAAACTTCTAGAAAAGTCCGACATGCCAAAGAAGTTATTTCACTTATACACAAATAAATGGAAGGTAAACTGGGTTCAGGGTTCTGCTGCGCACGAGAGCAGAGGAACGTGTCTGTTTCCGTTTGCTGTTGGTTGTAGTGGATTCACACTAAAAGTGTGGAAACAGTGATGCAGCAAACACAGAAAAAGGCAAAAGCACAAGAGTTGGACTGTGAATGAATGGATGAACTTTCCTTGGAGTCCAAATGTGATGTTTTGTCTCTAAAAGAGGAACTTGTGTAAGACGGAGAACTGGAGAGAAGATGTGATCAGACTCCCTCACCCCCACACTCACACATGGAGGTGGAAATTTAATGGTTTGGGGTTGTTTTGGAGCAGGGAAGGTCCCGGAAAGTGAAAGGATTCCTGAACCAACATGGCTTGTTGCAGTTTTTCCGGATTAATAGCGAAACCTGGTCACCAAGGTTGACTGAAAGGTGACTTTACCATGAGAAAACGGAACAGTGGCGCCTCAGTGGTTCTGGCTTTTCCCAATTTGGATAAAAGTGTGAGCCAAACAAACAATAAAAACAGACATGTTTAGATAATACTAACTATTCACTGGTCCCTTTAGAAACACAGCCCTACAGAGTACACAAATTCCCACAGACCCGTTCTAGAGGTGAAGAATTTTGCTGTTTGGTTTTGAATCTACCTCTATGTGACTCGGGTGGTCTGTGGTTGGATGATATTTTGCGTGTGTGTGTTTGTGTGTGTGTGTGTGTGTGTGTGTGTGTGTGTGTGTGTGTGTGTGGACCCCCTGGTGTGTGATAACACGTCTACAGGCTGGAAAGCCATCTGCCACTCAAGAGCTTCATCCATCAAAACAAAGCAGCAGTGGCGGCCAACAAAGCACGTTCCAACCCATTCACAGACCACACACCCAACCAGCAGATGAATGTGTGTGAGAGGAGATGGGGGCTGGTGTTAGGTGGCGGAGTGTGAAGATATGCAGGAACCATTTAGTTTGAAATCCATGCTGAGCGTCTGCAGTGAGTGAAGAGCAAATGATAATAGCGCACTCTTTTCCAGGCTGAATAGGGATCGTGAGATTCGGCATATAAGTAAACGATGTTAAAAGTGTGAATTGATATTTATTCATGTAGAATTTTTAAGTAGATGCGCTGCACTTTTATTATTTAGAAAGTGACCAATAATTTGTGATCGATATTTGATATGCGGATCAATTTCTTTTCACTAAACCGTATCTCGAGGGAGTTCTCTCAGCACTGCTGCCGCTACGTGAATATGACGTATCGAGAGTCAAATAGAATACAGATTAACATGGCAGAGGTAGAGCTGTAACTTCCAGGAGAGAAAAGATTAACTGTTTAATTGATCGTATCATTGGCTATGCATCGAGATGCGAATCGCATCAGCCTCAGTTATGGAGATGCAAATCCCTAAGACTTATCATAAAAGTGAGCAGGTGAGGGGTTAAGGGCCTTGCTCAAGGGCCCAGCAGGGGCCCAGGGGTGGCTTAGCAGTGCTGGGATTGATTGAGCTACCAGTACCGCTACCACTGCATATGATCTAGCTAATCAGCCAGTCTCAGAGCTGCTGGAGTCAGCAAACTGGGAACTATAATGCACAACACTCTTTCTGAATCCCATTTCAATGCTCACCAGCCCACTCTACATCACATCTTTCTTCTCTTCTTTATTTTCCTCCTCTTCTCCCTCAGTGTCAATGAACAGGCTTCTCTTTCAGCATTCAATCGAATCGCTTTCACTCGTTTATTTTTCTCACAACAGCCGCACTAATTGCTCTCGCTGTACCCATTCAGTCCGTTTTGTTCTTCACGTATCTCTAACACGGGTCTGCTGGTAACGTTTCTGTCATCCTCGGTATTTATAGCGGCGTTCGCGAATCGTCACAGGAAATATCCGATGTAGAATCCGAACAGGTGATAAATCACTCTGAAGCTAATGCTAACCCGAGTTTCATTTCACGCGCTACAGTGAAGACGAGTCACATGCGCTGAAGTGACTCGAAGGGAAAAACATCACTAGACACTCTTCAGGGACTTCAGTTTGTCTCATGCTGAGAACCGAGTGAACTTTCTCTCGTCCCTCTCTCGTTCACTGCTGCATTTCCTCACCGGTTTCCACCAAATACCAGAACTTATTCTACTACTTTTTTTCCACCAAAGACAAATGCAAACTGTTCATGATCCCCATATAAACGTCTGTAATGCAGTATTTATACACGAGTACTCGAGCTGCACTGCTATTCATGGGCACAGGTCCACCACCAAACCTCTCATTTTAACTGCCACACCCTGAGGAGAAGAGATGAGAATGAGAAATGAGAAAAAAAAGAACAGAAAAGAAACAAAAAGGAGAATGAAAGGAGATATAATGAGACGAGAAGAGAGGAGATAGAGAGAGAAAGGAGAAGAGAAAATTATGAGAAAAGACAGAGAAGAGACAGAAAAGAGATGCTATAAAGGTGAAAAATGAAGTGAAGAGGACCAAACAATGTGAAGTTTCAAGAAGAGATGAATGAAGAGAAATAAAAAGAAGAAAATCTAAAGAGAAGAGAAGAGAACCAAACAATGGGAATGAAAAAAAAGAAGAGTTAAGAAGAGAGAACAAAATTTTAATATATATATATATTAAAAGAGAGAGAGAGAGAGAGAGAGAGAGAGAGAAGTGCAGTATAGATAGATAGATAGATAGATAGATAGATAGATAGATAGATAGATAGATAGATAGATAGAGAAAGATAGATAGATAGATAGATAGATAGATAGATAGATAGATAGATAGATAGATAGATAGATAGATAGATAGATAGATAGATAGATAGAGACAGTGAGAGAGAGAGAGAAAGAGAGAGAGAGAGAGAGAGAGAGAGAGAGAGAAAGATAGATAGATAGATAGATAGATAGATAGATAGATAGATATAGAGAGAGAGAGAGAGAGAGAGAGAGAGAGAGAGAGAGAGAGAGAGAGAGAGAGAGAGAGAGAGAATGTATACAGTATAAATGTACAGAATGCCCCTGAAACTCATAGTTTACTTCTCCATGAGGAGATCATGAGACTGGATGAGTAGAGAAACCCAAACACCTCAGTGTCCAGCTGTACCCCTGAAGCCCTGAGGCTCCTAACGCTCCATATCTACTGATCATTACCAGTAGAACATACCATTACTGCTCCCCGAGGAGGCAACGCTCATCCCAAGCTAAGCGTAAACACACTGGCAGGTCCATAAATATAACTTCCTGTTATTTTTACAGCCGGGCATTCCACATTACAATATATACAATATATATACTATAGGCTCAAATGTTTGTGGACACCCGACCATGCTTTTTGAAGATCCCAGTCTTCAAATATTTTGTTCCCTGTTATTATAAAAGCCACTTTCCTGGAAAGAAGGTCTACTTGATTTTGGAGTGTGATTGAGCAGATTTGTCAATCACATTACCTTAAACAGCACCTAGACACTGAATAATAGACATGCCCACATGCTTTCCCCCCACACAAACCCCCGCCCACACCCGGTCTCTTCAATGCCACAGAGGCAGTTGCTATGGGAACTTGTGAACTGATGTCAATGTTGCCTACTGCTGTAGGGATCATTAACGCGAAAAAAAAAAAAAGACACAATGGTTGAGAACTAATAAACACTTTTCAATTGTGTTAAAAATAAAAAAGTGAAAAATATCACGTGAAAACGTATCACAGTCTTTTGCTCAAATACTTTGTTAAAGCACCTTAAACACCAGTTGCAGCCTCAAGTGTCTTCGAGTTTGACTCTACGAGCTCTGCACCTATTTTTGAGCTCTCCAAAAATGTTAAAGTCTGGACTCTGGCTGGACCACTCGAGGACATTCACAGAGTCGTCCCATAGCCACTCCTTTGTTATCTTGGATGTGTGTTGAGGGTCATTGTTCTGTTGGAAGATGAACATTTCCCCAGTCTGAGGTCCAATGCGGTCTGAAGCAGGTTTTCATGTTCAACGTCTGTTTACATTGCTGCATTCATCTTTCCCTCCCAGTTACTGCTGCTGAAAAACATCCCCACAGCATTATTCTGCCACCACCATGCTTCACTTTAGGGATGGTATTTGCCAGGTGATGAGCGGTACATGGTTTCCTCCAGCATTCAGTTCAATCTTTCTTCCTTATGGTCTTAGAGACTTTTAAACTCCAGGCAGGCTCTCATGTGCCTTTTACTGAGGAGTGGCTTCTGTCTGGCCACTCTACCATACAGGAATGATTGGAGAAGTGCTGCAGAGATGGTTGTTCTTCTGGAAGGTTCTCCTCTCTCCACAGAGAAATGCTGGAGCTCTTTCAGAGTGACAACCGGGTTCTTGATCACCTCCCTGACTAAGGCATTTGGGTGATATTAAGAGTGTGATTATAAATCTTAAAAAAAAAAAATAATAATTCAAAAAAAAAATATATATATATATATACAAAACACTGGAGAGTGAGAACCACCATGAACACCAGTGTGTGATTATGAGTAATATCCTTCAACGGACAGTGACGTCTGTTGTACCTCTTACCTCTTCCCCTGAGAGATGGTGGGACCAGTCGAGCAGTGAAACGTGGAACAACACGACAATAACGAACAAAAGACCCTCACACGTGCTAATGATCATGACCATGAATCATGATGCAGTGGCTTGTCAGAAACCTAGTCCCGGTCCATAATCCAGTACACACACACACACACACACACACACATGCACACATGCACACTGGGTATATACTTAACGTAAATGGAAAAAAAAAAATCTGAAACGCTATTTTTTTAGCACTGTGGTTTTGTCCCCTGTCTGCTTTTTATACTTATTTTCCTGTCCAAAACAAACCCAGACGCAGAACATATACACACAGTGAGAGGAAAAATGTCATGTTGAAAAAGACTTACACTTTCACATTGACACACACACACACACACACACACACACACACACACACACACACACACACACACACACACACACACACACCACAATTACAGAGTGAGAATGAACTGTTCAAAAGTGAGCTCTTAAAATAGCCAGCGGGGGGAAGCGACAGCAGTTACACGGCGCACACACACACACACACACACACACACACACACACACACACACACATACACGAAAAATTTCCGCATATGTATAGCTGTGTGCCAAAGAGCGCATGGTTCTGGTACTTTCGGGTAAAATAACAGCAGCGTGTTTTGATTTAAACAGTTAGTTCTCAACACGCTTACACACACACAATTAGTTTGATAGCGTAACTACTTACTCGTGGTCTCTCTTTTTTTTTCTTCTTCTTCTTTTTGTATTTATACATTGTGTTGTATCTCCTGTATACTGTATTATGTCTCTATTCTTTTTATATAATCTCTGTCTGAGTTAAACATGCTCCTGAGGTACCAGTGACCAATTCTCCTTTCCTTTTCTTCTCCTCGGATCTGCCCGGTTCATCCTGACACCCTACCTCTGGATGGAGTTCTCTTCAATTGGAGACACTCTGATGGTTCCACATCTACAGCCCATGAAGTTACTAAGCAACTTGAGTCATTAATATCACCAGTTAACTACAATGGCTCAGGAACACAGGTCATGGGTTTCAGTTTTGAGTCTAGTTTCTTCTTCATACCATCTCAAGGAGTTTTTGCTATACCACACTCCCCAATGCGCTCGCTCATTATTGAACAATTAGAGGAAACAAACTAATAGGCGCTAAACGTACACATTCCTTTATTCAACCTTATAATATATATTATAACCTTATCTCTGTAAAGCTGCTTGAAGACAATGTCCATTATAAAAGCGCTCTACAAACTGAACTGAAATGAATTGGGTCTACCAGCACCCTCACCTAAGCGAAATGGTTCAGGATCAATAAGCCCAAGATACAGCATTTAAAGCCAGTAAGAATGGGGTGATGTGCATAAATTTAGCTTTGTACTATGTGTTCAAAGTGATTTTGCAAAATATGGGTAGCATAACATTTTGTCAGCACAACTGGCCAGCACTATAAACACCTGGTCAAAGCGCTAGCAATCAGCTAGTCAACTTGAATGTACCTACAAAGCTGAGGGAATCTGTTTTTCTACTGTAAATTCTCAAATCTTGGGCGTCGTACTGACCGTTCCCAGTCAGGCTTGAAGACTATGCTGGAATGTCAATCTGGCAATAAAAAAAATTACGCGAATACATTTATAGCATTTAGCAGACGCCCTTATCTAGAGCAACTTACAATTATCTCATTTATACTGAACTGAACAGCCGAGGGCCCATCAGTGGCAGCTTAGCTAATGGTATTTGAACTCACGACCTTCTGATCAGAAATCCACCATCTCAACCACCTCTTCCCCTAGTAAATTTCACTGAAGAACGTCGTGACTCCTGACTAGACCTATTCCAGCTCTATGTTACTAGCATTATATTAAATAGATACACGTCTGCTACATGTCAGAGCGGTGCTTTGCGATTTGCATCTCGCCGATAGTTCATGTTTATTTCTTTGGTTCAGACAGACAGCAAGTCATCAATTTACTTAAGAACCTTCTGGCATGCGTTTGACAACACATGGCCTAACTTTTCCTGTTGTGTCCGCAGAAAGTTACAGCTCTACCTCTGCCATGTTAAACTGTATTCTATGCGACTCTCAGGACACGCCTCGGTCTCTGGTTTAGTGACGAGAAATCGATCTATATTTTAAAAACTGGTCACAAATTATTGGTCACTTTCTACATAATAAAAGTACAGCGCATCTACTAATAATTCTGTAGAAATAAATCTGGTTTTACAGACGCAAATCTTTTAAAAACGACGCATCCAATGCCAAATTGTATTTAATCGATGCATCACATTGTTAACTTTTATGCCGATGTACCATCACAAGTTTCCTCTACTGACTCTGGTCTCCTGCTATAGGTGGAGGTCTGTACCAATAATCTAAAGGTTGAAGAAAATTGACCAATCAGGAGAGCATTCTGCCTATTATTTAAAAGCAGTACCCTGAAGCCTTTATCAGGGATTATAGGAAAAAAACTCGGAGCAAAAACGGAAGAACTGGCGATAATTTTTCACAATGAAAACACGTGTAATTTGCTCCACGGGTTTTATGCTGCTCTGTAACACAACACGTGTCTCCAAGCAAGAACGTGTTTGTTTTCACCCTCCCAAGCTGATAGATGCCATGTAAAAGAGGAGTACTCTAGTGGGCGGGAATTGGCAAGATCAAATTGTGGTATAAGTAAAAAGCGAACAAAGAGCGCACTTGACGTGGTTTTAGGATGCCACTGATGCCACGCATTTATTGAATACTATTAATAACATCTACTACAGAGAAGATGTGTATGATGTTACAATCAGGAATTAGATTTTTGGCACTGAATTTCATCAATAGTGATTTATAGTGTACACTCATTGTCTATATATATTTTTTTTGCAAAGGCCAAAACATTTCCAGTCATATCTGGTTCTTCTTTAAGCTGTTACCACAACGTTGGAGGCTCAATGTTCCTGTGCACAAAGCCATGCTGTACATGGGTTGGAGTGGAAGATCCTGTAGAGATCTGACTTCAACCTGATTGAACGTAATGAATTTGGAACGCTGACTGCTTGGAGTGGAAGATCTCCGGCTATAGAGCGCTGACCCTCAACCATGTTCAACACATTTTGGATGAACTGGAAAACTAACTGCACCCCAGGCCTCCTCATCTCACCTACATCAGCACAACATCTTCCCAGAGGAATGGAGGTTATTATAACAGCAAATGGGGGCTGTGAAATCCTATTCCAGACACTCTTCCTGTTATACCAGTGTCTACCGTAAATTTCTTTTTTCACTCTATTGCCATCAAGCTCTCGAATAAAACCAGTAGCCGTATTTGCGAGGAGATCTACAACAAGAGCTCTGTTTTATGAGAACATAGAAGTTAGTGTATTTTTTCCTTTATGTCTTTGTCTTAATTTTTCATTTTTATTTTTCTAAGCAAATTACATGTCAGGATACATTGTCTGAACAATAGTGGATCTAAATCTGAACCTTGTGGGACACCATATTTCAATTTTGTAGACCATGAAGAATTTCCCAGAAGTTGCGGCTCCAAATGCTAAAAAGGGCTTTAAGAAATTGTCGTCTTCTGTAACACAAAGATTTTTCATGAGAACAATTAAAAAAAAAAAAAAAAAAGGGTTTCAAGAAGCTCTAAAGAAGAACCTCATGTCTATGTTCTCCCACACAAACACACCTTTATAGGCTCTTGTAGGAAAAGAAGCACATGTACAGCGCATGTACATATACTCTGCCACACACACACGTACACACTCCCACCACCATGACACCTAATACACCCTAGTTTCCATGGTGACGTCTCGTATTTCTTTCACATTGTCTTCACTTTCTTTTGTCTCCTTTCAGTTTTAATTCTGGAAAACTGAAACAGCCACTACAATGGTTTATGAAGCGTCGAAAACATGGCTGATTACCTACACAAAATATAGATCAAACACACACACACACACACACACACACACACACACACACACACACCAAAATTCTTCTTTAGCCGCCGTGTGTTAAAGCGTCAGACATGTCTTCCCTAAGGTCCACTAACACCCAGGTTTTTAAATTCACACACACACACACACACACACACACACACACACACACACACACACACACACCAAAATTCTTCTTTAGCCGCCGTGTGTTAAAGCGTCAGACATGTCTTCCCTAAGGTCCACTAACACCCAGGTTTTTAAATTCACACACACACACACACACACACACACACACACACACACACACACACACACACACACACACACAACGTACTGAGAGTGTAAATCTAACAGAAGGAACCATGGGGAGATTATTAAAGCCATTGAACAACACATAACATCTCCTACACATTGTCTGCCTCTGAATAAAGTCTGATTTCAATCGGATTCACGTCGATCCGATCCGAGCACTTTCCTGAACGGCTCTCATTATTATATTATATATTATATGATATGCTATATAGGGGTGTGGTTGCTCAGTGTTTAAGGCTCTGGATTACTGATCAGAAGGTTGGAGGTTCAACCCTAGTATCGCCAAGCTGCCACTCTCGGGGCCCTTGAGCAAGGCCCCTAACCCTCTGTGCTCAATGTGAGCTGTATCATGACTGACCCTGCGCTCTGACCCTAGCTTCTAAACAAACTGGGATACACGAAGAAAAGAATTTCGCTGTTCTTTTAGTGTATATGTGACAAATAAAGCCTGAGCTTCTTCAAAGACTATTGTGACACCCACCATTTTCAACAAACTGTTACCACAAAGTTGGAGCCACACACGTCTGAGATGTTCGTTCCAGCATGATGCCCATGTGCACAAAGCCAGCTCCATGAAGATCTGCTTCACATGGGTTGGATTTGGTGGAAGATCTTCAATGGCCTGCTGTTCAGATCTGACTATTGAACATGAATTAAAATGCTGACTGTGCAGAGGGGCAGATCTGCTTTACATGGGTTGGATTTGGTGGAAGATCACCTGCTATATAGCTCCACCCCCTATTGAACATCATGATTTTTTCACGCTGACTGCACCCCAGGCCTCCTCACCTCACCTACATCAGTACCTGACTTTACTAACACTCTTGTGACTGAATGAATCTCCAACAATATTCACAAAATCTAGTGGTACACCAGAAGAGCGGAGGTTTTTTATAACAGCAAATGGGGACTCCACGTGGAACGGGATGTTCAAAAAGTAAGAACTTTGAATAAAATGTATTAATATGATATTTATTACTATTAAACACTCCATGAAGCACTTGCTACTTTCATCTCCTGACGGAAAACTATCAAACTTCCATGTGTTATATGTACAGATCCTTTTTCATGTCTCGAATCTGTGCCTCTGAACCCTACAGCTTACAAACAGGAAGCGGTTTGGCCGAAACAAGCCCCGTAACAATCTATTAGCAGCCCAGCGTAACACCTCCAGAGCCAAATCGATGCTCATCAATAAGCGCTCTGAGAGTGCGGCGATACCGAACCGACATCGTAATGAGCCGAGGACGTGCAGGATCGAGCTGACGCAGCAGGTCACACATAACAGACGCAAGCTCGTTATAGCACCGGAGGAGAGGAACCGAGCAGACCCTGAGATCTCGTTTCGAAACCCTCGCCATTAGTTATAATGGAGCATTGGAGTGATATAGAAGCGTTCGCTGTTCAACTTTTATTTATTTTTCAATAGCACTTTTAACAATGGAGATTGTTCCACGGCGGTTTTCCAGATTTAAATAATGACAAAAATACTTTTTAAGGTGTCTTTCTCTATAAGTTGGCAGAAAAACTCCTTAAAGAAACCTTGAGAGGAACCAGATTTAAAAAGGGAACCTCATCATCGTCTGGAAGACACCAGACGTCTGTTCATCATTAGATTTATCAGACGTATCATCTACACCATATGGACAAAACTTTCTGAACACCTGACCATAAGATTGCTGTGTTTTATGAACATCCTATTCCACATGTAGCTCCTATTTACCGGGTAATGAGAACATTTTGGAGTTTTTGACTCCTTGGCGATAATAATAATGAATCTTTATTGGGTGAATCCCAGATGACGATGAGGTTCCCCTTTTGAATCTGGTTCCTCTTAAGGTTTCTTCCTCACACCATCTCATGAAGCTTTTTCCTGCCACTGTCACCACTGGAGATTTTCAAGATTATTTTATGAATTTAAATTACATCGTTGTAATTATTTATTATTATATTATTAATTATATATAAAAACTGAATCGAATTGATTTAAACAAAAAGTGTCTCCTTCATACTTTCTACTCTTCACCCTGAATCCATGAGTGACACGGCGACTCTCAGTCCACTGATCACACGGCGGTTTTATGAAGTAGATTCCTGACACACGACTCCATTCATTGCGACCGCAGTTAGTTTATGTTCACCAATAAAATCCGGTCCGCTGTAAAATGACGTGATTGACGGTTCATTACAAAAAGGCGGCTCTGATGAGCCTCATCCTGCATCGCATACGGTGGAAGACGGAAAGACGGTGAATAATGAAGTGCTTCTTCGTCGTACTCTGGATGCTCCAGTGTCATCGAGGAAGGTTCCCAGGTGTCGTTTTGTTGACGACACATGGCGGTTTTCCACCAAATAATTGCTGAAGCAACAAACCGAGGTCAACACTGATCTTGAGTAATGAGTCTAATGATTTTTATCTTAGCAGGGACCAACTGTGTCTACAAGGATAGGAATTGAGACTTTTGGTTTCAGTGAGAACTTGAGACCTCACTAAATGTGGGATTCATCAGGAATTCCATCTGTCACAGATTCAACAAGAGAGAAGATGTGATCAAACTCCCTCGCCCCCACAGTTAAACATGGAAGTGAAAGCTTAATGATTTGGGGTTGTTTTGAAGCGGGGACTCTTCCGGAAAGTGAAAGAAATACTACACCAACATGGCTCCCATTCCACACTTCAACACCATGTGAATCCGTCTGACTGCGGCTCATTAGATCAGACTTCGACGAGTCGAAGCGTACGTCTAAGTTCTGTACGTTTTATTTAAAGCGCAGACAGACGTCTGGAGTGATCTCTATCATGGAACGTCGTGCCCAGTCACCGCACCTAAATCCTAGTGAACTGCTCTGGGATGAAACTGGATCGTAAAATATATCTCCAAGAACATCTTACCAAGTTTTAGAAGATCCACAGCAAAGTATTTTAGCGGAATGTTTGAAGAAACGAACATTTTCACTGAAAATAAAGTTCTGTACATTTATAGATTTGTTTGGTCGAAGTCACTCTTCAGACCGTTAGTGTTGGGAAGATCGGATCATCTTAGTGACTCTTTGAATCTCGTTCATCAAAATGAATGAATCTTCTTTTGAGTCATTTGGTTCATTCATAAGCAGATCCCACAAAATGTCTACATACACAAACTTTGACTTTAGTTCCAATAATTTATGTGCGTATATATATATATATATATATATATATATCTACATAGCATCTGTGGAAATCACGTAATAAATGAACAAAGGGCTCGGACTAGAAGCGTCAGAACGACTCAATTTGGTTTCCTGCACATAACCTATGAAGATGCTTTGCTCATACACGTCCAGTTGAAAATGAACGGATCACTTTTTGAGGCGACTCGTTCTTCTGAGTCAGATAAAAGACTCGTTTGAAATGAACGAATCGTTCGTGAAACAGATCGTCGTCCGTGCCAGACTACATAGCACAAGTGGTAGCTTTGACATCGCAGCGTTGCTATTTCAGGACATCAGTGAGCCTCCGTCAGACGGAAGGTTCTGGAGTTTCGTTACGGCTGAAATATGAATGTGCACTTAACTACTACTCATTAGAATTAATCCATTATAACTAATCAGCGCATCTCTATCATCACCTTTACTGACATTTCTACACCCTATGCATGTGTGTGTGTGTGTGTGTGTGTGTGTGTGCATTTGTCAGCCTGTGCTACCAGTAATGAATTCCAGCCGTCTCAGTCTATCAGCCTGAGTAAGTCAGGCAGGCCTCAGTGGGATTGCCTCTGGCTGTTGCCCAAACACTACTGCACATGACTCCGCACACACACACACACACACACACACACACACACACACACACACACACCGAATGCACAACAAGGACAGTCCTCCTCACACGCACTCTCTATTGTCCTTCTGACTGTGGAATACAATGAGAGGATTTGCTTTTAAAAGCCAAACAGACTTTACTCATGCCAGTGTCTTGCAGCAGATGATGATTCTTACACAAACAGGAATTCCTGAACGCATACACATTAAAATAGGCATCACAACACACACACACACACACACACACACACATACACACACACACACACACACACACACACACACTATCGCACATGGTTAACTGTCATCTCTAAGCCACTTCCTCTTAAAAACAAGTCCTGTTTATACACACCGGTTTAAGCGACCTGCTCGAAATCGATCTGAGATCCGAGGTGTTTCTGTTCTTTTCGCGGTTACGCGTCTGCTCCGTGTTCATACGCCTGAGATCAACCAACACATTCCTGGAGTGACCGGTGACCACTTCTCTTCCTCCACCCTCTGTCTCTCAGTGCTTCCGTCGTCTCTTTCTCACAGGTGGAGATTTAAACACGGCTGAACAAATAAGGACAGTGTTGTCAATCCACTCCATGTGCCTGGCTGTCTCACACAATTCAGTGGGCACTTGGGGACACTTTATACAGCAACGTAGTGTGTGTGTGTGTGTGTGTGTGTGTGTGTGTGTGTGTGTGTGTGTGTGTGTGTGTGTGTGTGTGTGTGTAAGTCATGTATTATTAATTTTTTATAATAATATTCACATTTACAGCATTTGGCATAAACTTACATTTATCTCATTCATACAACTGAGCAGTTGAGGATCAATGAGGATCTGTAGGAGCTTGATCACCTTCTGATCAGAGATCCATTGAGATCAATTTTTCTGAGGAACATTGTGACACCTGGATGAACTTATTTCATGTGCATTAGGGGCCTTGATCAGGGGCCCGGGAGTGGCTGGTTGGTGTAAGTGGGATTTGAGTGAGTTTAGCTTTTATTTAGCTTTAATGTCGCTTTATTAGGCTTTAAAACAAAGTTATGAACTTTAAAGCAGGAACTCAGTGTTTGCATTAAAGCAAATAATCTACATGATTCATAGTGTAGGGAATGACTTCTCCAAATAGAAGTTTTCTTCATTGGTTTATTTTTTCATTATTGGAAAGTTGAAATAGATCTGAGCCTTGAGTCAAACCTGGGGTCTGAGTTCAGACACTTACCCCGTTAACCCGGTCTACACGACACCTTCAATATTCATTCACGTGTAATCCCTCATATCCACGAGTCAACCTGGAAAGTCATTGGACCACATCTCTGTATCACATCTATATTATATAGACAAAAGTATTGAGACACCTGACAATTCCAGCCATATGTGTGATGTCTCTAGATGTGGCAGCCTGAAATGTTTTTCCATCGTTTGAACTACCAGACCCAATCCTGCTCCAGCGTACACCATTGTCTACAAAGAAAGAAAAATGGAGATCTTCTTTACACAAGATCTCCTGCTATAGAAGACCCTATTGAACCCTATTGAACTCAAACCCTCTTCCCCTCACCTATATCAACACCTGACCCAAACACACAAACACACTCGTGTCTTAATAAATCCCACACAAATCTCCATAAAATCTTGAAGAACACCTTCCCACAAGAGTGGCGCTTATTATGACGGCAAATGTGGAACAGGATGTTTCAAAACCTTTTGCCTGTATCGTTTATGAAGCAAGGACTTTGCTCAGAAGAAATATTTCATCCTCTATAGTGTATGGGTAGCTGGTGGTTGGTGTGCTTCTCCTCGCTTTGATCCCTCAACCTTCTCACACATCTGCGTTTTTCTAGATTTTTATCCGCCATCATTATGCAGAAGAGTATAACGCAGCGATTTTAAGCTGAGCCACAATGAATCAGAGTCGTCAGCGTCTTCAATCTGACAGGAATATCCGGTCGGTCTGGTTGGCTTTGTGTGTGTGTGTGTGTGTGTGTGTGTGTGTGTGTGTGTGTGTGTGTGTGTGTGAGACAAAGAGAAAGAGAAAGACCTGTAAACACAAGTATCACCAGGTACAAAAGTGCAGTCAAATTCAATGTAGCTAATCCAGAGTCTACGTTCTATTCATGGAACAAAGCGAAAACACCATTCAGAATTTTCTAATCTAGAAACGCAACCACAGCGACATCTTTTCATGACACCACTTTCGAAGACGTCCTACATAATTACGTTTCTCAAAGTTTGTGCAGTTTGAAAAAGTCAGGTGTCCGGATACTTTTGGTCTGTTTTGTCCTTCATCAAGCTTTGCATTTGAATACAGATTGGAGAAAGAGAAGTTCCTGACTTTTGATTTTTGGAGAAGTTTATCGAGCAAATGGAGAAGATAAATATAAAAGTTTAGTCCCAGCGATGTTAGGAAGCTGGTGTCAAACATGACACAGAGTGTATGGAGCACAGAGGGTTAAGGGCCTTGATCAAGGGCCAAAGAGTGGCAACATGGCAACACTGGGGCTTGAACTCCCGACCTGCTGATCAGTTACCCAGAATGCAAACACTGAGCTACAACGTCTCATAAATTGAGTAATTATATATAGGAAAACCATTAAACAACGAATTATCAAACCTCCAGTCTCCTCTCTTGACTCCTGTATTGACTCCTGTTCTGATTCCTATTTTGACTCCTGTTCTGACTCCTGTTTTGACTCCCAACCTGACTCCTGTTTTGACACTTATACTGATTCCTGTTTTGACTCATGACCTGATTCCTGTTTTGACTCCTATCCTGACCCTGTTTTGACTCCTATCCTGACTCCTGTTTTGACTCCTATACTGATTCCTGATTTGACTCCTATCCTGACCCTGTTTTGACTCCTATCCTGACTCCTGTTTTGACTCCTATACTGATTCCTGATTTGACTCCTATACTGATTCCTGATTTGACTCCTATACCGATTCCTGTTTTGACTCCTATTGTGATTCCTGATTTGACTCCTATACTGATTCCTGATTTGACTCCTATACCGATTCCTGTTTTGACTCCTATTGTGATTCCTGTTTTGACTCCTATACTGATTCCTGGTTTGACTCATGTCCTGATTCCTGTTTTGACTCCTGTCTTGGCTCCTGCACAATCTAAAGTTATATGATAAATTTCACAGGGAGAATTGGAGTTGATTGATTGATTAATTGATTGAACAGGACACGGGATACTTTAAAAGCCGTGAGATCGCGCACTGAGCCGTCAGTGGAAATGACTCACCGTTTCCACAGTGTCGGTCTGCCTGCTTCTTAGATGTGCAATGAGCTTGTTTCATTTCCACGTCTGCTTTCTACATTAGCTGTCTGTCAGACTTTAACCTTCTGTCCGTCTGTCTGTCTCTACAGAACTTCCTACACGGGCCATAACAGTTCTAACGGGCACAAGCGCGCGCGCGAAGCGGAAGTGAGGGGGAGGTCGTCCTGTCTTTCAGTTTTTCTCTCTTTTTTCACTTCTCTTCTCTTGTGGTGGTGATGGTGGTGGTGGTGATGTTGTTGATTGTGATGGTGGTGATGGTGTTGGTGGTGGTGGTGGTGTTAATGATGGTGGTGGTGTTATTGGTGATGATGGTGGTGGTGATGGTGGTAGTGATGGTGGTGGTGTTAATGGTGATGATGGTGGTGGTGATGGTGGTGTTAATGGTGATGGTGTTGGTGATGGTGTTGATGGTGTAAATGATGGTGGTGGTGTTAATGGTTAAGGTGGTAGTGATCGTGGTGGTGTTAATGGTGATGGTGGTGATGGTGGTGATGGTGTTGGTGATGGTGTTGATGGTGTTAATGATGGTGGTGGTGTTAATGGTGATGGTGGTAGTGATGGTGGTGGTGTTAATGGTGATGGTGGTGATGGTGGTGATGGTGTTGGTGATGGTGTTGATGGTGTTAATGATGGTGGTGGTGTTAATGGTGATGGTGGTAGTGATCGTGGTGGTGTTAATGGTGATGGTGGTGATGGTGGTGGTAGTGATGTTGGTGGTGATGGTGTTGGTGATGGTGGGTGATGATGGTGGTGGTGAAGGTGGTGGTGATGGTGTTAGTGATGGTGATGATGGTGTTGGTGATGGTGGTGGGGGGGGATGTTTAATAAAAATAAAAAAACCAATTCGCCTCTGTCCGCCCCGCAATTCCATGGAAAGAGCGTGAAGGATCCGCGTCAAATGTATCGTTTGCGACAAAGGGTCCTACCTAACCCTAACAAAACACACACACACACACACACACACACACACGCGCGCGCGCGCGCGCGCCGATGCCTCCCGCTTTCCGATCACAGTGCACGCTTTCTCCAGATCATGGTTCCTGAACATGTCAGAATATCTCATGACCGCGGCCGGTACCCAGAAATGGATAAAAAAAACAAGCAAAACCCCACCAAAAAATATTGTGGACGCGCGTAAAATAAATCAATAAAAGGGCCATGGGTGAGAAGGTCCTACCTGGCTGAAACATACTTTGGAAATAGAAGATGACCAGGATGAAAGATCCCAAACATGTGGCGAGGACCATCCGGCAAATCCTGCTCATCCTCATCAGGTCGAACAGCATCTGTTTCATGGCTCGGCGGAGAGAACAGACGGGGGGACACGGGGACAGACCGCGCACAGAGACAGGGACCACCAGCACCAGCGTGCTGCCTGTGTGTGTGTGTGTGTGTGTGTGTCTGAGTCGCGATCTGATGCTGATGCTGCTGCTCGCTCGCTGCTCACTGTGGGGTTGCCAGATTGCAACCGGTTCAATGCAACAGATCCACCTCCTTACAAGTGACGTAGGCATAATACCCATATATGGACATCCGGCTTTATTCGATTGCCAGAACAATGTAAATTTATTTAGACATAAACTGTGACTTTTCCTCCATAAAACTTCATTCACGACAGAACATCTCACTTAAATAGTATTAATAACCACAGAACAATGTGTATATAAAAATTAAAATAAAATAATGTATAGATTTGTTTTTGTGTTTTATGGAGCATCGTTAACATAAGAATTACAAACTATTAAAGAAACAATGACGATGAAAGTTTCCTTATAATAAATTTGCACTAAAATATTTGCCAAGAATAAAAAACCACTGAGCAATGTACTGAATCTGTGGGGTTATGATTAAAAGTGTGTCCTGATTTTTGTCTTAAACAAAAAAAAAAAAGAACAGCACGATATTTTCACACAAACACAATTATAGACCAGATGTTTTCTTAATATAATGTAAAAGTGTAACAATGAGATAATGTATAGGAATTATTGCTGTGAATTACGTACATGTACAACGGTTCATATCCATGCATTATTATATTATATTATATAGAGGATAAGATGTTTGATTTTTGATCAGAAGGTCATGGGTTTAAATCCCAGCACTGCCTTAAATGTATTATATTATATCTACATTTTAACATCAGCATATTCTTACAGGTGCAGATTATTAAATCAACATATGCAGAAATGTCATTGTATATCGCCCTCAGTATAAACAGCAGTATTCAGACGAGTCTTTTGCACAGTCGGTCTATAAACTGACCCTCGTCTTCCTCACATTTCCACTTCACCACATTTCACATTAGTTTTCTAATGTGGGATTTTGCATATTTCTCACCTCACACTTTGTTATTGCACTAATGGACTGTTTACACAAAACTCTGCTCTTTTGCACACTGATCTCTTTGTATTGCTGCTCACCATTAACTTATTACCATTGTATATATACCTGTTCTCTGTTTATAGTAATAGCAATATATTCTGTTCACCGTTTACATCCTTCTGTAAATCTCTGATTATAGTAAAAGGCATCTGTAAATCATGTTCATAGTACATATATACTCATCTGTATATTACTGTTTATAGTCCTATATTACAATTCTATTAAATTTATGTAAATCATGCAAAAACTATATATCCTGCACTTGCTGTTATTGCACTCTGGTTAGACCCAAACTGCATTTCGTTGCCTTGTACTTGTACATGTGTAATGACAATAAAGTTGAATCGAATCGAATCGATCGTTTTTTTCCCCCATTTCATGTTACATCTATTTGATAATAGACTCGAACACTGCTTACGTATTTTTAGTAGAATCTCAGCAGTCCATTTTTACTTAAACGTGTACTAACGTGTGCCGTGTATTTTACACCTGCCTGGAACTGCCTGGTTTTTTTGTGCAAAACACAAAAGTATGAATGATTCATTCAAAACTGTTTTGAAAAGTTCGTCTTGTAAATGCGCTTTTTATTGAATCTGCGACCAAGTCAGTTTCTGAAATGAAAAAAAAAAACAGCTATTAAATCTACATGAACGTATGTGAGCTTGTGCAGTTTGCTACAGATGCGGTTTGGGAGCTCTGACTAGTGCGATCTCTGAACGTCCAATCGAAGGACCTGAAACGTGTTGGGGCGTAATCGGAGTAATCTGATTGGTTACATCAACAGCTTCAAGTAACGTAAAGTTTATGATTTAAAAAAAAAAATCCTGCTCTTTCTTCAGCAGCACGTGATGTGACGGCTGAAATCCGATTGGATAAAAACCTCCAACGTGTACAGACACTAGGTGGCGCTGCAGTGCTCTATAGAAAAGCTATGAAATGAAGAGAAGGGATTATTTAGAATAATTTAATACACAGTCATAGACAAAAATGTATTTAAACTTAAGTCATTAATTAATATATTAATTAGTTAATATATTGTATTTATATTATATATTGAAGCGTAATACATGACAAGGTTACAAGCATAATAACATGATGCATTTGATCCCAATCTGGCAACCTGAAGCTTAGATCCGTCCCTGGAGTGAACTATTCTGACTGAGTCAGAGGGGACGATGCATGGAGTCACAACACAACAACCCCCCCTGCTAAGAGAATAAGCTCGTCCATACAGTACTAAAACAAAGACAGTACACATCAACACATCCCTATACACACACACACACACACACACACACACACACACACACACACACACACACACACATTTCAATACATATTCGTTCATTCATTTATTACATTTATTTGCTCAGGAAGTCCTACTAATAAATCCTGTCCCAAGTAGCAACCATGCAAAACTCACCATTAAAGTACACATATTCATATAAAAACACAACATGCACAACACAAAGGTCACCTACTAAAAACACGCAGGTTATTAATACAGCAAATAAAGATTACATGTGGAATCGGATGTTTAAAAAGACACACATACCCAGTTTTAAGCTCAGGTGTCCACAAACGTTTGTCTATACAGTGTATATAATTATACATTCACTAACTACTTTATCACCATTACTGCTGCTATTTCATTAGAAAAATATCTACTGTTTTTTAGGATTATATGTTTAATACATATAATAGAATATAGGAATAAATGTACAATATGAAAAAAGAATAGTATCTATCTATCTATCTATCTATCTATCTATCTATCTATCTATCTATCTATCTATCTATCTATCTATCTATCTATCTATCTATCTATCTATCTATCTATCTATCTATCTATCTATCTATCTATCTATCATCTAATCATCAGGGTTATAAAAAAGTGGTGTTATGGCGACATCTGCTGGTTAGATTTTGCAGTTAGTAAAAAAAAAAAAAAAGAAAATCCCCTTTTTTTATCTTTCTGTTCTTTCAGTCTTAAAACTGTTACTTTTTTCTTGCTCTTTTTTCTTTCTTTTTTTTTTAAATTGCTTCTAGATCGACAGACAGACAGACAGACAGACAGACAGACAGACACACACACAGACAGACAGACAGACAGACAGACAGACAGACAGACAGACAGACAGACAGACAGACAGACACACACACACACACACACACAGACAGACAGACAGACAGACAGACAGACAGACAGACAGACACACACACACACACACACAGACAGACAGACAGACAGACAGACAGACAGACAGACAGACAGACAGACAGACACACACACACACACACACACACACACACACACACACACACACACACACACACACACACACACACATTTTATATATATATATAAAACATGTAGGTAACAATAGGTAGGTCTTCTTCTACTGGTATACAGCGAACTAAAGGTGTTGAGATTTGTCTCCTATATCCAGAAGGTCCTATTCTTCTTCTACATCTTCTTCTTCTTATATAGTGATCATCCACCTTTTTTTTTTCCAGCCCTTTCTGATCCATCCTCGAACAGTAGTACTTCTGGATGGAGGCCACTTAAAGTTGAAACCACTCTCTCCTGCTGAGCATGTTCTCCACATGAGCAAGATCCATGACGTGGATCCATGCTGAGTGAGGTTAAACCAAACAGAGAAAAACATGAAGATATATTTGGATTGTAATTCATATGAACTCTCAAGTGTTCGTTATTTTAACGTGAACTCTGATGGAACTCTAATGAACGGACATGTCGGTGTTGAAGATGAGGTTTGGATGAGACTTATTCTTTAGGTTCCTCTCAAGGTGTCCAGTAGATCATTTACCAGGGAAATGTCTATTTTTTTTAAGATTTTATAAATAAAATACGATTTCACTGAGCAGAAGGGATACAGGGGACATGAGGAGAAGAAGAAGAAGAAGAAGAAGGAGGAGTTGAATGGTGGATGTGTGAAGAAGAAGGAAACGTCACAGTGCTGGAGTTTAATGTGAAGCTTCTTTGTGATCAAATTTAAATGAAATAAGTGTTGAAAAGTGTATTTTGTTGTTGAGTGTTAAGAGAGAGGACTGGAGCTCTGGGCCTCCAGCGCGGGTGTCGTGGCTGTGACTCGGCCTCTAGTGGGAGCAGGAGGCGGTGCAGTATGGCGGCGCTCTCCGCGCTGGGACTGGTCCTTTCGCAGCCATTTTCTGTCCAACCACACGGCCGATCGCAGACGCGAACCAACCAGGGCTTCATTGCAGGTTTGTATCCGACTCCGGCCAATGATTGCTAACCGATTTCTCGTTAGCTCGAATGAAAATGTCCGTCGTCTCGGCCAGATCTTTTTTCGCTTCTTGTCCGTCTTCAAATGTGACATTGAAAAAGCAGGAAGTGTTGAGAATGAAGCCGGGTTCAGGGACCGGGGTTTCGGGGAGACTGGAGTCCGGGAGTCGAGGCCCGAACCTGGTCCTGCGCTCCGGATCTTCTTTGTTGAATAGAAACATTTACACCGCATTTTATACAAAAACTATCGCATTTCTCCTGGAATAAAATGTCCCAAAAACATTCCCCAAATGGGATTCTGACTAAACGGGGAGTTTTATACGGTGCTGGTATGTGATTTTTAGAGGAATTTGATGATAAAATCCGCGGTAAAATGGTGCTGCAGTGACGGTTATTTCAGCCGCCTGTAACCGCCGCTAGTCAGGCGGCTCCTTGGGTAAGCTAGCTGTGTTTACTCCTTATCAAACTTATTTTATTTATTAAGAGCGATAAGAATAATAGAAAACGATCAACACATATTTAAGATGAGTTTAATTGCAGTTTTCTCGGTTTTGTTTTATTTATATTGGCGGAATTCCGCTCTGTTTTTCTGTGTTGTTTTGAATGCAGTTGTGCTAGTTCAGAACAGGCGCGCTGACTAGCTTGCTAGCATCCCAAATATACCACCACGTACCTGCTGTGTTTTTTTTATTTATTTTTTTGCTATTTAAATGTAAAAAAAAAAAAAGCAATTTTAATGTTTTTTATTGTTTTTTTAAATGTATTTTTAGATGGACGGAGACAGCAGCACCACGGACACCTCGCAGTTAGCTATCACAGGCGATTATATGACCGGTGGTCACTACGTGCTACAAGCACAGGACGGTAAATAGATCATTTCTCATATCGCTATTAGTGCTTATTATGCCACAAAGCATCGCTGTTATAACACCTATGCGTATATGTCGTGTTATCTATGTGTATTGTATGCTACATTCCCACAACTAGGGATTGCTACCCATATATTTCGTGTCGAGTCGAATGCAGCGAATCGCCTCAAAGGAGTCGGTTCACGCCACAGAGCTCGATTCGGTTCACATTTTAGATCGTGTTTCTGCAGGGAATTAATCCTTCCTGCATGGCAACTGAGACCGGATTTAGTCTGTGTGTGTGTGTGTGTGTGTGTGTGTGTGTGTGTGTGGATAAAAATAAATTTTTAAAGTTGTGCTTCTTAGGGAGGCAAAAACTAATTATGGAATGAGTCGAGTGAATTAGCTCGGTTCGCGAATGAGAGTCGACTCTTTTTTTTTTTTTTTGTTTGTTTAAAACTGAGTTTACATCCTTTAGAATGAATCATTTCATGTATAAAGATTCATTTCTATTATTGATTTATTTTTTACTAATTTTAATTGTGTATCTGTGAGTAAATAAATAAATAAATAAATATATGACGATGTATACTAAAAAACAGACTTCTAAGATGCACGATGTCCGGTCATATTCAGTAAAGAATTTTATCCAGATCATTTTATACGCCTGAATTAGTAGTTATATTTAAAATACGGTCTATTAAAACGATTTATTGCAGGCCAAACGTTAGTCCTAGATGATGTCGACGTGGTGTTTTGATGAGCTCTCCTTCAAACGAAAGCGATGAGTTTAGTTTAGTTGCATGCTTCGATCATGTGTTCTGTATTGACCAAAAAACACTCATGATCTTCTTTAAAGTCTGTGTTTGTGGTTGCAGAATGTGGTACAGATGTCCGTGGTTATGTTTGGGTTCCTGGAGTTAGTGATGCTGCAGATTTCCAGTTACAGAAAAAAACCACGATTTTGCTGCTTTGCAAATGAGCTGTAATGCACTCTACACCGCCACCTATTGGTCGATTATAATTCTGCATTATTAATAGTTCGATGTTCTAGTTGCGTCGTAGTTTCTGTCGGTCTAATGCTCCGAAAACACGCTCAGCGTTCAAATAAATACCTGAATGCATGTCCCCTCGATCTAGATGACGGTGAGGAAAGTCTTCATGAGCACGACGATGGCAATGGCTGCAAAGACAATCTCCGAGAGCAGGATATCTACCTGCCCATCGCCAACGTAGCTCGCATCATGAAGAACGCCATCCCACAGACAGGAAAGGTTCGTGTCTCGGTCGTTCATTCGCCAGTTTTTTATTTGTTTTCCGAATAACCCTTAAATGTTCCGTTTTGCCCCGAAGATCGCGAAAGACGCGAAAGAATGCGTGCAGGAGTGCGTGAGCGAGTTCATCAGCTTCATCACGTCGGAAGCCAGCGAACGATGTCATCAGGAGAAGCGCAAGACCATCAACGGCGAGGACATCTTGTTCGCCATGTCCACGCTGGGCTTCGATATGTACGTGGAGCCGCTCAAGCTTTACCTGCAGAAGTTCAGAGAGGTACAGGTTCTCCCTCTCTTACACACACACACACACACACACACACACACACACACACACACACACACACACACACACACATTTCTTAATGTTAGTGCAGTGGAGTAGATCACGGGTTTTGTGGTGTTTTTCCAGGCAATGAAGGGTGAGAAGGGGATTTCAACAGTGGCAGTCGCAGAAGGCCTAAGTGAAGAGCTCACAGAAGACACTTTCAGTGAGTATTGTATTCAGTTGTGACACGTGAACATGCGTGCATCTTTTTGAACATCTCATTCCACATGTAGTCCCCATTTGCTGTTTTAATAACCTCCTGTCAACTCACTGGGAAGATGTTCCACTAGATTTGCTGTAGATTTGTGCTCATTCAGACAATAGTTTCAGGTCCTGGTGAAGGTGAGGAAGTGAGGTGAGGAGGTTTCTGGGGTGCAGTCAGCGTTCATGTTCAATAGGTTTGAAGCTCTATAATAGGAGATCTCCCACTCCAACCCAAAGCACATCTTCATGGTTTTGGAACAAGTTTGGATCTTCTAGTTCAAGCGCTGGGAAAATTTCATGCCCACACATCTGACATATCTTCGTGGCTGGGGAAAGTTAGGTGTCCCAATATTTTTGGCCATATAGCGTGGCGGTCGACTGATAGTGGATTTTACATTGAGATATGTAGGATCATACTTGCCGATAACCGATTAATTAATCGATTGTTTTTACGAATACTGGATTAAAAAACCGCAAAAAGAAACATAACATTTAATGTAAAATAGTACTAATCTTTTATTCCAAAACAAAAAAAAAAACAGTACTGATTCTTGAAAATGTTCTAAAAGAATTAGAATTTAAACTGTTTTAATTTATTCTGAATAAATAAAGTTACATTAAAACCAAAGACAAATAAACAGCATGCAGCATCAGTGATTCGCCTCTAGAGGCCGCTCTTGTACTGTATAACGTGACCTGGAAAAACGTATGGATTTTTTTTTTATATAGTTCCAGCAATCAACTATCGCTACTGAGTAGCCCTCTGATATAGCGGGTGTGTGAGTCCAGGCTCTAGTTTCCAGTCCTTGGTGGTGTTCTGGTTGAGGGCCCTAAGTGCCACTGTGAGGAAGCTCCTCCTAATTCATTCCCTGGTGGCCTTCAGGAAGCAGATACCGCTCCTTGACCAGTCTATTGGTCCTGACTAGTAAAACGTGGTAGTTTTTACAACCCTGCTTTATATTCACTGTTCATGTTTTTCTTTTTTCCTTTGGTGTTGCAGCAAATCAGTTACCTGCCGGACTGATCACAACCGACGGCCAACAGCAGAACGTCATGGTGTACACCACGTCATACCAACAGGTGTGTCTGAAGGTCCACAAACACATTTCGACGAGATACTTTAAAACCTCAGAGCTGTGTAGGAAGAAGTACATAAACCATGTAGTTAAAGTAGAGACACTCAGTAAAATGTGACTCCAGTAAAAGGAAAACTTTCTCTTGAGTAAAAGTACAAACGTACTTAAGTATCCAAAGTAGTGATTTATTATAGCTGTTGTTTATCACAAGACTCTTATCTCCTATTCTCTAATAAACTGAAAAGACTGTGACTCTTAGCACACTGATCTATTAATAGAATGATATTTAATGAATCAAACACTGATTAATTTCTATTATAATTATCATGAAAACAAAACCTTCATTTAATCCCCTTTTTTATGCGTAATTTTAATTTGGCTTCAGGTCTCCTTATTAAAATCAAAATGGGTTTAAAACAGAGCGTGCGCTCGACCCCGATTAGTTTCTTGCTGTGTTTGACCAGTTACGTTTTTATTCACTCAAATATTTTATATATATATATATATATATATATAAGAAAAATTGTATAATGATTTTGAGTGAAAAGTAAAATATTTGACTTGGAAATGTAGAGAAGGTAAAGTAAAAGTCTCCCCAAATGGAAATACTTGAGTAGCTTGGTGTGCTTGTGCTCGACTGACCAGCAGACTCACCAGACCTGAACCCCATAGAGAATCTCTGGTGTTGTCAAGAGGAAAATGAGAAACAAAAGACCAAAAAATGCAGATGAGCTGAAGGCAACTGCCAAAGAAACCTGGGCTTTCATACCACCTCAGTAGTGCCACAGACTGACCTCCTCCATGCCACAGACTGACCTCCTCCATGCCACAGACTGACCTCCTCCATGCCACACCAAATTGTGGCAGTAATTAAAGCAAAAGGAGCCTCAACCAAGTATTGAGTACAGATACAGTAAATGAACAGACTTTTCAGAAGACCAACAATTGGATGCTGTAGATTAAATCTATTCCTTTCACGTGAATGAGGAGACCCAAAACCCATGTAAAGCAGATCTTCATGGCGCTGCATTGTGCACAGGGGCATCGTCATGCCGGAACTGGTTTGGGGTTCCTCGTTCAAATGAAGGGAAAATATGTGAAAAAGTATCCCAATTTTTTCCCCTTATAGTTCATAGATCATTTACATTTTTAATTAAAGGATTTATTTTTATTATTATTTTACAAAAGACACATTGATAATGGAGTTTAACTGTTCTTCCTCTTTTCTTTGTTTTCTTTAGATCCCTGGTGTTCAACAGATCCATTTCTCATGACCTGGATAAGCTTGAGCTCATGCACTTGTCCACAGACTGCTCCGTCACCTAGTCAAGTTTCACAGGTGGCTTTGGAGGACAGAAGAAAGAGATTTTTGTACATTTTTTTTTTCTTTTTTTTCTTCTTCTTCCTCAGTGTGTAATTTCAAGCAGTCTTTTGTTAGTTCTCTAATACACATTCGTTTTTAAAACCGTCACATTCTCAGAGTGGAGACTGGCAATCGGATTTTCTTTGTTTTTGCTGAGTTTTCTGTCCCATGTGTTTAGGTTTTTAAAGAGTTTGTGGGCGGCTGGGTGGGGGTTGGGCGGGGTTGGGTTAAAACCAGGTTTACATAATTATTCACAATAAATGGATTCCATTGAGTTGAGTTTGAATCATGTATGATAACTTCATGGGTTGTCAATTTGGAGTTAATTTAAAAAATAAAATGAAGGAAATGCACACACGAGGGTGATGCTGCTGCCTACGTAACGTAACGATCACGGCTGTGCAGATGTGGTCCTACAGCCACATCTTGGCAGCGACGAGCGGCTGCTCCTAACTCCACTAACAAACACCTTTTCACCATGTCCACACGAATACGGTTTCGTTTGAAAGTGCAGATTTATTTATTTTGGGCCTTCCATCCACACCGAAACGTAGCTTTTGGAAACAAATGGCTAGAAAAGTCAGGTGTCCCAATACGTTTGTTCATATAATAGTGCAGGTGTTTAATAATGAAGCAAATGCAAACTAATTAATCCTAGGTCATATATTTTACAGGATGTAGCTTAAAAAAATAACGCGAAATAAAACTGATTTAAAAACGCAGCTAAACAGCTAAAACACGAATTTGTGAAAAAATATATACGCTAACAAATCTGTACAATAAAAAAATAAGTTAAAGTTTTAACAAGAAGTATAAATGCACTCGAGTTCCTATAAAAAAGAATAAAACACTGCAGTATGGCTCCTGGGGATCTTCGTTTCGGGGGCCTGGTCTCAGATGGTGTGAGGGGAAGTTCCTGTTCCATCATGAGCTAGAGGAATGAAACCACATGTAACAGTCAGGAGTTGAAAAGAAAAAAAAGTGTGTTACTGAATTAAACAGGAAGTGCGGTGTGTGTGTGAGACTGATCTTACCTGATGTCTTCTGGCTCAGGGTTGGTAGGACTGGAGTCTGGTTTCAGTACTGATTTCATCCTAATGCTCTCTGCAAGACAAACCAACACAAAATTAAGAATTACATGTGATGCTGAGAAAGTCACTATCTCCTCACACACACACACCTTGTAGCCAGCGGATCTGAGTTGCGGGCCCGTAGCCGCGCTCGTTCTTGGCGGCGATGCGGAACACGATGGCGGGACGGGCCGTGCAGTCGATGTACGCGTTACTCAGATTGGCAGCGTTCACTGTGCACGAGGTTTTGGCGCCGCGGTAAATGCGTATGAAGGTTGACTCTCCCGGCTTCTCCGAGCCGTTTCCTCGCGTCTTCTTCACCGCCAGGTACATGGAGTATTCCTGAATTTTCCCCGATGTGCTCGAGGGCGATTCCCATGTGATGTGCACCGAATCAGATGCCTGGACGAAAACGTATGCAAATTTAAACAATATCAATAGTAAAGGTCGACCGATTCATCAGTTTTGCTGATTATTTGGCACTGATAGTCGATGGCTGGAACTAGAGGCAAAAATGCATATAGATAGTTTTTCCGGGTTGCGCTATACAGTAAGAGAGTGGCCTCTAGAGGCGAATCAATGACATCACGTGCTGTTTTATTCATTTTGGTTTTTAATTATTTGGATTATTTACTTTTTGTATGTTTTAAATGCGTCTTATTTTCCTGAATATTTATTATTTTATATAATGAATGTATTCATATTTAGTTCATTTACCACATTTTTATGAGTCAGCTATTGGTATAATCGGTCGACCTCTAATTAACAGAACATACTGTAGATACTCTATATGAACAGTACTGGGTCACTCGACTTTTCCAGCCATTTGTGGTGCTTCCCCGAACTGTTCCCACAAACTTGGAGGCACACAATTGCAGTGTACGTCTTTGGATGCTGGTGCATGGAATTTCCCCTTAATTTAAACTAAAAGACCCAAACCCGTTCCAGCTCCATAAAGACTGTACCCCAGGCCTCCTCATCTACACCAGTACCTGACTTTTGTATCTGATTGAGCTCAATTCTCCACAAAATCTTGTGGAACATCATCTCAGAGGAGTGTAGGTTTTATTATAACAGTAAAATGAGGACTAAATGTAAAACGTCAAAAAGCACAAACGAATCTTACGCTCAGGTGTCCACAAACTTTTGTCCGTATAGTGTATTTCTGCATGAGCGGATGTACCTTGGTGATTTTGACAGCAGGAGGAGCTTCCGGGAATCCAGGACTGCACGTCTTAAATTCCCCGACGGGACTGAAGTCTCCTCGGCCGCAGCTGTTCAGGGCTGCCAGTCTGAAGCGGTAGGTAACGTTAGACGCGAGCTCCTGCTTATCTTGCCCTTCAAAGCTCTGAGGACTTTGAATCTTCAAATAGACAGAAATAAGAGAGAGATGTTAGTACTGAGTTGTTGTATAGTTCTGAAAATGTGGATCCTGTTCAAAGTCTGACCTCGGAATCATTGGAGATCTGGTCAGTGCTGCCGTTTTCAGATGGTAGGTAGTAGTTTGTGACCTCGGCGAAGTGGGTTTTAAAAATACCAACGTCGAACCACGCAGAGACTTCATTCTGCAGGGGATGGGACAGATTATTAGAATATAACTTACATTTATGACGTTTGGACGTGCAGAGGAGGGACATGGGGTATATCAGTAGGAGAATGCTGAGGATGGACCCTCCAGGAAGGAGGAAAAGATGAAGACCAAGGAGGAGGTTTATGGATGTGGTGAGGGAAGACATGCATGTAGTTGTTTTAAAAGAGGCAGATGTAGAGGACAGGGGGTATGGAGACTGTGGTGCCCCCTAATGGGAGAAGCCGAAAGAAGAAGACGACATTTATGGCATTTGGCAGAGTGACCTTATCCAGAGTGACTTACATTTCCCTTATTCATACAACTGAGCAGCGATGGGGTCAAGGGCCTTGCTCAGGAGCCCAGAAGTGGCAGCTTGATGTGATTGGGATTTGAACTCATGACCTTCAGATCCAAAGTCCAATGCCTTAACCACGAAGCTACCACCTCCCCCAGCATTTTACACAAAAACAAATACAGTGTAAATCTTTACCTGTTCTGAAGGAGTGGGTACGTTTTCAGGTTCTGAGGATTGAACAGAAAAACAAAACATTTGCTAATTTTTTAGAATATATATATATATATATATGTATATGTGTGTACACATAGACAAAAGTATTGGGACGCCTAACCTTCTCCAAAAGCTGGAGGCACACAAATTCTATAAGACGTCTTTGGATGCGGTATAATAAAATGTTCCCTTTACTTAAACTTGGAAACCCAAACCAGTTCCCTGTGCACAAAGTGAGCTCCTTTAAGATCTGGTTTAAATGGTTTGGAGAGGAAGATCCTGACTGGCCTGCTACAGAGCTCTGATCTCATCCCTACTGAACACTTTTGGATAAAATGCGAACGCTGACTGCACCCCAGGCCCCCTCACCTCACCTACATCTGTAATATATATATATATATATATATATATATATATATATATATATATATATATATATATATATATATATATCTTTTTGTGGTTCGTATCTCACAGCCTGGTTTATCGCGGAATTGCGTTTGCCACATAATTAATTCGTTTGGCTGATTTTTGCGGTCTCTTGTGGAGAGCACCATATAACAAAAAAACTTATAGGGAATTGTTTTTATAGTGTTTTATGTTGAAATAGTAAAATTTATTAATAATAATATAATTATTAGTTATAAAATGAAGTAAAATGGTAATATAGTTCAGTACTGTATATATAAAAGAGCATTTTTGGGGTGGGGTCCGTTTATCGCAGTTTTTCGTTTATCTCGAGTGGTTTTGGAGGCCTCTCCTCAGTGCAAAACCAATAGAAGCCCACTGAAGGACTCTGGAACATGATTCTCTGGACTGATGAAACCAATATTTAACTGTTTGGGGTCAATTATAAATGTTATGTCTGGAGGAAACCAGGCACCGGTCATCACCTGCCCAAAAACCATCCCAAAAATGAAGCATGGTGGTGGCAGAATCATGCTGTGCGGATGTATTTTCCGCAGCAGGAACTGGGCAACTGGTCAGGGTCGATGGAAAACTGAATGAAGTAAAGTACTGAGATCTCAATAAAAGCCTGTTCCACTGCACTCAGTACCTCTGGGCTGAAAGTTCACCTACAATGACAACAACCCTGAACACAGCTAAGACAACACAGGAGTGGATTAGGGACGACTCTGTCAATGTCCTAGAGTGGCCCAGCCTGAACCGTGACCTGAAACTTATTGAACACATCTCTGGAGAGACCTGAACGTAGCAGTTTATGATGCTCCCAATCCAACCTGTCCCAGTTTGAGAGGATTTGCCCTAAAGAATGGCAAAAAACCCACTAATCCAGGTGTGTAAAGACTCGAGAGTGGAATTGCTGCCAAAGAGGCTTCAACTAAGTTCTGAGTAAAAGGTCTAAGGAGCTTCTGCTTTGGATTTGTTGAGATTTAGTCCTATTCTTCTTACTCACTTCTTCAGTTTTGGGTCTCAAAGCAGCTGAACGCTGCCTGTTTACTGTCAGTATTGACACAATACAATCAGATACCTGAGCTCTGGTGAAACCATGACTACAGAATAAAAACCAATTAAAGCATGAACGTGAGGAAGTTACCAGGTTCGTCTGCGCCGATTTCGACTTTATCTGTGGTCTCTGTTCTGGTTTCACCTCCACCAGCACTGTTCTGTGGAAAAGAACACAAATGGTTGTCATTTCAAGGCATTTCATTCTACAGCAGTTTAATATATTTCACATTATTACACCACATTTTATTATATAAATGTGTGTGCAGTGTGTTTGAATGAACCCCTGATTGAAGGTGATGAGAAAGTTCACTCTCAGCTCCAGACAATCTGTGTGCGGTCGTCTTGGTCCATTTTCGAGCGAACTTTACCACAGTTTTCTCATGATAGCAGTAAGAAAGTGATTTTTTTTTTTTTACAAATGTGAGCTGCTAGTCTGAGACCCGAGGCACAAACTGAACCAAAAATGCCAATTGTTGAGTCCATAGAGGAAAATAATTTGACTATTTATTCACGAAACAGAGCAGGAGTTTTGTTATTTATACTGAAATTTAACATTTTTTACTGAATTTACAAAATCAGACACAGACATGCTGCTTTTTCCACTGGGATCTCCAAAAAGCGATTCCTCTTGTTCAGACGAGTGCTTTGAGATGTCACATGTCTGTGTTTCCTGTTATTATCTACGGTATCGAGTGTATTTTTCATCCATTTTTAAACATTTCTTGAGTTGTGAGATTTTTCATACCTACAGCAAAGGATCTACAATCTCATGTAAGCCTGTAAGAGAATGAATGTTTGCTGTGGAGCTCCAACCTGTAGCGCTGATCTCTCGTGGTTTCCATTTCCGCCTCCATGGGACGACTCCGACTCTGGAGGAAAATACTTCAGTTAGTGTCTTGCCAAGGGAAGCAAATTATTGAGTTTCTACAGAAGGCTTGGGCTCAGGGGGACTGCAGGAGCAGTAATTGATTGTGGCGGGTTGTTCGGACAGAAATGATGGTGCATAAGTAGGTCAGGTAGTTCGAGGAACGGGTTTTGCTTTCATTGTTTAAAATACAAAAGAAATGCAGGTAGAAAGGAAACGAGGCTCTCGCAGGCAGGAGAACGTAAACAGTGACAAAGAAATGAACATAACAAAAACAGGACTACTCCAGGCTGCATTGTAGGTAGCTAACGTGACTAGCAAACACAAAGAGAAAGTTGACAAGGGACACCACACGCCCTTTAACCTAGAGACGTGAACTAGCAAAAAAGGGGGCATCAAGCTTCAGCTTTAAAACAATAGGCCCCGCCTCTTCTGTTCATGCTCTTGTCTGCTGATTGGTCGATTCTGAGTTATAATTGACTCTAGGCTCAACCAATAGCTGAACAGCACACAGGAGACAAAGACAGAGGAAAAGAAGCAGAGACAAAGACAACACTGGACACATTACTGGCATGAAGCGTCTTTAGAGGCTCCTCCCCCTCCGTGAGACTGCTGGGTGGAGTCGAGGTAGTTGGCGAATCAGAGGCCTGCTTTTGTGATGATGGAGGAGGAGCAACATACTGCAACTGCAGCAGGTAGCAGTCAGCTGCAGGTAAAGGGTGCCAGGCTACGTGCAGCATGTTGATCGTGGACTTGACCAAATACACAGCACCTGGTGTTGCTGGTTTCTCTGCACACACACACACACACACACACACACACACACACACACACACACACACACACACACACACACACACACACACACACACACACACACACACACACACACACACACACACACACACACACACACACACACACACACACACACACACACACACACACACACGAAGAGAGGGATGAGAAATGTAATACCAGGAGCAAACCTGTATTTCTTATTATTTTTGGTAATAATTATTTTTCAGTAAATATAGTGCATACACAAATTTTAAGTATTCAAACAGTTATAAATTGTACTTTTTATCTAAATGGTAAAGACTCAGCTCTGGATATAGTGCTGTCCAGAATTATTGGCACCCTTTATAAAAAAAAGAAGAAAATACTAGTACTTATCAAACACCACCTAAAAATAATATCTATATATTATATAAAATAAATATCTATTATTAAATAAAATAAAAAAAATTTAATAAATGTGAAAACAAAAATAAAGGTAATCAGATCTACTGTGATAAAGATTTACACTACGATTATTTGCTCATATTTAGAAGGTGTCATTAAATATGTAGGGTGCTGTAACTATAAGAAAGAAAGGCCTGCTGTACTATACGATATAAATTTGTGCTCATTTACATATTATACAGTAATATACACGTGATTATTTAACATTAGTCTTATGTTTAATATTGATTATGACAGGTTCTATTAGTGCTTAAACAATACTAAACAGAATGTTCACACACACAACAACCTCTCAGCTCCTCTACAGTCTGCACTGTGCACTAAACCAAGACTGAATTCACCTGTTTCCAAATACCACAGGTCTTTGAAGCACACTTGGTAGTTTCGGGTTTTGCGATAACCGTCTCGTCCACTCCACATGTAGAGGCGAGTGCCGATGGACACGCCGCAGTGACCGGCGCGAGCTTTCGGCCAGCACGTGTGCTCGTTCTCTTCTTCCTGCTCTACAGATGTGCCTGACTGCCAGTGCTGTCGGCTCTCGGGGTTCAGACGTCGCCACGTCATCGTGTCTTAAAGGCAGATTAAAAATAAAAAGGTTTATAAGGAATCATTGCGCAGCGATTCTGAGGCTGTGGAACATAAATTCTTTCAAAAATAGTCTGAGGTTTGTGTGAAAGTAAATCTCTCGGCCAAAAGTTTTAGGACACCCGACTTTTTACGAAACTGTTACCACATAATAGTAGACACACAATTGGATGTATGAAATCTTCCCTTCGCTAGGAGACCCAAAACCTGTTCCAGCATGATAAAGCCCATGTGCACAAAACCAGCTCTCTGAAGATCTGCTCTACAAGGGTTGGAGTGGAAGATCTCTTGCTATAGAGCTCTGAATCCAACCCTATTGAAGCCTTCTCACCTCACCTATGGATCTCCATAAGCACACTTTAATATCTAGTGAAACATCTGAGATATGGAGCGTGTGTGAGCATGGAGTTAAATAAACGTGATAGTGCCGCATCATAAAATGGTCAGCTGTAAGAATTTGGTGTGAGGTCCATACCGAGGTTTAGCACTGAGGTAGAGTTCGTACAGATCCCTTCTGCTCCTCCGGCGTTCTTCTCTGTGGCAGGAATCCAGCCGCCAAACACGTACATCCTTCACAAAAAGGAGAGAGAGATAGCTGAGAAGGTTTTATCCAAATAGGTTTTACGAGAGACATGTGCGTGTTCCTTTTGTTTCAAGTGACAAATTCGATTATGTAACTGTCTGAAAACCGAACAAATCTCTGAATGATGTTCCAAAAATTCTTCCTTAGCATGAAGAACAGATTTACACAATCTCTCTGCAAATATTTTGCTGTTTCACTTGTCCAAGTTGTTCTCCACTAGTTGGAGATTTTCTTCTTCATCTCAGAGCAGTTCAGTAAGATTAAGGTGTGGTGACTGGGCAGGACATGATAGATTTCACTCCAGACGTCTGTCTGCTCTCTAAATAACACTCAGACGTGCGCTTCGGCTCATCGTCTTGCTGTACGGTGAAGTCGGTATCAATGAGCCGCAGTCCAGACGGAACTGCATGGTGCTAAAGTGTGGAATGGGAGACATGTTGTATCGGGATTCCTTTCACTTTCCAGAAACTTCTCTGCTCCAAAACAACCCAGAACTATTAAACTTCCACCTCCTTGTGTGACTGTGGAGGTGAGGTAGTCTGATCACATCTTCTCTCCAGTTCTTACACAAGTGCTTCTAGTAGAGACAAAAATGTCCCTTTTGGACTTTCATCCACTCATTCACTGTCCAAGTCTTGTGTATTTGCTTTTAACCAAAGTTTGTTGCATGGAAACAAAAAGGAACATCCACATGTCACAAAAAAAACCCATAAAAGACTAAGATTATAGTGGCCTCCATTATTATTATTATTATTAATTGGGGTATAAATATGAGGTAACACATTTTTAATAATAAAAATATGCCAATTTCTACCATCAGGACAATAAGTCAAGTGGACATGCTATGAAAGCGTGTGCCTGTATCGCCTCGACGCCGACGTGAAGATGGTTTAAGTGCCCAAAAACATCTCCAAGAATCACAGCTAGAGAACTGCAGAAGTGTTTTTGCATCTTGTGGTCAGAAAGTAGCACATTTACCCAGAGTGCCAATATTATTAAAGGGCAATAAATATATATATGCAAAGCAGGAGAAATTGAATAATGAGTATACAGGAGGGGAAAAAAGGAAGTAAAAGCGAAGAGTTCATTACTGGTTTCCAATCAGATTTGAAGAGTGTTGACTTCTGGGTAAAGGACAGGGTCCTGCTGTTTTAGGTACCGACCACGTCATGGTGTCTGAAAGAGAAATACACCAGTGAAGACACAAATAAAGAGTGAATAGGAAGATCTGTATTTATTCAGGCATGAAACAAAACAAAAAAAAGATTACACACTATAAGACTGCAGTGACGTGCGGTCAGGTCCAGTAAATCCTTCTCTGCTGGTCTACACACTATCAGAAGCACTGACCTACATTTACAACATAAATTCTAATATTTGTTCCATGAAATTGTATTAATTTATTCCCAAAAGTTTATTCTCTTCATGTCGTAGCGTTTCTCTCGGCTGCACTGCTTCCAGTACGTGTGTTAGATTTTTTGTCCAATCAGATTTCAGTCTCTATGTGCTTTCATGTCAATCTAATCTGCTCAGGGCCTTCAGAGTCAGTACTGCTGGACTTTTTACCACAGACTCCTTAGTAAACACCTCTGTTTTTTTAACCAATCAGATTTCAGATTCTCCTCACAGGGCAGCTCGCTGGCCCAGAATAGCGTCAGCATTTTTCCGTCTTCTGATTGGTTGCTCAGAGGGAAACTGTTACAGCCGAGTTCGACTGGCAAAACACGTGTGTAGCTGCACACATTAATACATCTGAGTTAGACTTTTTTTATGCCTACAGAGGAAGAGAGATTGATTTGGTCTCAGACATACTTAAAAATACATTTAGAAGAAAAGATAGACATGATGAGGAGGTCGGCCAACTCCGAAGCTAGCTAGCGTGTCTCAGCCCGGGAAAGGGTTTGTTCTCCACTTCCAGACCAGTGAATACGAGCGGTACCACTGGATTACAGCCTCTGAGGAGCGCTGCACATTATGAGTCTGCATCTCTGGTGAGTAGGTTGTATTTTATTTTCATTTTTAATGTTTGTCATGTTATTATACAAATATTGGTTCTGAACTGCTTCAGATGTTGTAGGTGCACAGTTGTGGTTGTAGTGTAGAGGTTTGGAGTCTTAACTGGGTTTCTTGCTTTAGTAAAATGGTTTTCACCTCAATATGTGAAATGTTTCTCTGTAATGCCATGCATTGTTATATTGCGTTTTTGTATTTTATTGATGGTTTAAATAAGTGTGACGTGATAGTGGCGGTATTAAGACGTGGATTAAGTCGGATACGTCCCCACTGAAAGCCCAGGAACCAAATGCACCGCCCGACACTGTAAGACTCGACATTCTGAGTGGTGAAGTGAGGAACACTGATGAGCTCTTAATCATGGCACCTTTTAGTGAGTGGATTTATTCATTAGGCAGCAAGTGAACATTTTGTTCTTAAAGTTGATGTTGGAAGCAGGAAAAATGGGCGATTTTGGATTTGATCGAGTTTGAAAAATTGTGACTTCTAGACGACTGGGTCAGAGCTTCTCCAAAACTGCAGGGGTCGTGGGCGGCCGAGGCTCACTGATCCAACAGACGAGCTCCTGTAGCTCAAACTGCTAAAGAAGTTTATTCTGTTAATGTTCCATGGGTCAGGAGTGTTTCAGCAGCAAAAAAGGGGGAGCAGCAAAATATTAGGCAGGTGGTCATAATTTTATGCCTGATTGTGTATATATTTAAAAAAATTACCTCAGGAAGTTATACTGAAAGCTTACCGATATCCAGCTGCCACAGATCTGCTAGTCTGTTCCCGCACATGCCCCCAAATATATAAAGTTTTGGGGAGCTGCCACTCTTTCCGCTGTACGTCACGCATGTGTGAGACTCCCGGGCTGATGGACCCCCTCCGTTAGTCTCTGGGACGATCCAGGCTTTGACTCCTGACTGCGTCTGAAGCTCCAGCTCATAGAAATCATCCAAGTATCTGCAGAGTGTCACAAGCAGATCAAACTGAGGATGAACTGATCCAATACTCACTGAAATTTTACTGCGCTGTAATTTATATATACACACGACAAAAAGTCTGTTTGTGTTCGGTGACTCTGCTGCAGCTCCTCAGGTCACGTGAAAGTCTACGATGGGTTTCTGAGTCACGTTATAACAATTATACACAAATAACACATTTTTTTAGCTTTCTTTGTTCCTATACTTTGATACACGTTTAACTGCTTTTGCTGATAGTTTTAAAAATGGATACTAGATAAAAAAACATACAATCATAACGCTTCATTTAAAATAGCATGAAACTTTATAAGAAAAAAAAAGTACTGAATCATGAAAATGTCAAAGGAAACAAATAAATATATTAATTAATAAATATAATTATATAACTAATAAATTCTATATAATAAATATAATATAGAGCTTTAGCGCGTAGTGTCAGTGATTCACCTCTAGTGGCCGCTCTCGTCACGACAGCGGACCACTGGAAAAACTATCCGCAGATAGTTCCAGCAATCAATTATCTGTACCGATTAATCGGCCAACCTCTAGTTGGAGGCACATAATTGTATCGGATGCTGGAACATGAAATATTCTTTTCACTTGAACTAGGAGACCCAAATCTGTTCCAACATCTGATCCAATGCTTTCCGGTTGGAAGATCTTCTGCTATAGAGCTACAACCCTATTGAACGTGATGATTGTGAATGCTGACTGCACCCCAGACCTCCTCACTTCCTCACCTACATCACCATGTGACTTCATTAACACCCTTGTGGCTGAATGAATCTGCGATCTTCTCAGAAGAGTGAATGTTATTATAACAGCAAAGGATGACTGAATATGGAATGAGTTGTACACAAAGTAATCTTATGGTCAAATGTACACAAACTTTTGTCCATGCAGTGTACGTTCCTGATTGTTGAAGTATCCTAGTATCCTAGACGGAAGTTTTTTTTTGAGGAACTCTGGGAAACCTTTCATTTTAAACACCAATAAAGACTCACCGGGGCACGTTGCCATTTGGGTCTTCACTATCGTTGGCTAGCCCTCCGAACAGGTAGCACTTGTTGCCATGGAGAGTGAAGCTGTGACCCAGACGAGGGCAGGGAGGTGAAGCGTTCTTCGGTGGCCGTGGCTTTAGCTTCTTCCACAGCCAGCGACTGGCCTACAATAATAAAACAGCAGGAGCTCAGCATTTTTGTGTTCCATATAATGCTGATGTTCTTCTCTTCATGAGCGAATGTGCTGTAACCTGCAGTTCGTAGAGATTGTTGCTGTATTGTCCAAACTCCACCATTCCTCCAAACACCAGGATGCGTGTGCCTTCACATACCAACCCGTGTGCAGCACAGCCGGGCGGGATGTCTCCTCTCACTGCTGGGAGGAACCACTGTCTGGAAACTAAAGGCACGGGAGAGAAGGAAAGAAAGGTGTGTGCGTGCGAGTCTGTTAGTATTTTCAGCCTCACAGATCCATCCATCCATCCATCCATCCATCCACAAACTGACCAACAGACCCAAATCCATCCATCCATCCATCCATCCACAAACTGAGCCACAGACTCAAATCCATCCATCAACCCATCCATCAACCCATCCATCAACCCATCCATCAACCCATCTATCTATCTATCTATCTATCTATCTATCTATCTATCTATCTATCTATCTATCTATCTATCTATCCATCCATCCATCCATCCATCCATCCATCCATCCATCCACAAACTGACCCACAGACTCAAATCCATCCATCAACCCATCTATCAACCCATCTATCAACCCATCTATCAACCCATCTATCTATCTATCTATCTATCTATCTATCTATCTATCTATCTATCTATCTATCTATCCATCCATCCATCCACAAACTGACCCACAGACTCAAATCCATCCATCAACCCATCCATCTATCTATCTATCTATCCATCCATCCATCCATCCATCCATCCATCCACAAACTGACTCACAGACACAAATCCATCCATCCAACTGACCTATAGACCCTAATCAATCAATCCATCAACCCATACCCCCCCCCTCCATCCTTCCATCCATCCATTATTCAAACACAAAGTGACCCACTACCCATCCATACATACACTGACCCATAGACCAGCCCACCTATTTACAGGTAAAGGAAATCTATAAAAGCCTTTTTCATGAATAAAATATCTACACACAAACCGATCGATCTATCTATCAATTATTATTTATGACGGCTTTCGGTAATGTTATAATCAATATTGACAGTGATTGGTATCGGACCGATAATAGTATACAGCAATAAATCGTATCGCACATCCAGCGCACAAACTTTCTTTAACACCGCCCTGAAAGCGGCCGCGTCCTCAACCGCGTCCTGTTGGAGACGTAGTGCACTAGATAGTGTACAGACGCCGTTATTATTATATACACCATGTAGGGAGTAGGGCGCAGTTTGGGATTTGAGCTCCCTTCAGTTACACTTTCCCAAAACTACTCAACCAAACGAACCGGTACAGAAGCAGAAACCCCCTCCTTCCGCCCTGGTGTGCGCTCATACCGGTGTTATAAACATGCAGCTCCTCCGCTATGCCCTCATTTCCCCCACCGAACACCACCACCATCTCCCGGATCGCCGCCGCTCGGTGTCCGTGTCTTGCCCGGGGCACGGGGCCGTTGAATGCCTGCACGCGCCTCCACAGAGGAGCCTCGGTTCCCATCATTACAGAAAAAACAACAACAACAACAACAACAACAAAAAAACCAACAACAATAATATTATTATTTATTTTTTAACCCAATGAAAAAGCACCGCCGGTGAACGCTGCATCGCACCCTGCAGGTCTGCCCTGGACACCGCGCCGCCGCTCTCAACCGGGACGCGTCTCAAATCAACCGGCGTTCACTCGCTTTACCCCCTTACTCATTTTACCACAAAAAACCCCGCCTCTCCGAGATGTTTCATTTTCGATCTAAATCTTTATAACATTTCTAAAGTTGCTCGAAAGATCCTGCTGAAATAACAAGACCAGTTATAATGTAAAAGCAAGGGAAAGTAAGGAAAGACACATTGATGAATTGAATTGACACGCACCCACTCTTCTTCTTATGTATTGTGATTCCTGCAACTTTCTTGTTTAGCGCCCTTGTGTGGCCATTTACAGAATAACTCAATGTAATTAAAATGGAGGACAATTGACTCAAGAAAAAATAAACAAATAAATATACATACAAAAAAGATAGATAAATTAACATGCAAAATAAGCGAAAACAATTGCATGAATCAATGTTGATTAAGAGAAATCTATAAAGGTTTTTTCATGAGTAAATTTTTTTTATCTATCTATCTATCTATCTATCTATCTATCTATCTATCTATCTATCTATCTATCTATCTATCTATCTATCTATCTATCTATCTATCTATCTATCTATCTATCTATCTATCCTTCTTTTGGCTTCTCCCATTAGGGGGCGCCACAGCAGATCATCTGTCTCCATACCCCACTGTCCTCTACATCTGCCTTCTTCAAACCAACTACCTGCATGTCTTCCTTCACCACATCCATAAAGCGCCTCCTTTGTCTTCCTCTTTTCCTCCTTCCTGGTGGCTCCATCCTTAGCATTCTCCTACCGATATACCCCGTATCCCTCTTCTGCACATGTCCAAATCATCTCAATCTCGCCTCCCTGCACCTTCTCCACTTCTTCTCCCTGCAACCGCACCCCTCCACTGCCCTCCCTCTCATTCACACACACAGACTCTGTCTTACTCCTACTGACTTTCATTCCCCTTCTCTCCAGCGTGTACCTCCACCTCTCCAGGCTCTTCTCCACCTGCTCCCTACTCTCACCACAAATAACAATATCATCTACAAACATCATAGTCCAGGGAGACTCCTGTCTGACCTCATCCGTCAACCTGTCCATCACCACTGCTAACAGGAAAGGGCTCAGGGCCGATCCTTGATGCAGTCCAACCTCCACCTTGAACCAGTCTGTCGTTTCTTCTGCACACTTCAGTGAAGAGTCTCGGAATGGCACCTGTACACAATTTCACACCGCATACAAATACAATACAACCTGCAAAATACAGGGGGACAACAGGACAACGACCCTAAAAACACATCCAAGATAACAAAGAAGGGACTACAGGACGACTCTGTGAATGTCCTTGAGTGGCTCACCCTGAGTCTAGATTTGAACCTGATTGAACATCTCTGGAAATCTGAAAATGGCTGTGCACCGATGCTCCCCAAACCGATGGAGCTTAAGAGGTTCTGCAAAGAAGAATGGGAGAAACTGCCCCAAAACAGAGTCAAACACAAAAAGACTTGAGGCTGCAACTGGTGCCAAAGAAGCTTCAACAATGTATTGAGCAAAAGTAAGTTTTAAATATTATCAAAACAAAAAAAAAATTTGCAAAGATTTCAAAAACACTTCTTTCACATCATCATCATGGGTTTTTGTTTGTAGAATTACTGAAAATACTGAATTTAATCCATTTTGGAATAAAGCTGTAACATTACAAAATGTGGGAAAAGTGAAGCTCTGTGAAAACGTCCCGGATGCACTGTATATTTATATATATATATTTATCTGTCTAATAATTTTTGCACTAAATGTAAAAAGAGGAATAATAATTAATATGTAATATGAATAACGATGGCTTTTAGAAATGCTTTAATATTAAATCTTGCAGACAAAGAAATATGTTGTTATAAAAAATAAATAAATAAATAAATAAAAAAAAAAGATGCTCCTTCTGATTGCAGGATTCCAGAGGGAAACATTTCTTGGTATCACGGTGTCCAGTGTGAAAAGTGAATCGGACGTTGATTATTGTGTTACGGTCCTGCTGTTTTACGCAATGTTTAGTGAACAGGGTGATGCTTTGTGTTTCTGTTGACGCGCTGGAATAAATCGGCCTCGTTAGAAAGTTCCTGAACACCGAAATGAATAAACGACTCCACAAACTCACCAACAACGAGTCCAGTATCCAGAAGTAGCGAAGCGATGGATTGTGTTCAGTCCTTTCCTGTAGAACTGCGGCCCTCAAAATGTCTTTTTTTTTATGGAGAAAACATGCAGAGAGGAAGCGTTAAAAAACTACTTCCTCCCCTGAAGTTATTGTCTTTAAATGTAGAAAGATTCCCTCCATCCATCCTTCCTTCCATCATTCCTTTGTTATTCTCATCTTCCTATCTTTTTTTTTTTCATTTTTCCTTCCTTCCTTCCTTCCTTCCTTCCTTCCTTCCTTCCTTCCTTCCTTCCTTCCTTCCTTCCCTCCCTCCCTCCTTTCATATTTCCTTCCATCCATCATTCCTTCCTTCCTTCCTTCCTTCCTTCCTTCCTTCCTTCCTTCCTTCCTTCCTTCCTTCCTTCCCTCCCTCCTTTCACATTTCATTCCTTCCATCATTTAATTAATCCTTCCTTCCTTCGTTTCTTCCTTCCACCCCCCCTCCCTCCTTCGTTATTCCGTTCTTTCCATCATTCTTTTTATTTTCCTTCCTTCCTTCTTTCCACCCTTCCATCATTCCTTTCTTTCCTCCTTACTTATTTCCTTCCTCTCCTCATTCCATTCAACATTTCTTTTTTTTCCTTCCTCCCATCATTCTTTCCATTTTTCCTTCCTTCCTTCCTTCCTTCCTTCCTTCCTTCCTTCCTTCCTTCCTTCCTTCCTTCCTTCCTTCCAAGGGAATAACAAACCCCTCCTTCCATCATTGTTTTCTTCCTTCCTTTCTTATTTCCTTTCTCCCATTAATCCAGCCAACATTTCTTCCTTCCACCCATCATTCTCTCCTTTCTTCCATCTTTCTTTCCTTCTGAGTCTCTATTTTGCTGTTAGAATGAGCTCCACATTCATCATGCTCAATAGGGTTCAGAGCTCTATAGCAGGAGATCTTCCATCTTCCAAACCCAGAGCAGATCTGCTTGGTTCTGGAGCAGGTTCAGGTCTCCTAGCTGAAGTAAAGGGAAGGTTTCATGCTACAGCATCAAAAAAATCTTCCCCATAAAATGAGTCCAACTTTGTGATACGAGTTTTGGAGAAGAAGCACATGGCTGGAAAAGTCAGGTGTCCCAATATTTTTGTGGATGTAGTTTGTCTTTTTGATGCCACATGGCCTCAGCGTTATTAGATCTGCTCTCCCAGTGTTATGACAGTAAACATTTCTCAGTGGACTCATGGGCCGACATGTCCAGACACACAGATCAGACATTATCTACCAATTGGGTTACGCTTTCAGACAGCTTCCTTCTGAGCCAGCGGTGTGTAGATTAAGAGTGTGTATGAGAAGGAGGCAGCGGTGTGTAGATGTATGAGAAGGTGGCAAGTGTACAGTCACACACCCACACACACACACACACACACACACACACACACACACACACACACACACACGTGTACATGCTGAGTATTGCTGCTCTGAATATTGTAATATTCAAGTTATGTTTCCATAGTAACCATACATACATGTGGACTTCTTTCTTTCTTTCTTATTCTTTCTTTTATGCGTGTAAAATAGAAAACGTGAGAATATGTAGAAACAGTAAGAGAACACAGGAGATTGTTGCCTGGTGATCGACTGGACGGTACACGACCACGAGAGACGAACTCACGCAAAAAAGTGACACAAGGTCAAACGTCCACGCAGCTCCAGCAGAGACACGACGGGCCTGAGATCTGCCGTGTGTATGTGCGTTCTGATCCTGCCGTCTTTCATCAAGCAGCAAAGCAGACACTTCATTTAATACCCATAGCTCCAGGGTGGATGTGTCAAGTGCATGAGCTCAGTGTTCCTGCACCGCATTACATCACCTCTGTCACCACGGGCCCCCATGCGCCCCCCTGCGCTCCCTACGCCCCCATGTGCCCCCTACGCTCCCATGTGCCCCCTACGCCCCCAATACCCCCCTACGCCCCCTGCGCCCCTGCGCTCATCGCCCAAAGCTATTCACTGGCGGAAATGTAATTTCAGAGTAAAATGTGCATATTAAAGTGAGCATGCAATATTAATAAAAAGATGATGCTCTGAACACAAACTTTGTTCCTTCTTTCTGGAGAGTGAAGAACCATGCTGTAGCTCATAACAGAATCCTTTTATCTTTTTATTTTTCCCCTGCAATTAAACCCAAACTCAAAATCGCTGTATATACTGTACATTTTCTTTCTTTCTTTCTTTCTTTCTTTCTTTCTTTCTTTCTTTCTTTCTTTCTTTCTTTCTTTCTTTCCTTCTTTCCTTCTTTCTTTCTTTCTTTCTTTCTTTCTTTCTTTCTTTCTTTTGCATTCATGTACAATATGTAATATGCTCAAATCTACCAGAAGATCATCATGTAAACACACCAGGTTTCTAGAATGATGACCATGATTCCCATTCCACATTTAGTCTCCATCCATTTGCTGGTCCACTCTTCTCAGAAGATGTTCCACTAGATTTTGTGGAGATTTGTGGAAATTCTTTCAGACACAAGGATCTATCTATCTATCTATCTATCTATCTATCTATCTATCTATCTATCTATCTATCTATCTATCTATCTATCTATCTATCTATCTATCTATCTATCTATCTATCTATCTATCTATCTATCTATCTATCTATCCACCCGTCCGTCTGTCTGGCTGTCTGGCTGTCTGTTTGTCCATCCATCCATCCATCCATCCATCCATCCATCCATCCATCCATCAAGAGAAAACTATGTTTTGCAACTGTTTATATCCATGAAATCGTGCTGTTTTAATAATAATAATAATAATAATAATAATAATAATAATAATAATAATAATAATAATAATGCACTTACATCAGTTACACTGTATGGCCAAAAGTTTTCGGACACTTGACCATTAATTTGCTATGTGCATCTTTTTGATCATCCCGTTCCACACTGCTGTTAATAATAAGCTTCACGCTTCAGGGAAGATGTTCCACTGGATTTTGGGGATTGTGAGGAGATTTGTGATCTATTAGACACCAGGGTGTTAATAAAGTCAGATACTGATGTTGGTGAGGATGTGAGGAGGCCTGAGGAACGGTGCAGTCGGAACTCACATTCAACATGTTCAATAGGGTTGAGCTCAGATCTTTATAGCAGGAGATCTTCCACATCTTCCAATCAATGAAAAGCAGATCTCCATAGAGCTGTCTTAGTGTATTGTCCTTCTGGAACAGGATTTGGGTCTTCTAGTTCAAGTGTGGATACGATTTCATGGCACTGCATCCGAATACGTCCGATAACGGTTTGAAAGATCGGGTGTCCCAATACTTTTGGCCACACTGTGACCTAAATTGTAGGCAACTTCATAAACAACTCGTTCAAATATTTACAATACAGAACATCTTGACAAAATAAACATCGGTCGCATCACATCCAGACGCTTCGCACGTGTCAGTGAATCATTATGTCTTTTTTCAGGTATCTGTAACGTCAGAATTCAAAGAAGGAGCCTCATAAAAAGAAAAGACAGAGGAATATGGACAGACTGGTACATACATTCATCATGTCAATTTTTTTAAAAGCAGTTTTTCCAGGCGTTTAATACGTTGTTATAATTCAGCAAATGTTTCGGTTTATCCGTCACGTTCACATTTAAATTCAATCGAGGGGGAAAAAAAGTGATTTAATTTAGGTGATTTCACTCAGGTTTTAAGAATTAGGGTTTTAAAAACCTTTTGATTAGAAGTCTTTGTAAAGATTTCGCCAGATGTGGCAGGCCTGATGTTTTTTTCTTTTCTTTTTCATGCACAATAGATACTGTAGAGTGGTGCAGAAAACAAAAAACACCCAGCAAACCGTTAAGAAATGAATCTTGTCGAGAAAGATGATTGAAATAAATGACTAATCTGGTTTGAGCTGGCGGGAAAGTTTGGTTAGGCGTTACACCAGTGGTGAACGTGGTGAAAAGGATCTCAAAATACTTTGGTTCCACCAAGAAGATCACAAGAGTTTCCACTGTGTTTTTCCACTCAAAATCGACATTTTGTTTACATATACGGTGTTTATCCAGGCTGACTTATAATGCTTATATTTATACATTTAAGAGGGACAAGAGTCTTGCTCGAGGGCTCAACAGTGGCAGCTATGATGGTGCCGGGGTTTTTACTAGTTTCTGCAGACCCAAGAACTTAGTACTAGCCGAAACTTGAATTTGCCAGATCATTTCTTCCAAAATGACCCCCAATTATCTTTTATATACGATATATAGATACCTCTTCCGGATTTCTCTTTCAGAACCCCCTACAACGTCCCATCTTTACGCGTCGCACTGCTGCTCTATGACTGTCGCACTAGATAATTGCACTAACGAGCACCAAGCACATGTAAACATGTATAGACCCCCTAGTGGACAAAAGTGGCAGAAAAGAAATCCAGTCTGTATTTAGTCCTTAGTCTGGGTTGGTGACACTGTTCTTGCTCAGATTGTCTGTTCTTTGGCTCCTCTTGGGTGAAGAGTCCACAGGGACACCCTGATTGACTTTATGAGGACAGTTCTCTGCAGCAGCCCGGTTTTTCTTGTTTGCACCCCTCCAGGAGTCCGGGGCGTTGGGCGGTGTGCAGGCAGCCGGGAGTTTGCTCAGCAGAGTATTCCTCTTCAGGCTGCTGTCCGAGTCGTTCCGAAGGGCGTTCCCGAGCCTCCGACAACACGGAAAGCAGCGCAGGAAGTCGTACAGGAGGTGACCGCCAAACAGCATGTAGATCCACGGGTTGCAGCAGCTGTTCAGGCTGGCGAGCAACGCCGACAGGGTCACTGCGGTGTTCTCCGAGTCTGAGGAGGAAACACACATTAAGAAGAATCTTCCATTACATGTTGTTGCACATCCAGACGGACCTGATAGAAATCAAGTGTCTAATGAGGCAATCAGATGTAATTTTGACAAACACACCATGTGAGCAAAAGTATTTCTTATTTTGAATGAAAAAATGGAATTCAGTGTTTTCTAGTACGTTTCGTATCTAAACGCGTCCTGATGTAAAAGCGGTTTCTATAGAAACCTGAACATCACGCAGCTCCGATCGCTCAGCAAGGTAGTCCTATAGTTTCTAACAGATTATTGTGGAGGATTTGTACAGGAGGTGTGCGAACTGTTCTATCAGCTAACAATTATATTAAAATAATAATAATAATTAAAATAATAATAATAAACAACAAAAATAATATCAACATAAAATCTGTTAAAAAAAAAAACTAAAATCCAGCAGGTGTCTTGAATAGGTGACGAAAAAGTGTTTGTGTGTGTGTGTGTGTGTGTGTGTGTGTGTGTGTGTGTGTGTGTGTGTGTGTGTGTGTGTGTTGGATTTCATCTCAGTGATCACAAGAATAGTGATGCATCTTCTCTTAAAGGTGGAACAGCAGAAAGCTAAAGGTTGTCTACTTATGAATAATTAAACAAATACAATAATTGATGACCAAACAAACAAATACAAAAGTAAACAATCAAAACAAACAAACAAACAAACAAACAAACAAACAAAGTGATTCATTACTTAACTGTTTTAACTATTTGCGATTCAAATTAAGAAATTCTCACAAACAATTTAAGTACAAATCAATAACTAATCAATGAAATAACTTTATATGAAACTATATATGAAATATGAAATAAATAAATGATTTCTCTTTATTTTTTAATGCATGCACAATGAGAGAAGGAGAGAAAGTGGAGAATGAGAGAAGGAGAGAAAGTGGAGAATGAGAGAAGGAGAGAAGGAGAGAGAGAAGATCTACATTTGTGCGCATTGGACAGTAAACCCTTGTTGCTGCTGGCGCGCTTCACCACTCACCGTCCCAGGAGAAATTTCGGTCCCACACCGACCACATCTGCACGATGAAGAACGGAGCCCAGCACACGATGTAGGCGAGCACGATGACGAAGGTCATTTTGACGGTGCGGAGCTTGGCCCTGGAGATGGTCCTCACGCTGCTCACCGACGCCTTGCCGATCAGCGCGCCCGTGCCCGTGCCCGTGCCCGTGCCCGCGCCGTGCGCCGCGCCGCCCTTCGTCTTGCACTTGACGTTCTTCCAGATGCTGCGGCAGATAAAGCCGTAGCACACCACGAGCACGGAGACCGGGACGAGGAAGATGCCCACGGTGATCCAGGTGATATAGGCGCGCACGCCCCACGGCTCGATGAAGTGTCCCCAGCAGTCGTAGACCTCCGAGCCGCTCTCGATCTCGCTCAGCGAGAAGATGAAGTACTGCGGGGTGCTGAGCGCCACGCTGCACAGCCACGTGCACGCGATCATCAGGCGCGCGCGCCGCGTGGCCCCCTGCAAGCTCCGGAGCGGGTGGCAGATTGCGATGTAGCGGTCCACTGTCAGCATCACCAGCATGTAGGTGGAGGCGAACATGCCGAGCACCTGTAGGTGCTTCACCACGCGGCACAGGAAGTCGGGCCCGTAGAAGCGGAACGTGATCTCCCAGCAGAGCTGCGGCAGGACCTGGAAGAAGGCGACCACCAGGTCGGCGAGGCTCAGGTGCTTGATGAAC
>NC_139597.1:2003120-2080620 GCF_946808225.1 Silurus aristotelis | reverse complement strand
TGATATTTTGTTCAAAAAATGCTTGAGATGTTTCAGAGATGCTGCTCTAAGATCTGTAAGATTTGATAGATGATATTTTAAAATATTCAATTTTCCATATTCCTTTCTGTCTCTCTCTAGCTACACATGCTTCTGAAGTAACAGTGATCTGGTCAACCTTCTACTTTTTCAGATCTGCCTGATTTATTCAGAACCTTTAGATGTGGATGGAGTTCTCTTCAGTTCAAAAACAATTCAGGATGTTCCTGTGCATGTTCTCCACAGGAACAGCCTAGAGAACCGCTTAAATTAGGAAACCCAAACCTGTTCCAGCATGACAGTGTCCCCCTGCCCACAAATCCAGGTTTATGAAGATCTGCTTTACTTGGGTTGGAGTTGCCTGGTTCCTTGTAAGGTTTCTTTTAAAGAGGAACTCTCAGGGAGCTTTTTCTTGCCACCATCACCACTGACTAAGAAAACGAATTGTGTCTAAATGAACTCAAATCTCCACATCTTTCCAGAAGGGTGGAAATTATTATAAGGGCAAAATGTGAAAAGGGTTGTTCAAAAGGTGCACAAGAATTTTGATGGTCAGGTTCACAAACTTTTGGCCGTAAAGTGTATTTCATCCTCACGTTTCTAAAAGTATGGTCCAGGTGTGTGTGAGAGTTTTGGACTTTAAACGTGGTTTAAAACTTAATATGAGTCCAACACTGCCTAGAGGTTGCTGTGTGTGTGTGTGTGTGTGTGTGTGTGTGTGTGTGTGTGTGTGTGTGTGTGCAATCAGCCTTACATTAGTTTCAGCCTGTGCTCAAATAAATCATACTTTAACATGGTGCGATTGTTAATGGAAAAAGTAATTACATCACGCAAAGTACACACTGAACAACACACACACACACACACACACACACACACACACACACACACACACACACACACACACACACACTGAAGCGTCATCTGGAGCTAAGATACAAACGAAATGAGCACAAGTGTAGAAAAGAAGAAGTTGATTAGTCATGCATAGGCCAAGACCTCAGAACAAAATAAAGAGAAAATATGTCTTTAATTGAAGATGATCAGAGACAGAGAGTGGGAGAGAAAAAATGAGAGTAAGAAAAGACAGACAGAGCGAGAGAGAGAGAGAGAGAGAGAAAGAGAGAGAAAGAGAATGAGTGGAAAGGCAATAAGTGTACCTCAGCTCATCGGCCTCTCTGTCCCTTATATCAAATAATCAAGTTATTGCAGGTTATGCCTTCATCTTTCTCTCTCTCTCTTTCTCTCTCCCTCTTTCGCTGTCCTTTTATCTACTGTACTGGACATTATAATCCGATCTGTTCGTTTATTTTCCAGACTCCTCATTTGAAATGGGAACACTTACATTTTCAACTACGCTGAACCCCCCTAAAAAAAAAACATTTGTCCTCGTTCCAAACTTTTCAGCACCTTTTAATATCCAATATATATGCATCAGGCTGCAGGATGAATAATTGACTCATTCAGAAATGTCTTTACCATCTACAAGCATAAAGAGGAATTAAGATAAATCGGACACACATACGATTTACACGGAAATCTCAGATGAACACGGTCGTCCCCGAGCTGTACAATTAATACATTCGTTTTCTGAGCACATGCGGGACCTCGAGTATTAATTCATTCAATTCATATCAGTTCTGCAGGAACAACGAGGTGAAGTCACCCCCTCGACTGTTTTTACAGAAAACACACACTGCAAAAAAACCCCATCTAAATATAAGAAATAAAAGAATGATTTGAGAAGATACAGACTAGAAGTCAAATGATCTGCCACTGCATTTAAATAATTACACTTAGTAAGATTTCTTAAATTAAGAAAACCTATCTAGGTGAATGGTCTCTATCACCTTGGTAAATAGACCAAAATCTCAGAGCTGTGCCCCCTCAGGGCCACAGCCACAGCCCCCGCAACTCTGGGCAGGGGTGTAGTATTGCGCCCCCTGTTTGAGAGAGGAGATCCCTCCTGCGCGGGATCTCCCAGGGAGGGTGCACAAGAAGGACTACCAGGTCCATGATCCATGGTCTGCCCAGCCACCCTGGGGCCACCAGGAGGAGACGTATTCCATCCCGGGAACATTCTCCAGGACTTCTGGAAGCAGCACGTTGGGGGAAAAAGCATACAGGCACAGCTTCGGCCACGCCTGAGCCATGGCGTCCAGCCCTAGAAGGTGTGAGGTGTGAGGAAGAACAGGGGGCAGTGTGACATCATACAGGTCTACTTGACTACATGAGGGTGGAGCCACCATTCCCCAAATCTCAAGCCTTGTCTCGACAGGGCGTCTGCTGCTTCGTTTAGGTTGCCCAGGATTATACGCTGCTCTCAAGCATAGCAGCTTCCCTTGGGCCCACAAGAGAATCTGAGATAACCCTGAGATAGGAACCCGGGATCTCTTTAACATCTAAGGCACGTTAGCTCGCCGTGTGACTTTGATAGTACGGAGTGGATTCCCCCTCCGCGAGAACCCTTGGGTCCTGAGCCACCACTGAAGGGGTCTCATGTGCAGGAGGCCAAATGGAACCACATTGGATGCTGCTGCCATAAGCCCAAGCAGTCTCTTAAATGACTGCCTTTCTCTGAGCCTCCTGATGACGTAAGGATGGACACAATGTGGGCAGGAGGTCTCTGATGGTAATTAAGCTCATTGATGGTCCTTGGTCCTAGAAGGGCATAGGAAGGGAATTTTTAATGCGAACACTTGGCTTTTCTTGTGGAGTGGATAGTTACGATTAATCTTATGAACTGATGAATTCATATGAACTTTAAACTTCGCACATCAACATTTAATCAACGTACAGTGATTAGGCATAACATTATGGCATTATAACATTATGAGCGGTGAAGGGAAGAACACTGATGATCTCTTCATCATGGCACCTGTTAGTGGGCGGATTTATTTATCAAACAGCAAGTGAACATTTTGTCCTCAAAGTTGATATGTTAGAAGCAGGAAACAATGGGCGAGCGTAAGGATTTGAGCAAGTTTGACAAATTGTGATGCCAGGCGACTGGGTCAGAGCAGTGGTCTGACTACTGCAAAAATGGTACCTGGGCTTCCACTGGGGTCATATGCAGGTGCGTCCCAAACTCGATAATACTGAAGCAATTGTGGCCAGTCTGAGACCCAGGACCAGAATGGGGTGAGGTAGGGCTGTGTGTGTAGAAAAAACACTTAAAAGTACAACTTATCAGAGCAGATGGCTGGTATTTACTCCACCAGGGTACTTAATCTCACAGAAATTCCTCTGACAGTACCTTCAAATGTATTCTCAATTATTTCTCATCTGTTCCTCGTTCAATCACTCCTTAAACAGCGGAGTAACTCGATTGGAAATTTCGATCTTGGTCTTTGGCTGAGGTTTAAATTAGCAAGTACCAAAATAGCTTTGTTAGATTTTGTTCAGTGCATGCACTGGTTAGAGGAGATCAGGAAAACATTAGATGCTACAGTACTGAGAGCAATTTGTGGATATGTCGGAATTCTTCCTTTAATTATTTAAGACATGCTCCACCACAAACAAATCTCACGATATTAGTAACGATAGCAAAAGCAAAATGCATGCCTGACAGTGCAATTTAGATGGAATTGAATTGCTTGTGAAGTCTACCGCTGTGTCCCTGGAAGCCCTGTAAATCCCAGCACTGTCTGCACCTCTCACTCTGACAGTCCAGCTTTGCTAATATTATTCTAACATATGAAGGTACCATTTTTTACTAAAAGATGAACAAACTTGAAGTATAATTTAAATGACTCCAAGCAGTACTATATACGGTATACTGACAAAAGTATTGGGACACCTGATTTTTCCTCCCATATATGGTTCCTCCCCAAACCTTTGGAGGCAAACAATTGTATGGTACGCCTTTAAATGAAGTAACATGACATTTTTCCTTTAATTGATCTATGGGACCCAAAACCTGTTCACACAATCTGTTTTTTTTTGTTGAGAAAACTGGAGTAGAAGATCTGGTAAAAAGTTCTGACCTCAACCCAACTGAACACCTTCAAGATAAATTGGAATGGCACCCCAGGCTTCCTAACTTCACCTAAATCAAGACTTTACTAACACCCTTGTGGCTGGCATGCGGAATAGGATGTTTAAAAAAATCACACACCGATCTTATGGTCAGGTATCTACACATTTTGGGTGTCTACAAACTTAGTTGGATAAAGTGCCTGTCTCGTAAACAGGAGATCCTGAGTTCAAATCCCAGCAGTGCCTGAGGCAGTTGTCCTTTGTTGAATTTGTTGAACTTGACTGCCTTCTTGCTTGTTGGAGCTGTTTGCTCAGTGGATCAGATGTTCGACTTCTGCTATGAAAGGGCATAAGTTCAAATCCCAGCACCACAAAGCTACCACTGCTGGGCCCCTGCTGACTGGTTTAAAAGAGATAAATGTAAGATGTCACATACTCATATTTGGTTACAGTTAATCTTAATGAATCTGTCGCTTGATGAAAAAGGTGCACATTTAGTTGCATCCATTTTCTAGAATGTGAAAAATATAAAGGAAAAACGAGGATTCCTCAAGAATCAAGTCAATGCCAGACAGAATGAAATCATTAGAAGCTAGCAAACCCAAGTCCATTACCTGATAACATTGTGTTTGTTATGTACAAGCGATTTTATGTATTAAAAAAAAGGCAGATGTAATTCACGTCAGCAAATCCACGTCATTGTCATTAAAATGCACATTTCTGTCGAGTACAGAGTGGAGACCTTACGCACGATGCATATTAAGCAATCTGGTATTGTGCATAAATTACTGCCAATAGTTCAGAAATTCTAAAAGACTTAAATAAAAAATCTCAAAACTTGTTTCCAAGATGAAAATGTGGTTTGCAGTCTATCCCTTACGAGGCTGACAGAAGGAATGCCAAGTGTTTGGGCAAAATTGTCATCACGGTAAATCTAGGGATCGGGAGTATAAATTGATTTTGATATGTTTAGCATTTTTCCAGTGCTGCACAATTTATATTCAAGACGGACTAGTAAAAGAATCTATTCACAGGCGGTTTGAGTGGTAGCTCAATGATTAAAACATTGAACTATTGATTGGGATCCATGGACCCAAATTTCCTTGTCATGAATGGCAAGAATGTCCAAATGTCCTTGTGTCCAATGGCATGAATCCATGTAACCAACCTTGGGTTAGTGTTAGTTTTAAGTGGGCTTAGACTTCTGATCTTCTAACTTCTGAGGTTAGTTAGTTCAAATCCCAGTACCACCAATCTGCTGTTCTAGTCTTGTGAGCAAGGCAGTCAATTCTCAATGAGCAAATGCAAGAAATGTGAATGAGTGACACTGTATGTAGATGACCATCCATTTTTCAGCAAAATGCTGGCAACCAGGAATCACTTATCATGATACCATAAAATGCTTTTTTGAATTTGGTGATTGATTCAAAAAGTCTGTTTTCCTGGATATCTGGCACCAGATATCAGCAGCAGATCTATAAATCATCTAAGTCATGCCATAGATTCTCCACTGATCAAACTTGTTTGCCAGCACATCCCACAAATGTTCAACCGGCCCGAGATCTGGGTAATTTAATTTGTGATTTTCCTCAAACTGTTCCTGATTCACTTTTGCAGCGTGCCAGGAAGCTTTATCCTGCTGAAAGAAACCACTGGAAGGTGGTAGGTGTCAGAGGAACATCCACAAGAATGCCAGGACCCAAGGTTTCTCAGCAAATCATTACCAAGAGCATCACATTGTATTTGCCTGCATGCCTGCTTTGAATATTGCATCCTAATGCCATGTCTTCCACAGATAATAAAGCGTAAGCTCCATGCAGCCCACAAAATAAAATCAAAAGTGATTTATCAATCCAGAAAACCTTCTTCCACTGCTCCATAGTTGAGTTACAATGCTTTTTTTTTTAACAATTTCTACTAGATTGGTTCTTCTGCTTGGGCTTTTGCATCTTTTACTGAACCTTGGGTGCCCTGTCCATGGTTCCACTTATGGTGGATACAAATCACTGCATACCAAAACCACCCTAGACTGCCTGCAGATTTGGAGATGCTCTGACCCAGTTGCTTAGCCATAACAAGTCATTTAGATCCTTCTGGAAAAGGGAGTATTCTGGAGAGTAGGGTGGGCGCGGAAGTCAGATCATGTGGTTCCTTCGCCTACAATCATCGTGCACAAGTTCTTGAATGATTTTTACATTTTCGGGGGTCGAACTGGTCGAAGGTCTCCCTGATGTCTCTTTATCTTTTAGTGACGTTCTTCTGCTCGTTCCACTCAAAACACCTCAAAAACGTTGTTGCAGCATCGCCGTATGCCAAACTCTTTGCTCTGTGTTCTTACTTACTGTTCATGATAAAATCATAGACACAGGAACACTTTCTATCAGAAAAGCTCCAGTTAGTCACAAAACCAACATTTTGATACCACCTTGTATACACACCTAAATTAATCATGGAGACGAAAACACCTGTAAATGAACAGACAAATGACAATGACAAGACAGGGACAGGGCAGGGGACAGAACACCACCAATGACAAGATGTGGTGGGCAGGACAAGAACCTCATGAATGGCTCATGAAAGTCTGCTAGCACTACACATCAGCCCACTCTACGTGAGCTAGCATGCCTTGATGCTAGCATGTGAGTTGGACAATTCCTGGCACCTGTCCTTTATGATTGAGGGGTGGTGGTAGCTTGGTGGTTAAGACATTGGACTTTGGATCTGAAGGATGTGTGTTCAAATCCTGGGCACACTAAAAGCTGCTCCTGCTGGGCCCCTGATCACGGCCCCTACCACAAGGTTTAACACATCATTTTGTAACATCGATTTGTTGTCCTGTCTCCTCTCAATCTCTCACTCCGAAAACCTTCACGTTCCCCTTTCTCCTGGTTCCTGCTGATTCTCGCTTAGGTTTCAGTTCCTTTGAAATACGCAGATGTTCGTAGAAAGCTTGCAGCTCTCAAAGGTCCGTGAACGGTTCATTCAAGCCCTGGGCTTTCTAAAGTGTCTGGCTGGTAAAAGACAAAAAACAATAAGCAAATACCAAATGAGAAGAGGGTCTGCATGAAGGAACATGAAAGAAAGAAGGAGGACGGAGAGAGAAATGTGTGCGAGTGTGTTTACATCACTGAGTGTGTTTACATCAAAGCCATGTGTTGAATTTGATATTTTTTTCACTGGTAAAGGGCCTGTGGTTATGATTGGTCATGGCAGTTGCTTTATATCCGTTTTTTTTTATTTTGTTTTTTCTCCTCACGATGTGAACACAGTGATGCTGAATTGCATTTAACCGGTGTAGAGATTCGGATACTACACCTGAAGCATAATAAGAGTTTATCAATAATGGTAGATTATGTTGTGCGCTAAGGCTTGGAGTGTGTATTGACTGATTCTGTTTCACTGTTAGTTTTGTTTTGTCTATCTGTGTTCTGATGCGGAGACCTTTTACACAGAGAAATGGCAAGACAGCTGGCAGTCTGTCAGTCTGAGAGTCAGACCGTGAGCAAGAAACACTTTACTCAAATTAAAGCCAAATCACAAGCCAATGCTTTTAAGCCCAACATTTAGTGCACATGGCAGTGTTCGTGTTCAAATCTGGTAACACACAACACACAACTGTATAGATTTATGATTTTTTTATTTGTCACAAACACAGATATGTGCAGAATACAACTCGCTGTGGAACGAAGTAGTTGCTCAGTGGTTAAGGCAGTGTTTACTTGGTTACTGATCGAAGGTTGGGGGTTCAAGCCCCTGTATTTCCAAGCTGCCACTCTCTGTGCTTTGGGGGTATTATATCGGAAGACCCCAGCTTCCAAACATCACTGAGATATGTGAAGAACGAGTTTTCTTTCTTTCTTTCTTTCTTTCTTTCTTTCTTTCTTTCTTTCTTTCTTTCTTTCTTTCTTTCTTTCTTTCTTTCTTTCTTTCTTTCTTTCTTTCTTTCTTTGACCATTTGTTCTTTCTTGCTTCTTTCTTCACCATTCTTTTTGTGAAAAGTACATAAAGTGACAGTAAAAAAAAGTAACAAGTAATCTTTCCATCCATCCATCCATCCATCCATCCATCCATCCATCCATCCATCCATCCTTTCTTTCTTTCTTTCTTTCTTTCTTTCTTTCTTTCTTTCTTTCTTTCTTTCTTTCTTTCTTTCTTTCTTTCTTTCTTTCTTCACCATTCCTTTTCTTTCTTTCTTTCTTTCTTTCTTTCTTTCTTTCTTTCTTTCTTTCTTTCTTTCTTTCTTTCTTTCTTTCTTTCTTTCTTACTTTTCTTACTTTTCTGTGAAAAGTACATAAACTGACAGTAAAAAAATAAAGTGACAAGTAATCTTTCCATCCATCCATCCATCCATCCATCCATCCATCCATCCATCCATCCATCCATCCATCCATCCTTTCTTTCTTTCTTTCTTTCTTTCTTTCTTTCTTTCTTTCTTTCTTTCTTTCTTACTTTTCTGTAAAAAGTACATAAACTGACAGTAAAAAAATAAAGTGACAAGTAATCTTTCCATCCATCCATCCATCCATCCATCCATCCATCCATCCATCCATCCATTCTTTCTTTCTTTCTTTCTTTCTTTCTTTCTTTCTTTCTTTCTTTCTTTCTTTCTTTGAGAAGAAAGAATTTCACTGTTCTGTAAAGTACATGTGACAAGAATAGGCACATTTATTTTTCCTATCTTTATAGCACGTCTTTTATTTTGCCTTCACTTGAACTAGGAGATTCAAACCTGTTCCAGCCTGATGATGACCCTTTGCACAGAGCCAGCTCCTTGAAGATGTGCTTTCCATGGGTTGGAGTGGAAGATCTCCTGCTATAGATTGCTAACCCTATTGAACACCTTTGAGATGAATGTGAATGCTGACTGCAACCCAGGCCCCCTCACCTCACCTCACCTCACCTCACCTCACCTCCATTAGTACCTGACTTTACTAATACCATTGCATCTGAATGCATCTCCACACAATCTAGTGGAACATCTTCCTACAAGTGTTAAATGGGACTAAATGTGGAATGGGATGTTCAAAAATGATGCCAGTATTATGTTCAGGTGTCCACTTTGTTCATATCACATAAAAATGCAGACCATCCATAATTATGGAGGACTCATCTTTGCTCCAGTTGATTGGGAAAATAATAATAATAATAATAATAATAATAATAATAATAATAATAATAATAATATTACTGTGAAACTGAAAACCTTTCAGGATATTAAAAGGCAAGATATTAGAGAAGCTCGATATTTAAATTGCAGGCAGGAAATGAAAACCCTTATTTCAATATCTTCAGGTAGATTTTTGTGATCACTGATGGAACAACTGAGGAACAGCTCATTTTGTAGTGTATTTACATTGTTGAACGCGAAGCAGAACGTTTTGATATGCGCAAGACTTTCTCCAGAGGTGATTACACAATAAAGCCGTGACTGTTTTACACTTATTACAGCTCAATGTGATGTTTTTCCTCCGTAAAAAAAAAATCTAAGTCTATTAATTACAGTGAGGAAAATAAGTATTTGAACACGCTGCTATTTTGCAAGTTCTCCCACTTAGAAATCATGGAGGGGTCTGAAATTGTCATCGTAGGTGCATGTCCACTGTGAGAGACATAATCTAAAAAACAAAATCCAGAAATCACAATGTATGATTTTTTTACTATTTATTTGTATGATTCAGCTGCAAATAAGTATTTGAACACCTGAGAAAGTCAATGTTAATATTTGGTACAGGAGCCTTTGTTTGCAATTACAGAGGTCAAACGTTTCCTGTAGTTTTTCACCAGGTTTGCACACACTGCAGGAGGGATTTTGGCCCACTCCTCCACACAGATCTTCTCTAGATCAGTCAGGTTTCTGACCTGTCGCTGAGTTTGAGCTCCCTCCAAAGATTCTCTATTGGGTTTAGGTCTGGAGACTCGCTAGGCCACGCCAGAACCTTGATAAGCTTCTTACAGAGCCACTCCTTGGTTATCCTGGCTGTGTGCTTCGGGTCATTGTCATGTTGGAAGCCCAGCCTTGACCCATCTTCAATGATCTAACTGAGGGAAGGAGGTTGTTCCCCAAAATCTCGCAATACATGGCCCCGGTCATCCTCTCTTTAATACAGTGCAGTCGCCCTGTCCCATGTGCAGAAAAACACCCCCAAAGCATGATGCTACCACCCCCATGCTTCACAGTAGGGATGGTGTTCTTGGGATGGTACTCATCAATCTTCTTCCTCCAAACACGTTTAGTGGAATTATGACCCAAAAGTTCTATTTTGGTCTCATCTGACCACATGACTTTCTCCCATGACTCCTCTGGATCATCCAAATGGTCATTGGCAAACTTAAGATGTGCCTGGACATGTGCTGGTTTAAGCAGGGGAACCTTCCGTGCTATGCATGATTTCAAACCATGACGTTTTAGTGTATTACCAACAGTAACCTTGGAAACGGTGGTCCCAGCTCTTTTCAGGTCATTGACCAGCTCCTCCCGTGTAGTTCTGGGCTGATTTCTCACCTTCCTTAGGATCATTGAGACCCCACGAGGTGAGATCTTGCATGGAGCCCCAGTCCGAGGGAGATTGACAGTCATGTTTAGCTTCTTCCATTTTCTAATGATTGCTCCAACAGTGGACCTTTTTTCACCAAGCTGCTTGGCAATTTCCCTGAAGCCCTTTCCAGCCTTGTGGGGGTGTACAATTTTGTCTCTAGTGTCTTTGGACAGCTCTTTGGTCTTGGCCATGTTAGTAGTTGGATTCTTACTGATTGTATGGGGTGGACAGGTATCTTTATGCAGCTAACAACCTCAAACAGGTGCATCTAATTTAGGATAATAAATGTAGTGGAGGTGGACATTTTAAAGGCAGACTAACAGGTCTTTGAGGGTCAGAATTCTAGCTGATAGACAGGTGTTCAAATACTTATTTGCAGCTGTATCATACAAATAAATAGTTTAAAAATCATACATTGTGATTTCTGGATTTTTTTTTTTAGATTATGTCTCTCACAGTGAACATGCACCTACGATGACAATTTCAGACCCCTCCATGATTTCTAAGTGGGAGAACTTGCAAAATAGCAGGGTGTTCAAATACTTATTTTCCTCACTGTATGTGACAATGTGTACTGATTAAAAGGAACTTTCTGAAGAATGCAGGTAATCATCCTACACAATGAAAGTTAAACACAACCCGGTAACTATGACAACACTTTAGACAGACTTTTACCGTTTTTTTCCACCAGCTGTGTGTGTGTGTGTGTGTGTGTGTGTGTGTGTGTGCATGCGTATGGCAGGGACTTTGCTTGGTTTTCACACCAAATGACATTGGAAAGATGGTATATGAACTCTGGATATGGCCACCTGCCAAAGCCCAGAAATGTAAATTGTTCCTCTTAAGGTTCCTAATACAATCTCAGCAAGTTTTCTCCCTCAGGACCATCACCACTGCCTTGTTCATGGGAAAAAATGTCCAGTTGCTATTAAACTATTACTTTAGAGATCATGACACTGGCAGAGAGAAAATTTAGAACAATAAGATTCTGGCCAAGCAAATCAAGTCTGCAAGGTTTAGAACAAAATAGCAAAGTTCCAAAAGACTGTCAGGACTGTAAGAAACCCAGCAGCCGAAACTGTCGACAGTCAACTCATAGTCATGCGTCATAACCAGTGGAGGAGCTTGAGTTTATACCTTTATTACAGTATGGTGTAGTAAATAATGTGGAACTGAGATCAGACTATTACTCAGTCCTGAGCCATGGGAGTCTGTATCAAGGTCTTGTTTATCTTACTTGTACATCACTTGTTGAATGGAAAAAAGCAAGTGATGTACGAGTGAGATAAACAAGACCAAGGACATATGGGCAAGTGCCTACGCAGAACACATGATGAGTGTTTGGTAGCAGGATGCTGTATATTTATGAGTTTCTATTGAATAAATGCTACTCCATGGTTTAATTTGAAGAACGTAATGAAAAGAAAAATGCATTTCGCAGTTCTGTTTCCAGGAAGATGCAGCTCTACCTCTGCCATGTTAACCTATGGTTCTATACCACTCTCGGGACTTTATAAGTCACAGGACATTGTAAGTCAAGAAAGATTTGCAATCAAAAGTCAGCGTTATTTATATGTACTGTAAGATAAACATACCTCAGAAATCAGGAACGTTGCAGTTACAGCTTTGTAGGATGCAGAAATACCAAAAGGTTTGGAAATCGATCGGGCCCATCATCCATCTCCAGTAGGACAAAGCAAACAGCCTGCAATTCAAGTTTAATGCTTTTGGAAGTTGAAAAAAAGGTTAACAACTGAAAAAGGTGTAAAATGTTGACTCCAAACGGCTCCACAGCAACAATAAACAATAAACTATGTCCTTATGACACTCAACCATAGTGAGAAATGTGGTTTCGAGGATTACCTTCATGTGCAGCATCTCTACTTTAACCCTGTGGCAGGATGTGCATGGGACAGTGGTTGAACATGATATAGCATGGACTTTTCCTAAGGTTATAAAATAACTATTAGCTTGACACAAAAAAGAAAACACATGCGGAATGTCTATTAATATGTGAATGGAGGAGAATAGAAATAATTAAAAACAAGTGCCCCGTGCTTCAAATATGCTCGAAGTAGGAGTAACGGCTCTAATGATGACCTTGCGGTAATGATCTGTGGTTTAATGTTGTTTTAATGTTAGCCTCTAAATGACTTGCATGATACTTACATTTTAATGATCATGTAGGAACGCAGCCTGGGAGGGCTTTCTAAGAGTAGCTAGTTTATTTACCTGCAACTTGGGGGGGTGGGAGGAAACCAGAGAACCAAGTGGAATCCCACACGAAAATTTTCCAGACAGTAACCCAGGGTTTATTATAGAATGAGGAACTCCAGGAGCTCTGAGATGTCAGGGCTGTGGTGCTTCCACAAATTATATTCCACAGAAACCAGGCATATTATAATTGATATATCTTAAGTGATCATGTCCCATTCTGTCTGAACCTACCTGATTCATCCAGTTGCCCTACTTTTGACTGGAGGTCTCTTCAAATTGGAAACCACTCCCTGAGCCTAAAGATACATATAATTATTAAGGCTGTCAGTCAATTAAATATAATTTAATGTTTTCAAGTAATGATGGTGTTTAAATGACGTAAATTACCAGGACACCAAACGGAACTGTTGCTATGTTTCCACACGGACAGTTTTAATTGCCGGATGTGTGCATCATGGCGGATTTTAGTGCTTGATTTATATTTATATTGCCTCTTTTATATTATTTATTTAGATTTTAATAAAAATGGTCAAACAGCAATGGGCACTGCTATAAAATTACCAGCGTTAAAATGAATTTGTGTTAACGCATTATTAATTAACTCTAATAATTATATATTAATAAATAATTTTTTACTGATGCAAATATGTTAAAAACAATGCATCTGAATAGAAATGCCAACTTGGATCCGATGCACACTTTAAATACGAGGTACATATGGGTACGGTAAATTATATATATATATATATTAAGGGTGTAATTTTTGTACGATTACAGGGGGAAGAAATGCAAACCATTAAATTGCTTGTCTTTTTTTTCATTAACGCAGTTTATTATTATGAATATTTGTGATCTACATTTAAACAGTTTACATTTTTTATTCAATTTTAAATAAAATGCCTTCTTTGAATATTTCATAATAATTCAACTAAATTAATGCAATACTCTTTTATTATACTGATTTAATTAAATCGATTAAATAAAATGTAATAAATGGAAACGTTTTTTAATTAAACGTGTGTGTGTGTGTGTGTGTGTGTGTGTGTGTGTGTGTGTGTGTTGTGTTACTAAATCTATGTTTTGCTTATTTCAGCAGACTTTCACAAATGTCTTCATTCCTTTCATCCTTCTTTCATTCACTCCCTCGACATGTAAAATTGTCAGGATTTTCTCCTTTTTTTGAGAAATTCTTGAAGCTGGACTTAAAACACTAAAGAATCCATAGCGGTAGCGTTTAAAGCTAGTGCTATGGATTCAAGATTTATTTTTTTTTTTTTATTTGTCACAAACATAGTTATATGCAGGATACAGCTTGCGATGAAATGGAAAGTTGAAAAAATTTGAAACCTTGAATCTTAAAACCCTTCCTGTGAGAAAAATAATTCCCTGTGCTGTACATGTATAAAGCACTATTCTTTCTTTACAAATAATAAATAGAACATTGAAACTTTTCATATAAGTTAAAGTTTATGAGGCAAATTTTATTTTGGGGAAAAAATGTCCTAATGGTTCACTTATACTTTTAATATGGAGCGTTTACACTCTTTCAAAAGGTCTCGTCTGTTCTTGTTGTGTTCGGTTTTCAAACTGCTAATAGCACATAATTACAGTTGACGAGATAATGTGCTGTTCCTACACACACACACACACACACACACACACACACACACACACACACACACACACACACACACACACACACACACACACACACACACACAGATTGAACTTCTGTGCTGTCTTTCACTTTATGGATCAATTATATTAAGAGCCATCGTGAGGTTATATGACAGAAATAGTGGTAAAAAAAAGAAAAGAAAAAGAAATAGATAAAAAAAAAATCTCTTTGAAACCTGTGAAACTTCATACACTTCCTCGCTTCCTGGAAGGCAGCTGTTTTTTTTTGTTCCTATAATTAAAGTAATTTAATAGAGTATTGTGAATGTTCAAAATGTCACTCATTGTGGAAATGCCTTAGAAACTGTTGAAATGGGAAATAAATATTGGCATGCATAGATATTATTGGAAAGTGGAAAAAGCTAAAGCAGTTAATAATTAGCCTGCTGATTTAGAAGATTATATAATCTAGCATTATGTAGACTTTGGGTTCTAGTTCTGGTCGTCTGGTTATGGAGTATCACTAATGACATCTTCAGGCACTTTTTCCCTCAAGCGTTGGGAAATGTTCTATGTTCTATCAGGTTCCCCAGATGTTCACCTCAGCAACATCTCCAAGGTTCTTCAAGTAACTGTTCATTCCCACATACATGCATGCACACGATCATAGCTGTCTTTCTTTAAGCTTTTGCTGAATACCATGTTTTTTAAACAGTTATTTGAACATTAGAAATATTTCCCACACTTTCTTCATTAAAATACTTTACTTTTGTTTTGATCCTGGTTGCGGGTTTTCTCATGCATGCTTTCTCAGCTTTGTTTTTTCTACAAAAAACATGATTTTTACTGCTTTTATTCCTCTTTCTTTCATGTTTCTCTGAAGTATCAAATCCTTTGCTTGACTATTGTGTGTGTCTGTGTGTGTGTGTGTGTGTGTGTGTGTGTGTGTGTGTGTGTGTGTCTGTTTGTCTGTCTGTCTGTTATGCATTTCATCAAAAGTTTAAGGTCTGTCCTGTATCAGATAATCCACAAGCTGGAACCCTTTATAAATAATGTGTGTATTTATGAACTAACTAACTAACTAAATAAATAGATAGATAGATAGATAGATAGATAGATAGATAGATAGATAGATAGATAGATAGATAGATAGATAGATAGATAGATAGATAGATAGATAGAAAGCCTGCACATAGTGATGTCATGTGACTTTGTTCCTCTCTTGCTCTCGGCTCTGTACTACTCGTTGTAGGAGGACAAACAGTTTCAATAAAACTGGAAAGTAAAAACTCTCTCACTGTGGATCCTGCAGCTTTTATTCAACTTTTGAAACTTGAAACAATCTGCAGGATTTGGATTCCTCTCACAGCTACGTGCCTTTTTCTTCATTTCCTTTACACCACTTACACACAATACACAATCTATACAATACAACAACCGCATGGACAAAAGTTTGTGGATATCTGACCAAAAAGTCCCAACATCCCATTTTTAACATCCTATCCAACATTTACTCCTCATTTGCTGTTATATTGAGCTCCACTCTTCTGGGAAGATGTTCCACTAGATTTTGTGAAGATTCATGTAGCCACAAGGGTGTTAGTAAAGCCAGGTACTGATGAAGGTGAGGAAATGAGGAGGCTCCAGGGGTGCAGTCAGGGTTCACATTCATCATGATCAATTGGGTTGAAGAAGTATAGCAGATCTTCCACTCTAACCCATGTAAAGCATATCTTCACAAAGTTACCTTTGTACAGAGGGGCATTGTCATGTTGGAACAGGTTTGTTGAAGGGAAACTCCTAAGCTCCCACATCCAGAGACCATAATGTACCTCCAACTTTGTGCTGAGAAAGAAGCTCATACGGTTGAAGAAATGGTTTGGTTGTCCCGAAATAGTTTTTTATTTTTTTTTGCTTTATGTTCAGTGATCCTGGGGCTCTTGTGAAGATTGGTAGCATCATGCTGAGATCTTTTTCTGAAGTTTTTCGTGTCTACAGTATGATTGAAATTCTTCAAAGCCTCCATGCCTGTATAATGTGAACAGGTCCAGTTTCTCTTAAGCATTTCAGATGCATTGAACATCAGAGCATTCAAAAAGAGATAAAGGGCCATAAATTCCCATCACTCCGGCGAGACGGAGGAAAAAAAAAGAATCTCATAATGCGCCGTGGTGCTCGACAGGCTTTTCATTCACATCAGCCTGGAGGGTTAAATGCAGGAGCGTATACAGGTCATGGGGCCACAATGCATCAACGCCGAAACGCCATGAGCGCTTTAACCGCACGTTTAGGTCGAGTGCATTGAATAAAATCTTATTACAGGGTGTTTTATAGCGTTTATGGATTCAGAATATCCTTATATTTTTTTGTGTGTGCGTGTTTTCTTCAGGTTAGAGCTTTTCAATTTAATCTTTAGTGTCTGAGTGCCAGAAGAAAAAAAGACAGGAACATAGCTTTTGCTGCTGCTTACATAAGGATCAAACGATGGGGTCTGGAAAGTCACACAGGAAACACTTCTGCTGTGAAGAAGGAGCAAATGTGTGTATGTGTGTGTGGTGCCTCAGTCATTTTCATGTGCCGGTACATCTTGTACAGGAAAATTGCTTAAGCGCTCGTTGCGGCTTATCACAAAACCCACCGATACAAGAAGCTCCTCCGTCAAGCCGCTACGTTTGGCTTCGCTACACATGTAGCGTAAACTTTATATGACATCAGTATTAAAATGAGCGTGCTCGGATTTCAAATCTGACAACTTCAATGTAGGAAAGTTTGTGTTTGTAGTAAAGATTACTAGCTATATTACCTGCAGATTAGCCTTTTCAAAATCCTCTCCGAAATCCCATCAGTTTATGAGTGCCTCATATAAGCTAAAATAGCTAATTTATCTAATATTAACCGATGTGTACATATTTATGAGGAGAATCTTGCTTGCTAGCCAATCAAGAGGCAAATATGAACATTTATTAATATAGCATACTTAGAAATATTATTAAAGATCCTGTCAGATCTTATACCTTATGTTAGCTAGGTGATTAGAAGAGCCAGTGTATATTTTGCAACATTTATTTTGACAAAATCCTGTCAGAATTCCTGTCAGATGACCTCAGCAAGCTGTTGGTTTAAGTCAGGGAAAATTATTTATGGTAGTTAGCCAGGCAGTTTTACTATTGAATATCATAAACTTTTATGAATAAAGACTAAAGCTGAAGATAGCTAACTGGATAATGTTATCAAGTGAATATTTGAAGTATATCTCAATTTAATTTTAGCTAGCTAACTACTTGACTTGACTATCAAGCAATAATTATGATTGTTTATGAATTTAAATGATTTAAGAAATCCTGTCAGATTTAACGTTTGTTAGCTAGCTGCCCGGATTATGAAACTTTTGAATATAGGTTAAAAATGATTATTAAGAAATCCTGTCATGCATGCATATATATATATATATATATATATATATATATATATATATATATATATATATATATTTCTTACATGCACTGGGGAATGTTTTTAACTATAAATATTTATAAATATGATTTTAAATCCTGTCAGATTGATTGACGTTTTCAAGATAACTCGTGCTGTGTAGCTAGCTAACCATATTATTGACGATTATGACCATTCATGAGTATAATCTTTTCTTTAAAAAAATTCTCAGAAATCCTGTCAGGTCACAGATGTTAGCTAGCTGATTAGAAAATCTGGTGAATATTTTGAACAATTTACCTAACTACCACGCGTAACCTCTGGATATTATGATTATTTATGAATATGATTGAAAAATTGGCACAGAATTCTTGTCAGGATTAGTGCTAGTTAACTAGCTGGCCAGTGGCACCAGTGAAGACTATGAACCCTTTGAATATAATTTAGAAATCTTCTCAGAAATCCTTTAATGCATATATGAATAACTTCATTCTTCCTTCTTATACGGATCGGAGGGTGAAGAAAAGTAGGGCTTCTCCAACTTTTAAATACCAAAATTTCCCCTCTACACAATGCGAGCACTATGAGAGAGAAAAAGAGTGGGAACAGGACAGAAAAAGTCCAGCTTTCTTGAATGAAATCAACTTTGCTGGAGATTTGTTTAAGGTAGGGATGTCCAACCCTGGAAATTTTCTACTGTTTGAGTCCAACGTGCACTGAAACGAAATTCTGCCATAGAGAAGAGCTCCTGGAGGTTGGTACGTAGGGCAATCACGGTGGATGGTAATAACAGCACTTAGAAGAGATCGATCTTTCTGCTCTGAAAGCTGTAAAGTGTTTCTAACAAAACTCACTGGCTGCTGTTGATAGCAAACTGTACTTTAACACCTTTTTCGATTTCTGTGACCATTTGAGTCACATTTTTTTTTTTTTTTTCATTGAGGTTGTCAATACACATGAGCTTACAGGGAGAAAATAATTATTAAGATTAATAAAGCAACATATGAAGTGCACTAACACAGAGTTTACAATTGATTGATTGATAGATGGATTGATTTTTAAATCATAAACCCATATGAGAGAAATAATGCACACCCTTGAATGTTGCCTGAAAGACATTTTTAGTTTATGCTATTATCATAAAATTCCAGGATGGTTAAAATTCGATATGACACCACTCTATAGGTGAGTATTTACCTATAAGCCCACACCATATCATGTTCTCTAACATAATAAAAGATTAGGTTATGTACACTATATAGACAAAGTGTTGTGGACACCTGACCATAAGACTTATATGCTTTTTGATTATGACCTTTCATGAGTATAATATTTTCTTTAAAAATTCCTATCAGGTTACTAGGTGTTAGCTAGCTGATTAGCAATTGCACTTAATATTTTGAATGTTTTACACCACTATCACATGCTACCACTGAATTTCATGATCATTAATGAATATGATTTAAGAATCGTCACAGAAATCTTGTCAGGATTAGCAATTGTTAACTATCTGGTCAGCAGCACCAGTGAAGACTATGAACTCTTTTCAATATAATTTAGAAATCCTCTCAAAAATCCTTTCATGCATATATGAATAACTTCATTTATCTAATTCCACATTTAATCTCTTCTGGAAAGATGTTCCACTAGATTTATTGGCGGTTTGTCCTCATTCAGCTTCAAAGGTTTTAGTAAAGTCACTTATTGATGAAGGTGACGAAGTGAGGAGGCCTGAGGTGCAGTCAGCGTTCCATTCATCATGTTCAATAGGGTTGGAGCTCAATAGCAGGAGATTTTCAATCCAACCCATGTAAAGCACAACTTCATGGATGAAGAAGAATTTGATTTAATTCAAGTCTATTTGTATAGCAGGTTTAACCAATGGATGTGGTCACAAAGTACTTTTACAGAAATATATGCATTTTTAAATGTATAAATTTCTCTCTAATGAGAGGTAGGTGGTGCTGAGGGAAAACAATTCCTGAGGGAATACGAGGAAGAATAGAGGCAAAATGTCTCCTCTGGGTGATACCAGTCAATGCACTTATAAATATCGCCCCTTAAAACATTTCTTCAAAGAGCTGGAACAAGTTTGGGTCTCATAGGTTGAGTAAAGAGGAAATTTTAGTCCACAGCATCCAAATGCATCTTATACAATTGTGTGCCTCCAAGATTGTGGCAACAGTTTGAAGAAGATCCTCATACGTCTGGAAAAGTCAGCGTGTACGAGTAGCGATTCATAGAGCAGTGTATGATGCAATGCATCTGGGTTTTGTCAGTGGCAAATGCTATTAAAACCGAGAACAAAAAGGACACAGTCCTTCAAATAAACAAGTCCAGGATTCCTTCCATTAAATAGTGCATACACCCAATCCACTGGTATAGGCTAATGGTCACTAATTAGAGTCAGATCCTCCCCAGCACAGGACTGAGGGGAGTTAAGCCGCTTGCTCAAAAGCACATTGATAGAACAGAGCATTGACACCTTTAGACCTTGGTAATGCGATCCTCAATAACGTGTAGAGTCCTAGGGAACTATCACAATACTGTGTGATAAACACAATTACTTATAGAACAAAAAGACCAGCAACACATTCACAGACATTTCTAACCGATAGATTGCAGAAACCATTGTTACTGGAATAGCGATCGCTTGAAATTTTAATATATTATAAAAATTCATTAAAAACAGCCACATGAGGTAAAAATACTCTTAAACAGGGGTTTTTCAGGTCAAGGACCCTTTAGGTAATAGAGACATGGGGCAATGACCCGTGATACAATATGTGTCAAACTTAGCCACTGATATTTATAGGAACCAATCATATTACGCTAGTCGTATTATGTTAAGACAATGAGAACTATGTTGTTGTACATGCATCATTGTCTGTATATTTTCATATATTTCCGAATCTTTCAAAAAGATGCATCATAACAAACAATTTTCGAATAAAAATCACAATTTGCAGTTTTATACACTTTTAGTTTACTATCAGGTGGGCTATTATACATTTACATTAACATCAGCTTTAAGTTTAATAGAACTTTTTTTATTATATATTTTATCCTTGTTGTTTATACATTTATTTTTATTTTTTTTTACCAAAAATTTTGTTAGTGAGTTATTTATTAAATTAGTGAATCAATAAGACTGGAAATACTTGAAAATGTGAATTAACACTAAATGTTCCTTTTGTTATTGAATTTTTGGATGAAGGTCTATGAACCTCATCATGCCTTTAGAATGAAGCTCAATTTTCACCGTTAACAAACATTAATATCAGCTAAAAAAAATAAAATGATTGATGCTGAACTCCCCAAAAAATTGTGGACACCTAACCATCAGATTGATGGGCTTTTTGTGAACATCCCATTCCACATTTACTGGCAAACTATTGTTATAATAAGATCCACTCTTCTGGGAAGATGTTTCACTAGATTTTGTGGAGATTTGCAAAGATGTAAAACAGATATTCATAAAGCTAGATTTGTGCACAGGTTTTGGGTCTCCTAGTTCAAGTAAAGGAAATTTCATACGATAGCATCCAAAGATGTCCTGTCCAACTTTGTGGTAATAGTTTAAAGAGGAATCAGGTATGGCTGGAAAATCAGGTGTCCTAATACTTTTGTTGATGCCTCCACATCTGTGGTCTGAGTGTAGCATGTTTTAAAGCATAACACATTTTCCTTCTTCTCTCTCTCTCTGTGTGCGCTCATAAAGCATAAGCTAAGCTACCAATGCTGGGCCCTTGGGCAAGGCCCTTAACCCTCAACCGTTTAGTTGTATTTAAAAAATGACAACTTGTAAGTCGGAACCTGCCAAATGCCATAAATGTAAATGCAATGCTTCTCTTCCACTGGGTGTAAACATGGACCTAATACTTTTCTCCTGAGAGCTCCTTGCAAATATAAATTCTAAGTAAATAAGTCGGGGAGGAATTAGTTTTGGTATGAGGTCTGGTCAGGTGGTCTAGGAATTCATGCTTGTTTCTATGCTGTGTATGGATGAGTTGGCTTGTTTGAAAGAAGATGAGCACAGAATTATTGAAGAGAAATCCACGAGTGAATTAGAATTTTTATTTCGACGACGGGATTCTTAAGAAGTTCATCGGAATAAATGTAGCCCACAAGTTTCGCGAAAAGACGAAGAATTGTACCTCATTTCTGTAAAAGTACGATTTCTGTTTGGAGATTTCATTTACGCTGTACAACCGCAGGACTGCTTCTCGTCTGCAGGATGCATATTTCCATGTCCTGGTTTCCCCGGAGAATGTGTTGAGGACAGGACATTGCTATTCAAAGCACTACACTTCGTACTCAACCGAACATGGTTGGTTTGAAGATACACCAGAACATCGTGCAGGATCCTTGTCGTTTAGCAGGTATGAGCTCGCGGAAATACGTCTGTATGAGGAAGCTGACTGCATTCGTTATGGGATCTAATACTAAATTAACTTCAGGAGGTTCTCTGAAGAACGAGAAGCTAAACTGGAAGCCACACCATATTTGATTGCGGTAGCTTGAAATGTTCCCTTCACTTGAACTTGGAGACCTGAACATGTTCCAGCATGACAATGCTTCTGTGCACAAATAACCCAGCTCCATGAAGATATGGGTTGAATTAGAGGATCTCCATATATAGAGCACCAACCCTATTGAACATGATGAAATTGAGTGTCCTGCTATAGAGCTCTGATCTCATCCCGACTGAACACCTTAGGAATGAATGTGAACGCTGACTGCACCCCAGGTCTCCTCACCAATAGGTTCAATAGGTTTGGTGCTCTGTATTTGGAGATCTTCCACTCCAGCCCATGGAAAGCAGATCTTCATGGCTGGCTTTGTGAGCAGGGCCATTGTCATGCTGGAACAGGTTCGGATCTTCTAGTTAAAGTAAAAGGAAAATTCCACTCTCCTGGATCCAAAGACGTCCTGTACAAATGTGTGTCCAACTTTGTGCTAACAGTTTGGAGAAGATCCACGTGTGGCTGGAAATGTCACGTCTGCTAACTCATTTTAGTGAAGAAAATTTGCTCCTCCATTTATTCTTCATCTTTTTCTTCTTCCACTTCTCCTTCTCCTTCCTTTTCTTCTTCTCTCTCATCTTCTTTCTCTTCTTTTCTCACTTTTTCCTTCTCTTCTTTCTTTCACTCTTCTTCTTCTTCCTCCTCTTCCAATTCTTTTTCTTTCTCCTCTTCCTTTTCTTCTTCATCTTTCTTTTCTTCTTCTTTGTTCGTACACTTGTTTCCCAGTCAGTAATTACATGTTCACCCAAGTCAAGAGCATCTTTCAAGCAATCTGTCATCATCGCCGCCATCCAAACCTCAAAATGTCGATTTTCATTTGAAATGCAAAACGAGTGAACTCTTTCTGTCAAACGTGAAATGCCACATGAACGATCTCGGCATCTGAGTCGATTTCTCATGTCGTTTCTCCATAATAACAGTAATAAACGTGACCGTTTTTACTTTCCCAAATTCAACATGTGCTAATCCTTTTTTTGGAGAAATCTGCCATTTAGTGAACTGAATAATCAAAATAATGATACTGATTAGAATTTGGGATTCGCAATGACTGAACATGAAACAAACACGAAATGTCACACAGAAAGGTTGCAGGTGTTGCGTTGCATTATTCAGTAAAATGCCAGGGGGAAAGTTGGTTATGTAATTGTTATTAATTGAATGTGTCATTATTATTATTATATTTGTATACTTATGGTTTCAATGCATTTTTTGAAACAGCCATGTAGCAGACAAAAGAAGAGACGAAGCAAAATACATCATATGGGCAAAAGTTTGTGGACACTTGATTATAAGATTTGTGCATTTTGAACATCCTATTCCATATTTATTGAACTCCAATCTTCTGGGAAGATGTTCCACTAGATTGTGTGAAGTCAGGTACTAATGTACACTATACAGCCAAAAGTTTGCAGACACCTGGTCATGAGTACGGAATGTGTATTTTCGAGCATCACATTCCACATATACTCCCAATTTGCTCTTATTATTCCCTCCACTCTTCTGGAAAGATGTTCCACTAGATTTTTGGAGTGTGCTTGTGGACATTTGTGTTCATCAGCCACAAGGGTGTTAGTAAAGTCTGGTGAGGTGAAGAGACCTGGGGTGCAGTCGGCGTTCACATTCATTCTGTTCAACCGTGTTGAGGGTCTGAGCTCTACAGGAGATCTTCCATATGAAGCCGGTTTTGTGCAAAAATTGCAGGAACAGGCTCAAATCAAGGAAAAAGTTCATAGTTCCGTTTGTGCCTCAATCAGGTGTCCCAATACTTTTGCTCACACCGTATTTGAGTATCGGAGCATTTGGTGTAAAAAACTGGTCATAGTTCCAGCAATAAAACTAAACTATAAAATTCTGCTGCATCCTGTCATAAATTTGTCCAACCAGGTCTGCTGTATTAATGATGACCCTGACGAGTAAAGTGACACAACTGCAGACCTGAAATCAGCAGCAAAGGAAGGTGTTTTTTTGGGGGGGGGTTTTCATAGTGTTTACACTCTCAGCTCCGAGCTGGGTGGTATAAAAATAAAGCATTTAAAAAAAAAAAAAAAAAAAAAAAAGACAGAAATATGTGTTTCTCCTCTACTTCCAAAAGCAAAACTTATGCATCTCATCTGTTCAGAATCTGGCTTTTTCTTACATTGTCTTCTTTTATAGCCGTAAACTGTTCACGGTGTCACTATTCACTCATGTAATTGCTGAGATTGAACAGCACCCTCACTGGCAGTTCCCCAGAACATCTCGAAGCAGGCTACTGGGCATGGGATTGTCAAACAGACCTGAGCGAGACGGATCGATAATGTGAAACAGGTTATGGTCGAAATGCAGACAACAAAAGCTTGAGCACAAGCGTTATTTAAGGGATTAAATGTGACTGCGGATATGGACAAAAGTATTGGGACACCTGACCTTCCTGCCATAAGTGATTCTTCTCCAAACTGGGACCACAAATCTGAAGGCACTCCATTGTGCAGGACGTCTTTAGAAGGCGCTATAATAAAACTTTGCATTCACTTGAACTTGGAAACCCAAACCTGTTCCAGCTGTGCACAAAGCCAGCTCCATGAAGATCTGCTTTACATGGTTTGGAGTGGAAGATCTCCTGCTATAGAGCTCTGATCTCATCCCTACTGAACACCTTTGGAATGAATGTGAACGTTGACTGCACCTCCAGGGCTCCTCACCTACATCAGTACCTGACTTTACTAACACCCTTGTGGCTGATGAACACAAATATCCATAAGCACACAACAAAATCTAGTGGAACATCTTCTCAGAAGAGTACAATGTAGCACACATCATTTTAAATGTTTTTTCATGTAAAAAAAGGACACAAAAAGTCACCAGTCACCATTTGATGTCACAAAAAGTACAAATAGGATAATCATCCATGATATCGCAAAGCTCTCTGAGGGCATGATCCAAGTGTGGTCCTTCATCCAAGGGTTCTTGAGTGGGACAAGCTTGATTCAACACCACAGGCACGTGACAATGTTCCAGCCGAACAGGGGACTGAGCTCACTAAAAAAAGAGGGATTAGTCATTCCCCCGTGTCATTTGCATAATGAATTCATGCAGTCGAAAACATCTGTCAGATTGCACGTGCAGAACTCAGGAATTAGTTGCTCCGGAGCTCCTGGGTTCCACAACTGTAGAATAAAGGACACACTCTGGTGTTTATTATATGCCGCACTCTCCGAGGTTTGTAATGCTTTTAGGATTTATAATCATACTTTTGGTGTCTCCCAAATGAGGATGGGTTTCACTTTTGAGTCTGGTTCCTCTCAAGGTTTCTTCCTCATACCATCCAAGCAGGTTTTTCCCTGCCACAGTCACTCCAGGCTGCTCATCAGAGATAAATACACACCAATTTAAATATAAGCCAACTTTGTTCTATAATTCGTACAAGCTGATTTGAGACATTGTGAAAAACGCCCTAGAAATAAACTTCAATTGAATTGAACAATATTGGAACTGTACTGAATAGATTCAGTGATGAAGATGAGGTTCCATTTTGAGTCTGGTTCTTCTGAAGGTTTCTTCCTCATGAAGTCTCAGAGAGTTTTCCTGCCACTGGTTTACTCATTAGTGATACAATGATAAGGAACAAACACTTTTTTTTTATTATTAAATGTACTTATTTTACAACTCTATAACCTGTAAAGTTGCTTTAAAACAAATTTTTGAGACAAACTCTCTACAAATTAAAATAATTCATTAATTCATCCATTTTCTCCCGCTTATCTGTAATTCGGGTCGCGGGGGCAGCAGTCTAAGCAGGCCCCCGCCTTCGACTGCTGCCCAATCCTCACAGCACCGTCCCTTGCGGCCCCTCCTGCAGGTGGTGAGCCCACAGGAAGGCGGCCCCACGTCACTCCAACGTCACGGACCTTGATATTTCCCTCGTAAGGGACCCCCGGAGCATAGAGGGTTAAGTGCCTTGCTCAAGGGCCCAAGAGTGGCAGCTTGGCGATACCGGGGCTCGAACCCCAGACCTTCCGATCGGCAACCCAGCGCCTTAACCGCTGGAGCCACCATACAAATTAAAATAAAACAAATGAAATTTATGCCCTCACTGTTTTTATGAAACTATGGATCCATAATGGTACAAACCAGCCACCAAATGAAGCACATACTGTACTTGTTCAAAAGATTCATTTGATTGCTTTCGGTCCCTGATTTTTAAATCTCTGTGGATCTTGACTTTTTTGTTTAATCAGAGAAACAAGCTCATTACTGGTCTGTCTGATTACACTGATAGATTGAGAGGATTGGATGAAGAACACGTCTCCACTATTAAAGCTTGAGCACCAGCCATTTAATAACCTGTTTTTTTCCGCAGGTGTGTCTGAGAGTTACATGATGAGGCCTGGGAAAAGTCTGCATTTGGTCTTCCACCAAACAGCATTTTAAAAGGAGGTGGGGGCTCAGTGGTTAAGGCATCTGAAGGTTAAGGATTCAAATCTCAGTCATGCCAGGTTGCTTCTCCTGGGCCCCTGAGCAAGGCCCCTAACCCCATAGCTGCTTTGTTGTACGAATTAAGCAAGTCGCTCTGGATAAGCGTTGCTACCAAATGCCATAAATGTAAAAGATGTTATGTAAATGTTATGCTTATGGAAAGTTGCATAAAATGTGACTAATACTGTCCCGAACTTAAATAAGAGGTGATTCTAGAGGTAGAAAAATGGAAGAGAAGAAAATCCATTAATCTTTCAGACTGAATTTCTTTACTTTTCAATTACAGCAAATTCATATTTAAGTTGGAGAGTGGGTTTAAAACTTGATTGGCATCAGGTAAGTAGGGGCAGTGTGTGTCCAGTCCCACAAGGGCAATGTTTCTACCTTACTTAAGTAATATAATAATAATTTTTAAATAGTTTTTAGTTTAGTTTTAATTATTTATTAAAAAATATATATATTTATCAGTCCAATTCATTTTTTTACACTTACGTTTAATACGTTTCTGGCCCACCATAGTTCTTCTCTTTGGTGGACAGTAATCGTTTGAAGTTCCAGAGCGGTCCTTGACCCTGGTGAGCTCAGCCTGGCGGTCACACCCTCCTGTCCTGTCCTGATTCCAGGGCTGTGTTATGAAATTACAGGTGAAATTTGCGAGCTTTTGGGTCGTTTTTGCATCCAAACAAGTCATTAATTACATAAAAAAAAATAAAGGTTCTTTGTTGAGGTGTATGGTTCTGTGAGGAACCCTTCACATATGTGGAACTTTTCCGTTGCACAAAAGTTCTTTGTAGTGGGAAACAGTTCTCTTTTTTTTAATTTGTGAAACTTGCTGTTAAATGAATTCTACCATTTATTGCAAAGTTATATACTAACTTTAAAGTATAGACTGTATCAGGGCTACAAGGCCAGAAAAAGTTATTAATGCCACAAAAGTCTCTTTTACAGTATAACCCATATGCTAAAAGGTAAAACCTAAAAAGATTCTTCTCATTGCTCAAATCAACCTTTTTTTTTTTTCTTCCTGGCCTTTATTAGAATGCAGAGACGTTAATAACTATTCTGTTCATCCTTTAGGCCCTTTAAGAATTTCACATTTGCTCTTTTGTTCTAACTTGCCGTTCGTGATGAAATCGCAGAAGTGGTACTGCACGTGATGAGAATAGCACCAGTTAGTCTCGAAACATTTTGATACCACCTTATAGCACACCAGCCTGGGATCTAAAGGAAATGATAGAGTGTATAGTGTACATAAAAGTTTGTGGCTTTCCTGAGAATATAATTGGCCCATGCTTTAGGTGTTTAGTAGGGTTTCCACTCCAACCCATATTGAAACACTCAACTTTTCCAGCCATATGTGGTTCTTCTCCAAACTGTTAGCACAAACTTATATGATGTCTTTGGATGCAGAAACATGAAATTTCCCCTTCATCCGAACTAGGAGGCCCAAACCTGTTCCAGCATGACAATACCCCTGTGCACAAAGCTCTGCTTTCAATGGGTTGGACTGGAAGATCTCCTGATATAGATCTCCAAAACGTTTTTATGATGAATTTTCCCCCCAGGCCTCCTCACCTCACCTACATCACTACCTGACTTTACAAACACCCTTGTGAATAAGCACAAATCTCCACAATATTAAGTGGAACATCCTCCCAGGAGAATTGAGGTTCTTATAAGAGGGAATGCAGAACGGGATGTTTAAAAAGAAGCACATATCGATCTTGTAGTCAGGTGTTTTGAACTAGGAGACCCAAACCTGATCTGAAGATCTCCTGCTACAGAGCTCTGACCTCATACCCATTGAACACATTTGAGAAGAATGTGAATGCACCCCAGGCCTCCTCACCTCACTTACATCAGCACCTGACTTTACTTTACTTTACACCATTGTGGCTGATGGAACCTTCACAAATCTCCACAAAATCAGGTGGAACATCTTCCCAGAAGAATTGAGGTTCTTTTAAGAGCGAATGGAGAATGGGATTTTCAAAAAGAAGCACATATGGATCTTGTAGTCAGGTGTCTACAAACGTATACAGTATTTTGTATTTTTTTTTCAATTCGATTGAAACTTGTAAATTGTTGTAATAAAGATTATTATTATTGAATATTATAAACCTAATATGTGACAAAAGGTCAAAAATGCGTCATAAAGATGTCCCCAGTCGTCTCGCCTTTGTTTTGCTATCGCTTAATTAGAACGAAACCAGAGTCTGAGGCGCTAAACCTCTCCAGGTTCTGCTTTCTATGACTATTAGACAGACATATTGAAGTTGACATGGTATTGGGTTTACCTCCCAAGTTTAATGACACCGTTTAAAAGGGAAAAATTATCAAACGACAGGTGCAGGAAGCATCCAAAAGTTCCCAGTTTTGCCCAAAAGCCTTTATAGTATACAGATGAAATAAAAATGTAATGTTTTTATGAAATCTCGCCCCTGGAGTGAGCTACTTAATGACAAACACAGAGACTTTGGTTTGTGTAATTGTTGTGACATCGTTCATGGCTAGTTTACGCTCACCGATTCCAAATACGAAAACCACTGTTTTTCTGCTAACGCGTTTTATTATTCGCTCGAAGATTCTACCGAAGCAAACACAAGTACAATGTTTGCTAGCGGTAAATGGTTGTTTTGTGATAGCGCCACATGCAGGTGCATCAGGGAGGGATGCATGTGTGAATATTCAGTGTTCTATTTATTCCATTGACAGGACAGGATGGATGGAGTGAAATAAAAACAAAACACAACAGAAGCCGAGAGAGGAAATTTAGTGAGATGAAAAATGGAAAGGGGACAAAATTAAACATATGGTCATGTGACCAAGCCTCAACGTGAGAAAACTTTATCCAATTTTGTTTGGGAGGTTCACTGTATGGAAAGAACCTGACTTGTCCATCCATATGTGAGTCTTCCCCAAACTGTTTTTTCCATTCCCTTGAACTAGGAGACCCAAACCTGAACTGACAATCTCCTGCTACCGAGCTCTGACCTCATACCTACTGAACACCTTTGAGAAGAATGTGAATGCACCCCAGGCCTCCTCACCTCACCTACATCAGCTCCTGACTTTACTTGACTTTACACCATTGTGGCTGATGGAACCTCCACAAATCTCCACAAAATCTGGTGGACCATCTTCCCAGAAGAGTAAATCTCATTATAATAGCAAATGGAGACTAAATGTGGTTTGGGATGTTTAAAAAGAATCACACACCCAACTGGTAGTCAGGTGTCCACAAACGTTTGTATAATGTATTTTTTACTAATTTGATTGAAACTTTTTAATTGTGGCTGTAGAAATCTTTACAAATCTCCACAAAACCTAGTGGAGCATCTTCTGAGAAAAGTGGAGCTTATTATAACAGTAAATGGCAACGAAATGTGGAATGAGATGTTCAGAATTGGAATCAGGTTTGTACCTGGTGTGTTTTACACTGCATTGTATTTCCGTAACCATGAGAGAAACGTGGAACTTTGGTAACTGCAGATTATCTTTAACACGAGGTTTTCATGACGTTTTATTTAATCGGACATTTGGAGTATTTCATGGAGACACATTTATTCCCGCATGGTGGAATTTGACTTTAAGCCTCAGGCATTTTTCCTGTTCTGTAGCTACGCCTTTGATTACAATCACATGCCGCCTGTTCCAGCTTTGAATATATATATGACCTTAACATGAAAGCTCTCACTGCCTCAACACTCATTAACTCCCATTTCGATTCCAGCAGCAAACCATGTGAGCATCTCCAGCATGGAGTTTGGATTATCTGATTAAAGATATCACATGAAGATGGAAAGTGACCTAGTGCCAGTCTATATTATCCGGTTGTCACATCAGTGCTCCGGGTCTAATTCATTAGAAAAAGAAGTCTGATTTCAGTGCAATGATGGAAGAACCTCAGCAGCAGATCTTTGACCTCTGTAGATACGTCTGTTCAAGAATAAAAATAATATATCATATACTTTCCTCTAGTAACATGCGCCTAAGTGTATTATTTCGTATATATAATTGATTGCAGGATCAGAATGTATAGTGATTTTGTGTGTGTGTATCTTTTGTGGTTGTGTATTGACGGGGTTGAGTGTGCATCGTATTTATGCTGGATTTAGTGACATTTGGGCTCTGCAGCGATTTGTCTCTACTGTTTGTCTAATTGATTTTATATCTAGCATATGGGATCGTCTTGAATGCCAGAAACATGGCAGAAATGAGAAAATGTGTCGCATTGACAGACGATTGTGGACACCTGAACATAAGATTCATGCTTTTTTAAACATCTAATTCCACATTAACGATAGATAGATAGATAGATAGATAGATAGATAGATAGATAGATAGATAGATAGATAGATAGATAGATAGATAGATAGATAGATAGAGATTTAAGATGCCGTAAGTTTGACATGCTAGAACGAGTCGTTAGAATTGTTTTGAGTGGAACGAGTGGTAGAACATTGCTGGAAGATGACGAAAGATCAGGAAGACCTTAGACGAGCTCGACCCCCGAGAATGTAAAAAATGATTCAGCAAGCCGTGCATAATGATTGTCGGAGACTGATCCACCCACCCTGCTCTTCAGATTCGGCTCCTGTGGACTTCGCTCTCCTTTCGTCTCCACCATCGCAGAGATCTGGCACGACACGCTTTTGAAAAAAAGACTTCCAGGACACAATTCAGAAGAACGCTGGGAGAGCTGTATTGCTGTGGAAGGGGACTATTTTAAAGGGGATGGTGATGTCTGGCAAACTGGGCTAGTCTCGAAACTTATTGATACCACCTTGTTTTAAGACTTAAGGTTGTTAGTAAATTCAAGTATTGATGTAGGTAAGGTGAGGAGGCCTGAGGTGCAGTCAGCATTCACATTCATCATGTTCAATAGAATTGGAGCACTATAGTAGGAGATCTTCATAGAGTTTGCTTTGTGCACAGGGGTATTGCCATGCTGTTACAGGTTCGGGTCTCCTAGTTCAAATCAAGGAAAAATTTCATGCTGCATCCAAAGACATCTGTACAATTGAGTGCTTCGGGTCTTGTGGGAACAGTTTTGGGAAAGAAGCACATTGAAATAGTGTGGTGTCCCAATAGGTTTGGAAACACCATAAATTAAAAGTTTGAAGAAACCATTTTTTTTTCGTAACAAACGCGTCAGACTATTAACTCGACCGATTAGCCTGGAACACAATGTGTCCATTAATGGTACTTTAATTCATCTCGACCTTGCAGACTTTATCTGAATTGCTGAAGTACGCGGTTAAGGCCGTTCCGCCAACCATGAGTGCAAAAACATGTTTTCCACTTAAAGTACAAATTGCTCACAGTGTTCCTGTGTTATTAACTTTAAAATGTTACTTTTCCGACCATTTATACCTAACTGCTTAATTACTTGGCTATAAATCAACACCTTTTTCTCTGAGACTAAATCAGTCTTTCTGTGATCACACCTATTATCTTTCAAAGATATTAGACAGAACTCACACACTCGCGTACAGAAAGTCTGGCGTGTGCTGGTGTTGGAGGAATGAAAATGCATCCAGCACAGTTTTTCATTCATGGATCATTTCCCTGAAGAGACTCATATCTCCTTTTTTTTTGGCGCACTAAATTATTAAATACGTTTTTACACGTGTTTGGCGCAAAACAAAACAAAATCATATTCGTTCTTCATCACCGTATTATCTGTGTAAAGCTGCTTCGAGACAATGTGCGTCGTTCAAAGAGCTATACAAATAAAAATGAATTGAACTCAATCGAATTGAATTGAATATCCTTTCCATTGCCTGGAGTGAAGATCTCCTGCTGATAAATTGGTAAGCAGGCCTCCTCAATTCCTTACCTAAATCAGTACCTGACTATACTTACACCCTTAGAACACAAATCTCAAACTCTAGTGGAACATCTTCCCAGAAGAGTGGAGGTTATTATAAGAGATAATGTGGAATGGAATGTTCAAGAAGATCCACATACCAGTGTTGTATGGTCAGGAGAAAAACAAAGTCAACAGAGCGTATACTAGCATTGAGCAAAAGGAAGCAAAGTCCTTTTTTTTTTTAATACAATGGGCGTTCAAGTCAAACCGGGACTTTTGAGTTTATAAAATTAAAGAATAAATTGTGGAAACTGCATATTTCGACATACTCCCCTGTTCTTCTGTAGATATCTGCAGGGTTTTACGCCTTTGTTCACAAAGAAACTTTAGCACCACATGCTGCCCTGTTCTATGCCACTCTCCGGACTGGCCCATGACTTGTGCGCCACCTAGCAGTAATAAGACACACTAGCCATTTACTACTGTGTGTAGTACTGTCGTGCTAGCATCCATTTTTATACTTGTACCATTAAAAGTTCCGGTTTGATTTGATTTGTGTCAGTTTTATTAACAGGACAACCATTAACAAAAAATTTTCTTTCATGACAATTGCCACCCACCTTCTCCGCTGGCTCCACCCCTTATTCGGAAATTGCCAATTGAACAGGCACACCCTTCTACCACTGTTATTATCATTATAAGTATAATTATTATTATTATAACACCATCACAGCCAAGGTAATCACTAGACAATGTTTGTCCTTTTGTCCTTTTATTTTCAGACCAGTTAGGTCCCGTTCCTCTTGATGCCGCAAGACAAATAAAACACTGATTCCTATTGACTTCTGTCGCTGAAACGCTCATTCCAAAATCGTCACCTGTGTCACCTACAGTCTCTTCCAATTTCTCAGTTTTTTTATCGTGGAGGAAACACTATAAAGCGAAAACCAGTCTAAATTACACTATAGGATTTAAAAAGATTCGAATGGATGTATATGAGCAGGAATTTTGATATAGCTATAGCGTCCTGGTGTAATTTAACCTTTAGTCAAATTGATTTCGGTGTAAATTGCTTACAGCAGCCATGTTTGATTGACCTTTCTACCTCAGCAGTGTCCAAGTCCCGTCACTGATTAGTCAGAGGGTATCGATCCAACTGCAGCCCTGAACAGCAGTACTGCTGGCTTGAATTCAAATCGCCATCCCATGTGACGCACCTGATTGACGTATTCTCGATTCTTCATTTTGGTTTTCACTTATAGAAGGAGACTCCAATCTCAGCATTTAACAACGTACATGATACAAGAAAATCTTACTGTTTTGCAGATGCTGAGCAATATTCAAGTAGCTTAATGGTTAAGGCATTGGAAGGTCGTAAGTTCGAATTCCAACACCAAACTCCCACTCCTGGGCCCCTGAGCAAGGCTCTTAACCCTATATTAATGCTCAGTTGTATAGATGTGATACATGTAAGTCACTCTGGATAAAGACATCTGCCAAATTCCATAAATGTGAAATATAAATATACAAAATGACAAAATGATAATATACTTCTTTCTTTCCTTCTTCTTTTTAAACTTCTTCTGCACCACGCTGTCTGAGATCCTCCAGCACTGCTCGAATTGTACCACCTTTTCTCAGGGTAGGAGGTAAGCATACCCCAAGGCTCTTCTTTGTTCTGGCACCGAGGTGGTGGAATGAACTTCCCCCTAGATGTCCAAACTCTCTTTCTGAAACACTTAGAAACACTATTTTATTCATTGATAGAGACTGAAAGCACTTTTGTACATCACTATGGACACGGGCGTCTGCTAAATGATACAAAAGTATATGTCCCCTTCTTCTTCTCAGACCTGCCTGATCCTACTGTTGAATGAAGGATTTGGACTGTAATTAATATAAACAGTTTGTTTCAGTGTCTCAGGGTCATTTTTCTCTCAAGTACACAGTTGATGTTGATGACATGATGTGTGTTATTCAGATGAGGATGAGGTTCTGTTTTGAGGCTGGTTCCTCTTCGGGTTTCTTCCTCATACCATCTCATCACTGGCTCGCTCTGTGAAGCTGCTTTGGGGCAAAGTCAATCATGATGTTCAGGTAAGATCAACACAAAACATCTCAGCAGCATTGATTATTTTCCTGCATTAGAATTGCTTAGACTTTTGGTTTCTTTTTTTTTTTCTTTCTCAGCATGAAGAAAACATGAAGTTGTGAGTTTTTACTCTAGATTTCAGCATATATTTGTCAACACAAATCTCATTTCGGGTTCCCAGCAGCATAGGAAAAAAATAAATGAAAATACACATTCCTGATTTCCATTGCAGGAACCCCTTCGAGATGATTTCTTAATTATTATTATTTTTTTTTTTTTTGCTTGATATAATTTCCATCAGGTCTGCATGAAGATGCTGATGTGCTCCAGGCATGTGCTGATGATGAGCCACTTGTGTTGACAGGAGCCAGTGTTAGTGATGATGATGATGATGATGATGATGAGTCTGGTGGGTAGGGTGTGTAATTTTTTTCATACAGGAGAAAATGGGACAGAGCAGAGAGGGAATCTCCATACAACAGTAATTCCAGTGCTAGAGATGATGGATTGTGGAAAAATGTGGTAAGGTGACCTGTGATAAGGAGGTTTAACCTATGACAGGATTGATTTGATTAAATCTCTCACACGGCTCGCACACCTTTCACATATTAATTCATGACTTGTGGCTTCTGGTATGATCCCTGGACCTCCACTAGAGCTTTAAAATCATCGAAGTGCCCGTCCTAAAAGAAAAAATTATCAAAAGCCCTGAAAAGTCTTGAAGGTTTAAAAATTCTTTCAAGATTCTGGTCTGACTTAATTTTTCCATGAACTATCTTTAACCCTCTGTATTATTTCTGAAGAAATTGAACACCATGCCATGGTGTCAAGCCGCCCTCAGGTCTGAATTCACACCATAGACGATTTTTAAGATGAAGAAAAAACAGGATGTTGTGAAGATTGAAAGAAAATAAGAAACCAAAAAGGGTGATTGAAACCAACCTGGCACGTAAAATTAAACGAGAAAAAGAAAGGGTTGACATGACCTCCTCTGAATAGTTGAATGGCAAATTTGCAGAATTCATCATGGCCCTCACATTTTATTAGAATTGAATAATTTATGTGTGTTTATTCCTTTGTGAGAAAAGCGCTGGAGTACAGCAATACGTCACACATTTTATTTGAAGGGTCTTTACTTTGTCATTGGGGGTCAACAGTTCAAGGGCTTGATTGTAAATACTTGGATTTGAAACCTCACTTTTTATCACTTCTATTACTTTCCTGAATATATACGTGTGAAAACGAAACAACGAATCTCTTTCAATTCTAGGGTTTCATGTATCAGGACATCTCTTCTTTATAATTGCTTCAGTTCATTGATGTTTGTGGGGATTTGTTTATACACAGCTCTCTTAAGGTCTTGCCACAGAATTTCAGTCGGGTTGTGGTCTGGACTCTGACTGGGCCGTCACCTTGATTCTGTTCCTTAGGTTGTATTTGATGTGGCATCAAAAAGTTTGGAGTGTGGATTTTTCTCCGACGATCATCATGCACAAGTTGCTGAATGGTGGAATTGACATTTTCAGGGACTGAGCTCGCTGAAGCTCTTCCCGATCTCTAGTCGTTTTCCAATAATGCATTTCTGCTCTCTTCCACTCAAAACACCTTAAACGACTTGTTGCAGCTTTACTGTATGTCAAACGTACGCCACACTAACGTCTATGTGCCAGATTTGTTCAATTTAATGCTCTTTGTTCAACTTGCTATACATGGTGAAATCGCAGACGTGGTAACCCACATAGTCAGAATAGCACCAGTAAGCACCATTAGTCTCCAAATTTTTTTTATATGACAACCTTGTACTTGCTGATGTGAATCACTGTCTGGCTGCATGACCCAGTTTCCTCCAGGCTTTCAGACAGATGGCTTCACATTTGTCTCTAAAATATTTTGTTCTACATGGAAATTCAAGGCCAAATCAATGATTGCACGTTGCCCAGCTCTTGTGGCTGCAAAACAAACCCATATCATCACCCTTCCACCACCGTGCTTTACAGTTGATATGGGGTGTTTGTTCTGATATGCTGTGTTTGATTTTTAGGGTGATACATCTCCACTTTGGACATTGTTCCAGAAGTCTTGTGGTTTCCTCAGATGTAACTTTGCAAAACTAAGCCATGTCCTTTTTAGAGAGAAGAGGCTTTCTCTTGACAATCCTTACAAACAAACCATAATTGTTCAGTCTAATTGCATTGTAATGAAGTTGAATATCTAGTATGCTAACTGAGGTTTTTTAAAGCCTGAACTGTAACTTTTTTGTTTGCAATTTCTCTGAGTATTGCCTGGTCTGACCATGGGGTGAAGTTGCAGGGTCTTGAATGTTCTCCACTAGTAAAACTTGGGCTTTTAAAAAAGTTGCCAGACTTGCTGACAATCATTTAATCAGGAGCATTTAATTAGCAGCACCTGGCTTCTCCTCAGCCTGCCAGATCCTCTGGAAACAGTAATGTTGTACATAGTTTTTCACACACAGCTTCTCCGTTCTTGGCTTTATTTTTGTGAAAATAAATAATGACAGTGTAATATGTCGTGTTGTGCATCTGAGGTTGTATTTACCCAATTTTTTAGACCTGAAAACCACAGAATTCAAAAAGGGTGTACATTCATTTTCACATGAAAACATACACTCTATGGACAAATGTCTGTGGACACCTGATTAGTATGTGCTTCTTTTTGAACGTCCCATTCCCATTCATTATAATAAGTTCCACTCTTTTAGAAAGATGTTCTACTCGATTTTTTGGGAATTCGTGCTCATTCAGACGTGAGTGTGTTAAAGTCAGGTACTGATGAAGGAGAGGAACTGAGGAGACCTGGTGTGCAGTCAGCGTTCACATTCATCTTAAAGATGTTCAAGGGTTGGGGCTTTATAGCAGTTGAAGATCTAGAAGAGTGGAGGTTATTATAACAGCAAATGCAGACGAAATGTGGAATGTGGGATGTTTAAAAATAACATATCAATCTAATAGTCAGGTGTCTACAAACCCTGGTTCGTATAATGTACAGGGTGACCGTCATGAGTTGGATGGGTTTGAGGAAAATAAATGGTACTCTGTAGATTTTTATCTTGAAATGTATTTATTTTTACAAAAACAGAGGACAAGACATGCCATTCGAGTTACTTATTCAGTCAAGAAAAATAATGGCATGTAGATGATGACCACCCTCTTGAATGCAGCTTTCAATCATTCGTTTGAAATTGTCCATCACTCGGGGCAACAGCAGTTGATCAATCGTGAGCGGATGGCATCCTTTCAATTTATTCAGATTACACGGTTTGTGAGCATACACACGGCTCTTCGGGTACTCCCATAGGAAGAAATCAAACAATGACAAGTCAGGAGACTTTGGGGGCCATGGAACATCACTGAAACGTGAAATGAGGCATGTATTCTGAAGAGCTTAAATTGGTGCCCTGGCGTTAACAAAGGATGTAAATTTCACTGCTTTACCGTGGCTGAATTGGCATAGAGATATCCCTAGTTCATCCCTCTCCCATCACCACTCACCGTGTTCTCACACTCTTACACAAGCGTCCAACTCCCGTAGGTAACCCTGTATAAACAATCCGAGCTGCTGTTCTAGAAGATTAACCATGGTGTTGCAACACATTTCAAATTAAAAAAAAATTTGCAGTACAATGTTTTGCACCAGCATCCGGAATTCTCTCTCGTCTACTTTTACTTTCATTTTTTTTCATTTTACATTTTTTTTGCACAATTGTTTTGCACACTTTAACACTGGACTGGAACACTTTAGTGTCACTTTAATATCAGCACATGAACACTGACAGTCACACTGGGACTCATTAAATCTGGACTACTGTCAATATTTCTGTCAATATCCATATTAATCATAGTAATACCCATCCCTTTCTGTCTATTCTTTTATATACTGTATATATATATATATATAGTTTTACCTTATATTATGAAAGTATAATAAAAGCATAACGTGTAACTATAGTATAAAAGTATAAAAAAATACTTTTATACTATAGTTACACGTTATGCTTTTATTATACTTTCATACTTTATAGTGTTATTTTGATTTATGGAATTTCTTTATATTCTATGTATAATTACATATAATTATTATTAATACTATTTTATTACATATCTATTACTGCTTTGCTTTTTTTGCACATTTTGTTTACAAGAATACAGTAGGTTTAGTATTCTATGTTTTGTGTATCTGTTCTGCACTGTCTTTTGTGTGCATTGTTTGCACTTTAACTCTGTGTTCTGTTATGTAGCTCTGTGCTCCGTTATGTAGCTCTGTGTTTTGGGCTGTAGCTCTGTGCTCTGTTATGTAGCTCTGTGTTTTGGGATGTAGCTCTGTGCTCTGTTATGTAGCTCTGTGTTCTGTTATGTAGCTCTGTGTTGTGTAATGTAGCTCTGTGCTCTGTTATGTAGCTCTGTGTTGTGTAATGTAGCTCTGTGCTCTGTTATGTAGCTCTGTGTTTTGGGATGTAGCTCTGTGCTCTGTTATGTAGCTCTGTGTTTTGGGATGTAGCTCTGTGTTTTGGGATGTAGCTCTGTGCTCTGTTATGTAGCTCTGTGTTGTGTAATGTAGCTCTGTGCTCTGTTATGTAGCTCTGTGTTTTGGGATGTAGCTCTGTGTTCTGTTATGTAGCTCTGTGTTTTGGGACGTAGCTCTGTGCTCTGTTATGTAGCTCTGTGTTCTGGTATGTAGCTCAGTGTTGTGTAATGTCACTCTGTCACTGTTGTTTTATGTAGCACCAGGGTATGGATAAAAGTCTCATTTCACTGTGTACTGTGTCAGCTATATATAGTTGAAATGACAATAAAAGCTTCTTGACTTGACTTAATTAGACAGTTGTAAAAAGCATTTCACTACATGTCGTACTCTGTATAAATGTGTACTGTATGTGACCAATAAATTTTTTATTTGAATTTGCAAAATGTTTCTCTAGGAATCTGCGCATACAGTACCTTCAGGAGCTACAAAAATGCAAATTTTACTGTTTTATTGGCTTATTCTAGCTTAATGTGTTTTTTTATATTTATTTCGATGAAGTTATAATATTAACTCTACTAAGCACTTCTGAAAGTCACTCTCTATAAAGTCATTTTCCAAAAGACAAAAATTGCAGTTTCTCCTTTTTTACGTTTCCTGCAGAGACAAAACCACATACAACACAGCTGGACCAGATGTTGCAGAAAACCTCCGTCACTGCATTATCAAACATTTATGTACCATTGAAAATGCGCAACAATTTGCCTGGCCTTGATCACAGATAATTAAAATTATTTTGCACCAATCTGTCAAGCGCTAGAAAGAAAAATAATCTGCGTATTTCACTCTGTGAACACGGCATTCATCATTTTTTGTTTGCTTTTATGAAGGAAAAGCTGTTTCATAGAAGCAGTCAGTCCGAGTAAACAAAAAGGAGCCTCTCCTTTCTCAAATAAGACTACAGAGTGAAGTCCTGAAACCCACCTCAGGACAAAAGCCCACCATGACCGAAGGACTGAATGTGTGAGTCACCATCATCATGTTTGGAAACTTGTTGTCCTTGCCTTTGGATAGCTAAAATATCTTTGCAGATAAATGCAGAAATAAAAGCCACAAGGACTTATTTTGCTTCCCTAATGCTTTTTGCTTTTTTATGATATTTTAAATCCAGATGGACTTCCTGAATAGGAGTTCACATCTTTCAAAATCATGCTGACTTGATGGGGATCAGTGTTTGTGATCTGGGCAGATGTGGGTTTAAATGTTGAAGTAGTTTAGGCTGCCAGAAAAGACAGTATCATATAAGGAGCTTAGCAGCTCTAATCCCAGTGCTGAACCACTAATCTCAGTTCTTATACACCAATCCCATTGCTGATACAATAATCGCAGTGCTGATACAATAATCACAGTGCTGATGCAATAATTCCAGTGTTGACACACAAATTGCAGTGCTGAAACACCAATTCCAGTTCTGAAACACACTTTCCAATGCTGAAACACTAATGCTAGTAATTAAACACCAATTCCCATTGCTGATACAATAATTACAGTTCTGAAACAATAATCCCATTATTAAAACACCAATCCCAGTGCTGAAACACTAATCCCAGTGATGATATAATAATCACAGTACTGGAATACTAATCAGAGTACTGAAATACTAATCCCATTGCTAAAATACCAATCCCAGTGCTGAAACACTAATCCCAGTGCTGAAATACAAATCCCAGTGCTGAAACACTAATCCCAGTGCTGAAACACTAATTCCAGTGCTGAAATACAAATCCCAGTGCTGAAACACTAATCCCAGTGCTGAAACACAAATCCCAGTGCTGAAACACTAATCCCAGTGCTGAAACACTAATTCCAGTGCTGAAACACTAATCCCAGTGCTGAAACACTAATCCCAGTGCTGAAATACAAATCCCAGTGCTGAAACTCTAATCCCAGTGCTGAAATACAAATCCCAGTGGTAAAACACTAATCCCAGTGCTGAAACACTAATCCCAGTGCTGAAATACAAATCCCAGTGCTAAAACACTAATCGCACTGCCGAAATACAAATCCCAGTGCTAAAACACTAATCCCATTGCTGAAATACAAATCCCAGTGCTGAAACACTAATCCCAGTGCTAAAACACTAATTCCAGTGCTGAAATACAAATCCCAGTGCTGAAACACTAATCCCAGTGCTAAAACACTAATTCCAGTGCTGAAATACAAATCCCAGTGCTGAAACACTAATCCCAGTGCTGAAATACAAATCCCAGTGGTAAAACACTAATCCCAGTGGTGAAATACAAATCCCAGTGCTAAAACACTAATCCCAGTGCTGGAATACTAATCCCAGTGCTGAAACACTGCCCAGTCTCACTCTGTGTATATTGTCTCAATGTATTGTGTTGTACTGGTTGCACAAAATGTCATTAGCACACTTTATGTAGTCATTTATGTAGTCATGTAGTTTTTTTTTTTTTTTTAGCAACATGATCCTGGAGGTACCTTATTTTATTTCAATGTGTACTGTACCAACTGTATATTATCTTTTTTTTCTTCTTCTGTTCATCTCTAAATAAATCACAATGAAAATAAAGGATATTATTTATTATATTTTATTATCATTACTTATAATTACACATGTATGATCATTGTATCATTTTAATAAGTTTTTTTAATGAACCACTTCGCAAATCATAATGTAAAAGGACAAAAAACAAAGAAAAATGTTTTATTGCTAACTAATCATTTTGTAACCTGGAACACATGACTCAGCTACAATATAAGTAAAGAGCATGCTCGATAAGTGTGAATGGATTAAAACTTCAGCAACAGGAAAGAAAATTGCAAGAGGGTTATGGAGAACATGTTATTACCTTTTTAGTCATTGTCGATAATGTGTGCTTTGCCAGGCAGCAAATAAAACAAGATTATGAAGCAGAAATCATTTGGCTGGAGGCAGGAACCAAACCTGCACACTTTATGTGACATGTAGTATGTATTGTTCTTGTTGTGTTCATTTGGTTCATTTGCCATTTCTACATTGTCGGTATTATTTTGGGAACTTCCACTTCCATTTTTATGAAAACAGATTAGTGCACTTAGGGAAATCGGTAAACTGTAAGAGAAATAATCAGGGTCTGGATTTTTTCTAATAGTAGTCAAATGTACCAGTCGGTTAGTTGTAAAAAGGGGTATTTTGTAACAGGGGTCAGTTGTAGCAGGATCAGTAGTAAAAGGGACAAATGGTAAACTGGTGACAGGTTCATCAATGTTCATTGGGAGCAAAAGGATACCACATCAGATCCAATCCCACAGAAGAGCTAATTTGAAAAATATATTTGCATTGTAGTTGGCATTAGTACATTTACATTTACATTTGCGGCATTTATCAGACGCCCTTATCCAGAGCGACGTACAAAAGTGCTTTAAATCTCTAGTAATGAATAAATCTACACTGGTACGCAAGATTACAAACTTAATATAAATATAACCCTTGTATTCTACAAACTTGGAAGGTGCTAATTTAGGTATTTCAGGAAGAGGTAGGTCTTCAGTCGTCGCTTGAAGATAATCAGGCACTCTGCTGTACGGACATCTAGGGGAAGTTCATTCCACCACCTCGGTGCCAGAACAGAGAAGAACCTTGAAGTGTACTTACCTCTTATTTTGTATCACGATGCCTCATTTTTTGCAGATTAGATAGAAAGTGAACAATAATTTGTGGCTGATATTTGATATGTAGATCGATTTCTCGTCGCTAAAACGTTTCTCGAGCACGTTATCTCGTGACCGCTGCTGCTACGTGAATATGAGGTATCACAACGCTACGGAGACCGAGGCGTGTCCTGAGAGTCAAGTAGAATACAGATTACCATGGCAGAGGTAGAGCTGTGTCTACCTCTGCCAAGCCAGAAGGCAGTTAAGTGAATTGATGATTTGCTGTCTGTCTGAACCGAAGACAGCAAATATTATACATACATTATACATATATATATATATGAATGAAAATGAAATGTCACCTGTGCAACATCTAAACAAATAAGAATCTCAGCCGTGTGCCATTCAAACCCCTCTGGACCTGTTATTTTCTTTGTGTCACTTTCGCCTCGGTGTCATTGCGACAATTACTGTGAATACACAAACAGCCATGAGTGCTGTGTACGAGGAAATGTATCAAGAATTGTTCATGCTTCATTGGATGCAGTTCCTTTGGGGGGGAGGGAATGGGGCTCATTACACTGTTTATAATGTGACTCTATAAAAAAAGCAAAGAATTTCTTTTAACGATCGGTTTAATGACGTTCATAACTTTCAATGGCCATAAGCATCAACCGTTAAGCACCTTCTCGAATCATTCACCTGTGTGAGAAACACTAAGGTTAATGCAGGACCTTGATCTGTGTAGGCTTCACTGTAGGCTTTGGATTTGCTATGGGATTAAACTCAATCTTTTTCTTTCGTTAAAAAAACTCATTCTGATCGAACATAAGTGTCTTGTTATAAACTGATTTCGTTTACATTTATGGCATATGCCAGATGCCCTTATCCAGAGCAACTTACATATGAGCAGTTGAGGGTAAAGGGCCTTGCTCAAGGGCCCACCAGTGGTAGCTTGGTGGTGCTAGGATTTGAACTCATGCCCTTCGGGTTCAATGCCTTAACCACTGAACTACCATCTCTCCATTTGTTTATCACTGCTATAAAAGGATGTGAAGATTTTCACCTCATGTGTTCCTGTGTGTGTGTGTTCCTGTGTGTGTGTGTGTGTGTGTGTGTGTGTATCTGCATGTTCATGTGATGCTCTCTGGGTGCATGATGTTCTGAATCTGAACTGTTCTCATTATCACCTCAGGTTTCTCTGACAGCATGAAGGAGGAAAATGGTGCTGCGACCTGATTTGTAAAATAAACCACTTCACACACAGAAGCATAAACTTGTCATGACCCCCTGGTGCATGTGTGTCTCGTACACATTTCAGATTGGAAGGGTGGAAGCAACTCCATCTCAAATATGGAAATAAGCTGAAATGATTATTTTCTCAAAGCCTCAGCAGTAAACAAATTGTGGTGGTGCTGGGATTTGAACTCATGACCATCCAATCCAAAGCCCTAAAAAAATACCACTTTCTCTCACACCTGACTTTTCTTTTTGGTTAAGGGCCTTGCTCAAAACCCCAGCAGTGGCAGATTTGATGTGCTGAGATTTGAACTCACAACCTTCTAATCCAAAGCCCAAAGCCTTAACCAGTAAGCTACTACCTTCTCTCACACATTACTTTTCTTGGATGCAGTAGAATTAAATTTTGCCTTCAAATGAAATACCCATTCCACAATGCTCCTGTGCACAAAGTCATCTTCATTAAGTTGGAGTGGAAGATCTTGAGTGGCCTGCTATAGAGCTTTGACCTTAACCCCTACTGAACCCCTTTGGGATGAACTGGATCACTAAGTGCACCCAAGGCTTTCTTACCTCAACTACATCAGAACCCGATGCCCTTGTAGCTAAATAGGAAATCTCCACAAGAGCATTTTAAAATCTAGTGGAACATCTTTGCAGATAAATGGACGCTATTATAAGAGCAACTGGAGAACAAATGTGGAATGAGATGCTCATAAAAGATGCACATGCTAATCTTATGGTCAGGTGTCTACAAAATGTAGTGTACGTTATTTCTTCTTTATTTTGTCCTAAACCTTTACAAACCTTCCCAAATATGAACAAATTGCTGCAATAGAAAAAACAAGGATAAAGAGCTATAAAAGTGTAGGACCTTCCTGGAATAAATTCTAATTACAATCCAGGAAACAGTTCGAGTTCCTCTCTAGACTAATTAACATTTTGTCTGCAGATATGACTTAGTTAAAAATCATTCATCTAACAGCCTGGATGCATCAGACACCTATTTATAGCTCAGCGGCCAGCCAGCCCTTTTATCCCTCTTTATCCCAGGAAGATAAGCCTGCTGTCTGATGTCTGTCAGGTGCTTCCAAGTTTGATAATTTCCCACCAGATGCATTGATATTTTCAACAATCTCACAAGCACCTTTGACGGGATTTAAGCTAGCCGTGACACACATTACCGAACAGTGAAATGTAAACCACTACGTAGGGTAAAGCTGCAAAATTTGGTAGCAATAACAAGGGAAATCTACAGTCATTAATAATGAGCAGGGGTATGAAGAATCAGCAAAACAAATGTAACAAATTTGGTTAACATTTTTATGTAAAGCGATTCGAAATGGAATAGAATTGAAGAGAATGCAGTAGCTGAAGCATCTTGTTTGAGGACCCAAAATTGGCAACTTGGTGATGTAGATTTGTACTCATGAATTTCTATGGTGTGAGAAGGAAGTGGAAAAACTTGTAAAACAGCAAAGCCATGTCAGCCTTTATATGTTTTCGTTTTCGAGTTAAAGTAGAAATCCAATCAGTTAAATACGACTCCATTGAAAGTAAAAGTGTCCCTTTAAACTTTCACTTTTACAAAAGTTTTTGCCTTCAAATGTACTCAAGTATCCAAAGTACTGTGATTTATTATAACTATAATGTTCCTATTATCATTTTTTATCACAAGACTCTTTACTTAATCACCTCAGTTTATGTGTAAAGACTCGAATGTGACTCTCAGCACACTGATCTATTAATAGAATGATATTAATGACTCAAACACTGATTGATTTCTATTCAAACGATCATGAGCACAAAACCTTCTTCTCAGCCACTTTAAATAAATAACGTGTAAATGAGGTCACGTGTGTTGTGGCGAGTTCGAGTCTGGAGTTTCGTCATCATTTAATCCTCTCCTAGTTCTGCTTGCTGTTAAACTGATGCTGAACGGTGTGTTGGTGAAAAGTAAATACCAAGATGCGCCAATCAAAACAAGTTTTAAACACAGCGTGCGCTCGACCCTGATTAGTTTCTTGCTGCGTGTTTGACCAGTTACGTTTTTATCCTCATAAATAAAAAGGAACGACTGATTTCACGAAATGTAGTTGAGTGCAAAATAAGATATTTTACTTAAAATAAGTACACTACTTTAAAATGTAGTGAAGTTAAAGAAAAAGTCTCCCCAAATGGAAATACTTTAGTAAAAGTACAGATTTGCGTAAAAGTTACTCAAGTAACGAATTACATTTACTTCATTACTGTCCAGCTACAAATGACTGGTTTGGCCTTTCATCCACACTGAGACGGCGTAAACGCAGGGTTGTGAAAACGCTCTCCAAAACAGATCATTCAGAAAATTTCATTTTTGTGTCGCTCTGTGGACTGTGTGTAAAAAAAAAAAAAGTCTTTCGAAAAGACGGCGTATTTTTAGTTGACGTTTTAAAAAGATGAAAAGTGAATAAACGCAGGACGGAAATGATGCGGGTCGAAGCGTCTTACATTTTGCTCGTGCAGTACAGGGATGTGAGGGTTTTTAAATGTTTTGCTGCAGATAAATGTTTTAGAAGAAAACGTCGTTTTCAAATGTATCCGGATTAGTGTAGCTGTAGGCTTAGCGCTCAGGAGAATGCAACCTTTGATTGCAAGGAAGGGAACGGCTGGGGAAAATGTGTTTGCCTTTATGGCATTTGGCAGATGCTTTCATTAAGGACTTACATACAAGCAGTTTACGGTTAAGAGCGTTGCACAACGACCCAAACACCTTTGAACCAAACACCTTCCAATCAGATGTTCATCTTAACCACTAATGTACACTACACAGACAAATGTTTGTAGAACCCTGACTATACGATTGGTATATGTACTTTTTTTTTTTAACACCCCATTCCACATTCAGTCCCCATTTGCTGAAAACTCTTCTGAGATGTTCCACCAGATTCTGGCGTGTTCTTGTAGAAATGTTCAAATGTACTCATTCGTCTCCAGGAGTTTTAGTAAATTCTGATGTAAGGTGAGTTCTGGGTTGTAGTCTGCTTGCTGCTTCACATTATGTACAAAAATGAATACATCACAATCTCCACACACACAAATGATGAAAACATCAGTCACCCATTTCTTTGCTGTACAATTCCTTTTCCCCACATTCCATGTGTCTGTTACTCTAGCATCCCTCATCATGTATTCATATATTTGTTGTGTCATTATGTAGACGCGTAATCAAACAGTTTACAGGAAAAAGATTACATCATGCTATATGCAATCAAACAGACATGTGTATAGACATTACTTTTAAAAGCTCCCTGTAATGCACTGGCGTGAGGTCAGGGTCAGTTAATCCTTCTCTGCTGGCCGAAACACTATAAGAAGCACTGCCCTACATTCATTCATTCATTCATTCATTCATCCATTTTCTCCCGCTTATCCGTAATTCGGGTCGCGGGGGCAGCAGTCTAAGCAGGCCCCCGCCTTCGACTGCTGCCCAATCCTCACAGCACCGTCCCTTACGGTCCCTCCTGCAGGTGGTGAGCCCACAGGAAGGCGGCCCCACGTCACTCCGACGTCACGGACCTTGATATTTCCCTCGTAAGGGACCCCCGGAGCATAGAGGGTTAAGAGCCTTGCTCAAGGGCCCAACTGCCCTACAATTAAAACCTAAATTCTAATATTTGTTCCATTAAATTTTATTAATTTATTCCCATCAGTTTATTCTCTTTATTTGTAGCGTTTCTCTCGGCTGCACTGCTTCCAGTACGTGTATGTGGATGTTAGATTTTTTGTCCAATCAGATTTCAGTCTCTATGTGCTGCAATGTCAATCTAATCTGCCCAGAGCCTTCAGAGTCAGTACTGCTGACCTTTTTACCTTAGTCTCTATTAGCATTGGGTCTGTTTCTTTAACCAATCAGATTTCATATTCTCCTCACAGAGCAGCTCGCTGGCCCAGAATAGCGTCAGCATTTTTTCGTCCTCCGATTGGTTGGTCAGAGGGAAACTGTTACAGCCAAGTTCGACTGGCAAAACACGTGTGTAGCTGCACACGTTAGTACATCTGAGTTAGACTTTTTTATGCCTACAGAGGAAGAGAAATTGATTTGGTCTCAGACATACTTAAAAATCCATTTTCCAGAAAAGGAACCCTGGAAGCTAGCTAGCGTGTCTCAGCCCGGAAAAGGGTTTGTTCTCCACTTCCAGACCAGTGAATACGAGCGGTACCACTGGATTACAGCCTCTGAGGAGCGCTGCACATTATGAGTCTGAATCTCTGGGGAGTAGGTTGTATTTTATTTACATTTTAATCTTTTTGTCATGTTATTAGACAAATATTGATTCTGAACTGCTCCAGGTTTGGAGTCTTAACTGGGTTTCTTCATGAGTTACATCCCTGGTCACTGTTCCCACATTCGATTTTCAATATAAAGGATCAGAAAGGTGCTTTTTATAACCAATTTAGCATAAGATTATCAGCGGTGAAGTAAATAACACTGATTATCTCTTCATCATGGCACCTATTAGTGGGCGGATATATTTAATAGGCAGCAAGTGAACATTTTATCCTTTAAGTTGATGTGGTAGAAGCAGGCGAGCGAAGGTAAAATGGATTTTAGTGAGTTTGCAAATTGTGATGTCTAGACGACTGGCAGGCGGTGATAAAGTTATGCCTGATTGGTGTGTACCTGTCATAAGTACACTACAGAACAGTGAGAGCACAGGGTCAGCCATGATATGGCACCACTGGAGCACAAATGGTTAAGAGTGGCTGTGTTTTGAAGCCCTTTGAACCTCAGCAATCGATTGTGTAAACTTGTAAACTTGACACAGAATATTCTGTCAAAAACTGTAATCAAAAAGCTTTCACAAAGTTGTAGACACACATCTGCATAGGATTTGATGTGGAAACATGACTATTTTTCTTCTTTTACTTTCACAAGTTGGGTTGGAGTGGAAGATCTCCTGCAATAGAGCTTCAACCCTATTAAACATGAACATATAAACACTGACTGCACCCTAGGCCTCCTCACTTCATCACCTACATCAGTATTTACTAACATCCTTGTAGATAAATCATAAATCAATAAATCTCAGACAAATCTTCATAAAATCTAGTGGAACATCTTTACAGAAGAATGTTATTAGAGGGTATTAGAACAGCAAACGAGGACTGAATACAATCTGTTCTACCATCTTTCCATCCTCAGAGCGAGCACAGAGATGCTCAGGAGACTCTATGTTCCACAGCCAATCCACATTCGCAATCAGTGATAACTGGCGACTATTTCCTGGACATTAAACACACATGTCTCATCTCCGCATGATTTCTCTACTCATTCCGCACTGTACATCACATACAGGCGCACACGACTGGCACGTATTCGCATACACACTCAACAACTCATGTTTATGCATGAGTTGTGTTCAAGCATGTGCATCCCATCCCATCCGTCTTCTTGTTGGCAGAGTTTACACTTAGTAATGAAAAATGAGATTTCTGCACTGCTTGTACTATTTGGTTTATCTTGTCTTATGTATTCCACTTATGAAAAAAGTTAGTATTCGCCTCATTTTTAACAGATTTGCGTTGGTAAAAACCGATTGATTTAAATATAATTAATAGTAGACGCGCTGTACTTTTATTATTTAGAAAGTGAACTGTAAACTGTTTCTCGGGCGCATTCTCTCAGCACCACTGCTGATACGTGAATATGACGTATCACAACACTACGGAGGCTGAGGCGTGTCCTGAGAGTCACGTAGAATACAGATTAACATGGCAGAGGTAGAGCTGTAACTTCCTGCTGACAGAAGAGGAAAAGGTTTGATTTATTTATTTATTTATTTATTTATTTTTAACTACAAAGGAGCGTTTGTAAAAGTGCCATGTGTTAGAAGTAAGAAGGCACTTGAGTAAATTGATGATTTGCTGTCTGAACCAAAGAAATAAATGTGAACTACCTGTACCTTATTAAATTCCATTGCATATTGCATTGTGTTGAATCAAATGTCACTGCATTGTAATGGGGTATCGCATCACATAGGTAGCCGCTTCATATGCATCTTTAATGTATCATTATCATATTGTATCAAGATTCAATTACATGTTGCCAATATGATAGCAATCTATGGCTAGGATTTATTTGCTCATATATATTTATATGGGGGCAGATTTTGTTTTTGTCATAGTGTTTCCTTTGCCCTGTGATCAATCCTAAGGGAGATGTAAAAAATATGCATTTGGCTAGCTTCACAAGATCTCATGAAAACATGGGTTTACACTTATCTTTGGTGTATCTGGCTGTCAGTGGAAATTGTTGGGTGAAATATATGGAAAGGAAAACAGCTGCAGGGGCAGCGATGTTACCACAAATGTCCCTGTTTGTACATGACAAATTTTGAATGGGATTGTAATTACACCTTTCCCCAACACTGACCATGATTTTTGTAACTACACAGAGTTCTGTGAGCACCATCAAGACCTTGCTTCCCTCTGGTACATTCACTAGCTTATTGACCAACCACCCTGGTGGCTTTCTCCCTCAAATGGATTGTGAGATTTATCTGGTCACCTACATGTGGAGGGAGTCGGTTGAACAATGTGACTCTGCATTTCAGGAAACTCTTTCTAAATGGCTTGAACACTGGCCTTATATGACCTTTAATATTTGTACTGTGAATATTATTCCATTCTTCACCTGGACCCAGTTGCATGTCCTGATGTGACCTTTCCCTAATGACTTCTTAGCAGCAGCAAGTCCTTGTCTGCACTACAATTGTACGTGACATCTCCTGAAATGCACCACCGCATGGGGAAAGGCATCTCTTTGGGATAAATTAGTGTAAAAAGTGTTTTTTTTAGTTACTTTGCTTTTGTGACAAAAGGGGCTCTTAAAAGAAATCACATAGAAACAGACTCTGATGATCTTTAAATGTGGACAGAAGACATGTCATATAAGGGCACACACTTGATCCAGAATTCATACCTTCCACAAATGCCATCAGTTCAAGCTTTCAAGGGTCCAATAAATTATACCTTTCTAAGAAAAAGGTATTTAGTGCCTTCATACACCATAAGAGTCCAGGGTCTTCTTACTCATATTGGACTCTTATTATGAGTGTGTGTGACTTGAAATTGATACTTTTGTAAACTTCCTTGTTACTAGCAATTATGGTAACACCTATGATACACCACCCCTAGGGGATCAGGGAGGGTCACGGGCATTGCTGAGTGGGCCCAACAGTCACAGTTTGGCAAAGCAGGGGCTTGAGTTCCCAACCTTTCTCTTAGTAAACCAGAGCCCTTACCATTGAGCTTCAACTTCCCCTACTTTGTTCAAGTATACTGAAGGAACTGTCAGTGTCCCCCAATACGCAAGGCTTTTTATCAGTGCCATAATTGAAAAACTAAAATCACACCTAACAATTACATATTGTTCAGCTGAAATAACATCATGTGCTCTCTCTCTGTCTTGGCTATGGTTTGCCCAACATTTCAGCACATACAGAATAGAAATATTTTACCATTAACTTGCAAGAGGGTTGAATTGGAATTAGCACTTGACAAGATAATTCCAATGCTCCCCAGTGACTTATAGCTGATATCTGAAAATATATCTGCCACTTAGTCAGAGGCTGTTGGAAAGCATCTGCAGACACATTTATGATACGGAGAAATTTGAATTGAGGTGTAGAACAGACAACTGCCAAGTGTTTGGCTTTTAACGTCGCTCATCCCGTCAGTCATGCAAGCATCTGCTGCAGTGTTATGGTCAGTTTCACTATTTACATGGATGGAATTTATAAGGCAGTGACAGCAATTTTGCCATGCACACAAGCTTTCAAGTGTGCAAAATCACCAGACAGGAAAGGCTTAAAGGCGGCTTCACAAAATAACAGTGTGTGAAGAAAATGTGCTGTCTATTCTAGTATTTATTAGAATACAGGTAGTCACCAAGTACCGATGGTTCGACTTTTTTCAATCTTGCGATGACATTATTGATACCAGAAAATTGTAAAAATATTTGAAGTTTAGTGCGTCAGGCAAACGTAGCAGCATATATGGATGTACGCATCTCCTGCCTCATCAGCAGTCAACAGAGCTGTAGTCTCGGTGTTAGAGCATTTTTTCTGTGTTTTTGGTGTTTCAAAGCCCAATTTAAGCTCTTGTTCTTCTTCTTTTTATGGGCGTTGCCGAACACTGAAACAGAGCATGTCCAGCTCCGTCTTCCACTCGCAAATTGGCGCTCGTTCACGCGCCTGCTGCCGCATACTGATCACATTCTTTAAGACTCCAGGGTAGGCTAGGCCATGTCTCGACTTACAATATTTTCAAGTTACGATGGCATCATCAGGCCGCATCTCCATCGTAAGGTCGGGATTATTTAAACCAAAATGCGGAGCAAACCATCTTACTGGAGAGGTGCTAGCTTATTGGTTAAGGCATTGGACCTTGGCTTTAAAGGTCATGAGTTCACAACAATCTGCCACAGCTGGGCCCTTGAGTAAGGCCCCTAACCTCATAGATTGTGCCTCCTCAAATATTGATCTTTGTGCCCCCTTTTATCCCTTTATATATTCTGACCAGCCCAAATCCACCTATAAACAAACTAAAACCATGTTGAATCCTCTTATCTGAATGGCCAGGGGGTATGTAAATGGTTAAAATGTCAGATTTTTTATTAATAAATAAAAAATAATATTTGGCAAATCTCTGTGACATAACAACAGCATGGTATAAGTCATTGGAATTTACACCAGTTAAGTATGGGGTAGGAGTATTAGGGAAGAAGTAATTCACTGCGGCATGGAACTTTGGATAATGAGTACAAATCCCAGCACCACCATTAAACCAAGAAACTGCTGGGACCTTGAGCATAGGCCTTAACCCTCAACTGCTCAGTTGTAATTGTCGCTCTTGATAAGGGCGTCTGCCAAAAAATGTAATGTAATGTAAGTATTAAACCTGCCTATTATTGACTATGTCAAACCTTTGTCAAGGATTGGGCTGCTGTGTTATCTAGCTCCATGGTAGGTGTCCCAGGGTTGGGCTTCCATGAATTAGATTTGTTTGTCCAACACATCCTACATATGCTCAATCAGATTGTGTTCTTGGTATCCAGGTTTTGCACCTTGAACAAATTACCATGTTGCTCAAACAATTTCTGAACAATTTTGCAGTGCAGCAGGACGCATTATCCTGCTGAAAGAAGCGTTCTCGGTTAGGTGTGAATGTTGTACTCATTGACAGGTAGCAGAGCAAGGCAATTAATAGTATTTACTTTAGCTGTCAGTGATTTTAATATTATGGCTGGTTGATGTAATCTATGTTTGAAGCGTCGATTAAATCAAACCTTTCCAGAAAGCTGTTGACTTTAATGGTTGCTTCAAAGTTAGGGTTTAAAAACAGGCTTAAAAGACTAACGTTTTAATGGGTATTTGATTTAATAAAAAATTAAAAATAAAGTTACATTAATAAGAAAACACAGAGAAAGTAAATAGTCTGGTCTTCCCGCCTGTTCGAGCCAAGAAGCAAACTGTCAAAAATGAGCTGTTTTTTTCGGCACCCCATCTGAGCATCCAGTAGATGTGAGGATTTTGCTTTCCTCCACAGAGATGTTGTTTGATTGGGTTTCTCCTAACCTCTCCAATTTCAATATAAATCCTGAAAGTGCTGCCGTGTGTGCCAGTGCTGCTGCTCTAACCTTTAATGTTTCTTTTGCTAGCTTTTATCAATATTTAATAGTTCAAATGAATTGCATCTTTAAAAAAAGAAAAACTGGGTCCTGCTGTAAAAATAATACTACATCTGTCTAAACTGTTAAAATAACATACAATGAATGGACACATGACTTTTCCAGCTATATGTGTCATCGGCAAACTTTCCCTAAATGTTTCCTTCACTTGTACAAGGAGACCCAAACCTGTTCCATAACAATGCACCTGTGCAAGAGCTGCTTTCCATGGAGTGGAGGATCTTGAGTGGCCTCCTGGGGAAGTGGTAGCTCAATAATTAAGGCTCTGGGTTACTGATCAGAAGGTTTGAGGTCAATTTACATTTACAACATTTGGCAGACGTCCTTATCCAGAGCAACTTCCAACTGAACAGTGGAGTGTAAAAGGCCTTGCTCAAGTGGGCATCTTGGATTTGAATTTTGGACCTCCTGATCCAGAGTCCAATGACAACCACTAAGCTTTAACCTCTTCAAGCCCCAACATTGCCAGGCTTGGGCTACTAAGCAAGGCCCTGAAACATCTATGCCGTTTACCTCTTTAAAGCTCTGACCTCATCCCTATAGAACACGAACACCTTTTGGAAGAATTAAGACTGACTGTATGGTACCAAAATGGTGTCCACCTCATTACAGCCCAGGTCTACCTCCAGTCTTAAGTCTTAGGCCTAGGAAAAGATAATTTTACCTAACTGATGTTCCAAACTGATGTTCCTTCTCAGCTCTAGCCCTTGATAGTGACTAATATCCGCTGGTGTCCATAAACCTGCTGGAGAAGTCACACACACACACACACACACACACACACACACACACACACACACACACACACACACACACACACACACACACACACACACACACACACAGAGAGAGAGAGAGAGAGAGAGAGAGAGAGAGAGAGAGAGAGAGAGAGAGAGAGAGTACAAAGTACAACACACTTCCACAAGGTATTACAAGTACAATCTGTAATAAAGAAAAATATGTTTTGGCACATAACAGTTTTAGGATGAATCAGGCATGTCTGTGACAGAACACACTGCTCTATCACACCTTCACACACCTCAACAGCATCTAATCCATCGTCAGAGCCACCTTGACTTTACGCTCCCTGTCAGTAGGAAACTGTACAAGGAATAATCCTTCACGGAGTGGTTAAGAAAAACAAATTACAGATGTCTTGCTATCAGCATCATTCATATATCATTCATATATCAGTGTGTGTGTGTGTGTGTGTGTGTGTGTGTGTGTGTGTGTGTGTGTGTGTGTGTGTGTATGAAGTATTACGCCCAGGCCTGACAGAAAGGGAATTGTTGTTTTCTTGCCTTTGAGGCACTGTCTGTTATGCAAAGTAATGAATTTCCTGTAACATCAGTCATCAGATAGTAAAGAAAGAGTGGGAGAGAGAGAGAGAGAGAGAGAGAGAGAGAGAGAGAGAGAGAGAGAGAGAGAGAGAGAGAGAGAAAGAGATAGAGAGAGAGAGAAAAAGAGAGAGAGAGAAAAAGAGAAAAAATCAGAATGTCAAGTTATATTCTATGACCTTTGTGGTGGATTGCTGAGTTCTCAAATCTGATTGGTCAGGGGGAGTTGATCAATTGTTGACAGAACTTTTGCAGGTTTACACACACACCTGACCGGGCAGAACATTCTGAGTGGTAAAGTGAAGATCACTGATCTCTTCATCATGGCTCCTGTTAGTGGGTGGATTTATTTATTAGGCAGCAGGTAAACATTTTCAAATTGTGACGTCTAGACAACTGGGTCAGAGCTTCTCCAAAACTGTCGCTCTTGTGTGATGTTCCTGGTCTGCAGTGGACAGTATCTATCAAAAGTGGTCCAAGGAAGGAACAGTGGTGAACCGGTGACAGGGTCGTGGGCGGCCGAGGCTCATTGATGCACGTGAGGAGCGAAGGCTGGTCCGTGTGGTTCCGATCCAACAGACGAGATCCTGTAGCTCAAACTGCTGAAGAAGTTCATGCTGTTCATGTTTGACAGGTCAGAACTGTTTTGGCAGTAAAAGAGGAGCAACACAATATTGGGCAAGTGGTCATAATGTTATGGCTGTTCAGTGTATGTAACCTGAGAAGCTGGTAAACATCATCACATTGCTTTGTGTTGTAACATGGGAAGCTCAGACGAACACTGAGGGTCGATGTGCAAAGACGTTTATTAGCCAGAACGCTACGTTGACAATACAAGAAAAAGAATATAAAACGTGCTGTGAAAAGAAAAACAAACTGTAATGGTAGTGTTAAATCTGCTTGGAGATTCTTATTGATATTGTTATTGATTATTTTCCAAGAACACAAATTACATTTTACCAAAGTAATTACTCCACAATAAAGCAAGACATACTGTAGCTCCTTTCTGGTGAATCAATATTACGTGATTTTGACTAGCTTCTGAGAAAAAGGAGAAAGGCGAGAAGATGCTCACGTTCGCTGTGCCCTGACCCAGCAAGATCTGAAAGCAAAAGGCACAGTAAAATAAACAGATTAAAAGCATGCAGAAGCTGTTTGGCTGCAACCGCTGCATTATTAATGCAGGAGGCAAATTGTCATAAACTAGATGTTACTCTGAACAGCATCAGCCGCTCGATAGATTTCAGGATTTTGCTCTCCTGCATGGGGATGGCGTTCGATTGTGTTACCCCTCTAACCTTTTGAGTGTGTGAGGTATTAAAGATGTACACTTCCTGTGGACACCTGACCATACGATTGTGAGAGAACATCCCATTCCACATTCAATTCACATTTGCTCTTACAATAATGTCCATATGGTGTTGTAGGTGTGGAGAATGTGTCATACTTCCCATGTACCAAATTATGCAAATCATGTAAGTCATGGCATGTGACTTCTTCCCTGTGGTGACCACACTTTTCCTCATGGCACAGTATATCACCTGTTGAATAGTGTTGAATAGTCATTATATTAATAATCCAAACTGAAATGCAAATCATTCCCTGATTTAATAGATAGTAATAGAATGATAAGCAGTGATTGATGTATAGACCGTCTTCCTCTCACACTAATAGACACTCGGGTGCCATCTGCTGGAGGTTCCTCACACATCTCCTGGTGCAATGAATAAACGTTTATGTGGGGTTTCAGGTCTAAAGTGCACTACATGCAAAAAATATGTGGTGAATTGCTGCAGACGTGATATTTCAGTTATTATTTGCAGATTTATGCTGTTTAGTACATAAAATATCAGTCTCAGTTTGTGTATTTTCCCCTGAGGCCGTGATTGGTGTCCTACCTGAACCAATCCACCTGTTAATCACTTCATGAGACCATCAATATTAGAGAGAAGCGCAGTAAATTAGAGAGCTGTATCACAAACAGGAATCTCATACAGCGAGAATGATTGTCGTTACTAAAGCAAGAAACCCAATGAACACAATTCAACACATCTCCTTTCACTGGAGCCACAACAGCACCTCCACATACATCATCTCCAGCAGAAGCGTCGATATTCAGCTCATCACATCACCCTGGGCATTTTTGTGCATTTAAAATGAAGGCAAATTGTGTGTTTTTTTTGCAAATTCTACAGGAAAGAAAGTGCAAAATATAAAAAGTTCATGAAAAAGCTTCACAGCTGTTTTAAGGTCATGTAAGCATAAAGTGTATTTGTGACCAGATCAGTTTCTTCTCCTCTGTTAGTTGTTGTGGAATGAAAAAACAGCTATTAAATCCACATGAATATATTCGAGCTTGTGCAGTTTGCTACAGATGCAGTTTGTGAGCTCTGACTAGTGCGTTCTCTGACCGTCCAATCAAAGGACGCGAAAATGCTGATGTTAGAAGTGTCACCAACTCGAAATCGAATTGATTAAAGCTACAGCTTTACTTTATGCTCCAGATTCCCACACAGCTGATTCTGAATGCCTGAAGAAAATTCCTTTGACTCTGGCAGCGGGTGACGTCACGACTGAAATCTGATTGGATCGAAACTCTAACAGAAACTTACACTACTTGAAGCAGTGCAAATTAAGAGAAAAGATATGAAAAAATTAATTATTGGTAATAATATACAACATATTTAGTGCCTTTAATTCAATAGCAGTTCCTGTGTTAAGGATCCAGCTGTTACACATCATCTACCTCGCAACTGAATTAATCCGTCCAGTGCAGGACTCTGGAAATGGCAGAGCTGTGAGAATTATACTCGGGCTCCCTCTAGTGGTAAAAGTACAAACTACAACAGATGATCACTGTGAGAAAAGCAGAACAACAAAAACATCACAACACACAATAAAACAATAATTCAGAAGAAAATGAAAGTAGCAGTGGCCTAAACTCACTGACTTATGTTTTAATATTTGTTTTCATGAAACGCTTTAGATTATTAGATAATCCCAAAAGTCTATTCTCTTCATTTCAGAGCATTTCTCTTGCTTTGGGCTGCTCCAATGAGTGTCTGTTTAGGTTCGAATTTTTATCCAATCAGATTTCATCTGTCACATCACGTATTGCCGGATTTAAAGAGACTGCTGTAAGGTCTTCAGAATCATAACTTGAAGTACATGCTGCTTGAAGCTGTTGCTTTAACCAGTCAGAATGCGAGTTGGAGTCCAGCGCCATCTAGCAGGCGTACAACAACGTCATCATTTTAACGTCATTTGATTGGATAATCAGAAAGCGCACTAGTCAGAGCTCTAAACGCATCTGTAGCACAACATCAAAATTATTCATGTAGATTTAATCTTTAGATTTGTCTTTCCATAACGACAGATTTCTTTGCAGATACACTTACAAGGACGTTTACAAGAAAAGCTGGACATCCTGAGGAAAGGTCGCGAAAACTGTTCAAAACGGTTGTTAAGCGTTTTTAATGAACCGTTTATACGTTTGCATTTTCTTTTCTTGTAGAATTCGCACAAAAACCACACAATTTGCCTTCATTTGAAATCCACAGGAAAACAGTAATATACAGAAAAAATACACAAAATGCATTTAATGAGGTTAATGTCAATGCTTCTGCTGGAGATGATGTATGTGAGCAGTGAGGCTGTGACTCCAGTGAAAGGAGACTGTTGAATTGGGTTCCTTGCTTTGGTAATGACATTTATTCTCACTGCGTGAGATTCCTGTCTATGATGCAGCGCTCTGTTCGACTGCACTTCTCTAGAATATCGAAGGTTTCTATAACCGTGACGTCATAACGTCGGTAATAAGTGTATTGAAGGCCGGGGGAGGGGGGGAATACACGGCTATGGCTGTAGTTTGTACATTATACCACTAGAGGGAACCAGAGTATTATCTTCCGAAACAGACATTTTTGTTTCCTTATTTCGTTTTTCCTGGTGTCCTTTTTTAAATTTTAATATAATTTCTTCTGTTTTGTTCTTGTTTATATTTTATATTTATTAGTATCCATCTTTTGTATTACTTCTTCTTCTTGCTCTTTGTTTCTTTTTTGAAACCATGTGAGCTGATGAAGGTTTGTTTCTCAGCATTTCCCTGCTCAGCTAATGGCTCATCACACTGTGAAGTACATGATGCGTATTTATCCATCTCGAAGATGTTATTAGTACTTTCCCTTTGAAGATCCAGAGTCTCCTCTAAACCTAGGGAGTAAATAATAGGAGTGTTTTACTGGAAGATGAAAAAAAAACTCATCAGATTTCCAACAGCTAGAGCGCAAGTTACTGTACAATAATCTTTTGCATATTACACATTGAAAGTTCAAATAAGTTCAAATATGAGAAACGATCATCTGTCGAATGGCTGCCAATTTCTAAGGAAACATCAGGCCACGTCGTCACTTCAGGCCATGATTATACACTTACATTTTAATGAAAGCTCACACAGTTATGTAGGAATGAGAACAAGGAGATTGATAGTGAACCAGTGGACCACATCAGCACATATTCTCAGAATGCAATGTCGTTTTTTTTAACAATGCTGAAAAAAACCCCAACAGAACATTTGCATTTGTAATGGTTTGAAATGAGATTGTAATGCTGTTAATGGAATCTGCATTGGTGTATCTCTGTGGGTCTCTAATGGAATCTGGTGCCTTCTATTGGTGGTATGTAATGTCAGATACAATTGAGAACCAATAGAAGACCCGTGGATGCTTGTAGATTACATGTTGATATCTACTTGACCATTTGAATGTCCTCCAGATTATTGGAAGTCTCTACAATGGCTTCTTTAGTGATGATTTAATGATGGACATGATGTCATGGAAACCCTTCTGCTACAGTGTTTAATGGTGAATAGCTGATGCTGTTCAAAAAGCAAGAAATCAGCAGGTAATATCAAGAAATGGAACCACCACAAACAGGTTTTGTCATGAAAAATAGCTTTTATGATTAGAATTTGTGTCCATGTTCACCACTTTTATCTTTTTTTATAGCAAAACAAAAAAACACCTCTTCTGCTGACCACCAGGGGGCGTTGGTTGTAAACAGCTGAAGAAAAACGAGTACAATTACGAGAAACAGGATTAGACCATGAACCAGTGTGTGTTCAAAATATGATGCTCTGCAATTCAATATGGAAAAGATAGTCCACTTTTATTACTTTGGTTCAGACAGACAGCAAATCATCAATTTACATAAATGCCTTCTGACTTTAAACGCATTTCCCTTTCAAGTGCAAAAAAACCCCCGGACAAATATGAAATAAAACCCGACGTTTTTTTTTTGTTTTGTCTTCAGAAAGATGCAGCTCTGCCTCTGCCATATTAATCTGTTTCTTATGCAGAGGTGCGAAATAATAAAGTACAAACACTTTGTTACTTAAGTAGATTTTTCTGGTATCAGTACTTTAATTCGCTATTTATATTTTTTACCATACTCGTTATTATCATTTAAATCTATTTGTTGAAAATGTCAATCATTTCCTTCTCACTGTGCTATTTTCAGCCCATCAATCTATTTCCTGTCATTGCTCGGCTTTTTCAATCTACCACTGGTATATTATTTCCTTTCTTTCGCTCACAAAAGTCATTGGCAAGTTTACAAAGCTAATAATCAGCAAGTCAGAAGGGAGTAAAAAGTCTGGGGTTAACATGGATGAGACAGAGGGAGTCAGTGATGGAAACATGACTGAGAACAGAGACTCAGCTGATCATCATCATCATCATCATCATCATCATCATCATCATCATCATCATCATCATCATCATTTCTCTGCTTGTGTTCTGTATGGTGGATTTTCAGCCTGGATACATTCATAAGGTTAAAACATTTTTAAATTAGTTTTGTTTTAATATATTAATAAAGGCAAAAGTAAGACATTAATAATGCGCTAAGGCACATTTATTTTAGCGGCAGTAATTTTATAAACACGCAATTAATGCATGAAGCATGACCATTTTTACAAAAAAAATATAAATAGATAAATAAATATAAAGGGCAAAATTAAAACCTTTAGCGCAACACACGTTTATTAACGACATCATTTCTTTAATCAGATATAAAATAAATAATAACAAATTTTAATCAGTAAACATTTGTTGTAGTGATGCGCCAAGTCTCAAAAGGGGCTCCTCTGGGGGGGTGACCTTTGTGGCATTTTTTTCATTATAACGCCGAAACAAACTTAAACATCTTTTTAGATCGTACAGATAAGAGCAATACATCATTCGAATCCGTAAAGGGTCTACTTTTTTTTTTTTTTTTTTTTTTTTTTTTTGCACACACTCATAACAACAAAAGGTTATGCTTTTGTAAAATAAATTTATTTAATTAATTTAATGAATTAAATTAATTAATTATGCAATCCATATGAAAGTTAGAAAAGGTACAGTTTCTCAGGTGTCGCCACATTAAACATAGCAATGGATCCGTTTGGTGTCCTGATGATTTACGTAATTTAAAACACCATAATTATTTCAATTCATATAAAAGGATATTTTGTCTTCATGATCTACGTGGAGTTCGGTTTCACTAATAATAAACATACATTTGCATAAACATTAATATTCGTACATGCGGATGTTTATTAGAGTATTAAAAACTTAAAAAGTATTAATTTAATGTACATTTAAAACAGATAAAAATGTGCGAATTTGTGATTATTAGTAACTCATGACAATCTTGCGATTAATCACGATTAAATATTTGAATCGATTGACAGCCCTGATATTGATATGACGTGACGTCCAATTACCAGCGTGATACTAAAACAGGTAGTAATAAAAGCTACATTTTACTTAAATACATGTCAGAGCCCAAACTTCTTTACTTCAACTTGAGTAAAAAAGTGTAGTCAGAACTTTTACCAGATAGATCAATGAGTATCTGCACTTCTACTGAGTGAAGTATGTATTTTTGCCATCTCTGATTCTGTGGGACCCTCAGGACACGCCTTGGTCTCCGTAGTGTTGTGATACGTCATCTTCACGTAGCAGCGGCGGTGCTGAGAGAACGCACTCGAGAAACGGTTTAGCGACGAGAAACCGAGGCACATTTCAAATATTGGTACAAATTATTGATCACTTTCTAAATAATAAAAGTACAGCACATTTACTGATAATTATATAGAAATAAATCGTTTCTTACTGATTCAAATATGCTAAACATGATTTAGAACGGCAATATATTCAGAAATTGTATCTTTTTGATCCACAAAGTTTATGCAGTTTATGCAAAAATGTTGATTGCTTTATTCTCACTTCATCTTGTTTAAACCTTTTTTTTCAGTTTCAGAGAACATTGGTTGCTTGATAAAAGGTTGCTATTCATGCTAGCATGTAGTCATGCAAACATTTTACCTCAGAAGTTACACCCAAACCCATCTGATCTAGCTCTAATTATATCACTGTGGCAGCTGAACTGCTGAAATCTTAAAGATATTTATCTTAAAAGCTGAATTTAAAATGATAGTTGACTTCAGACATGTATGTTTATCACTCATAAGCTCTCGGACTAGCAAGTGTGTGTGTGTTATGTAGCACTAGTTGAAGCGCTAGTTGTAATTTAGATTATTAAAACAATGGTCATGAATTTTACAGCATACACGTTTCATTACGCAATATAAATAGACCATTAAATAGATTCCTATTTCTCTCTTATTTGAAATGGAATTCAATTGAAATTAAAATTAGCAAGAAGCTAATTAGATAATAAGATTTGGAATCATAAAAAGAAAAACGTAGATGTCCATGTAAATGAGCGAATAATAATAACATTTGGAGTAAACGGACATGACTGTGATTCTCGTACGTGTGATGATGTACTTCACTGCAAAATCAAAAAACAAAAAAAAAGGCTAATTCTCGACATTGCTGTTGTTTGCTAGCTGATGTGTGTGTGTGTGTGTGTGTGTGTGTGTGTGTGTGTGTGTGTGTGTTTTTTTTTTTTTTTTTTTTTGCTAACTTTAGTATGAGACTCACACAGAGTGCAACACCACATTTGTTATTTTCTGGCTGACATTCTGCCAAAAATATACACCACATTTCTTCACGACTATGATGCAATGTTTGTAAAAAAAAAAAAGAAAAAAAAAAAATCCCAGTGAGGGAAAAAACACATATTTACACAGAGTTAAAGTCTTACAGCGTTGAATAAAGCAGTAGGGTAGAATTCTGTAAAATAATATCACAAAATAATAAAACAATAAATCCAGTGATCCTGGAGGTGTGATTTTATACATATTTTCTTCACACATGTCTGAGAGTCTGGAAGGTGAAAGAGGGTAACTAGGGACAGGAAGTTCTATAATAAAGTACCAATACTTCTGGTAATGGTGTTGTATAAACAGTGTTGATTCTGACATTAAAATATCTTTTTATAATCAAATGTGATTCTTTTATTTCATTAATTTTTTCATTAATCTGGGAAATCATTCATTTATTTGTCATATTTACACTTTTTTAATTCGTTATGATAAATTTCATATTTATAAGATAGATTCATTGTGCATTTCACTTCAGGAGGGACATTTTTTTATCCAATCCAATCCATCCAATCCCATCCATCCATCCATCCATCCATCCATCCATCCATCCATCCATCCATCCATCCATCCAATCCAATCCATCCATCCATCCATCCATCCATCCAATCCAATCCATCCATCCATCCATCCATCCATCCATCCATCCATCCATCCATCCAATCCAATCCATCCAATCCAATCCATCCATACATCCATCCATCCAATCCAATCCATCCATCCATCCTCCCACCATACTCTCTCATACACAGCATGTCTCGGCTGCACCAGAGCCAAACTCTTTTCACACACCTCCTAAAGACGACTTGGAGAATTGAGCTCCACACTCTTCGGAGATCAGCAGCACTGATGGAGTGTTAATGATGATGGAAGAGACGGAGCAGATAAGACGAGTGTTTAGTGAGAAATCGTCTCTCTCTCCCACAGAGGAGAGCAATGTTTGTCTCATTCGACGTGTTTCGGAGACGTCCTGTCCCTGTCTAGAAAACAAAATATATGTGGAGATATTTCTCATTCTTGTAAATCTATAGTTCTGGATATAAAACATGTACATATCAGTATAAATACTACATAGAATGTATTTGCCCTGCCCCTTTGTGGGCGTGTCTTTCTTTACAATATAAATAAAAATGGTTTGCCAGTGTTTGTTGGTTGGTTGTGTGTTTTCCCCACACACTCTTTCTTCCTAAAGGATTGAGATTTGGCTGTATTGTGGCTTACTTTATATAGAGCATTGGAACACCTGCTGTTTTCCACCCATATGTGGTTCTTCTCTAAAATGTTGGCATAAAGTCTGAGGCACACAATTGTGTAGGACGTCTTTGGATGCAGCAATGAATTTTCCATTCATTTGAACCCAAACCTGTTCCAGCATGACATGTGCACCATGCTCCATGAAGATCCGCTTTATATGGGTTGGATTTGGTGAAAGATCTCCTGCTGTAGGTCTCTGACCTCAACCATATTCAACACATTGGGGAAATATAAGAATGTGTAAAAAGGTTTTGGGTAGAAAGAAGTGTTAAGAAAAAGTATGTGGTTTTGTTTTGCCTTCCTGTTTTGCTTCCTTCTTGTAAAAAAACAAATAGCTTCCTTGAGAAAGTGTTAAAAATGAGAACAGCCGACCAGCAGATTAACGCCTCTACACTTTTTGATTTGTTCAGTTAACTGATTAGACAATCAGATAGCAAGTGTGTTTGCACATGCAACCCAAAAGCTGTAGCAAATATTGACACCAAACATCAGGTTGTTAAGACTGTTTGAATATTTCCAAAGCTGCTGATGATCCTGGGATTTTCTTGCACAAGAGTTTGGACAAAATGGTGTAAAAAACAAAAAAACCTTGCTAACATTTTTAAGTTACAGTTCGGCAATATGGATTCTTTTGTGTTTTTATGTCCTGCTTTTTTAAGTAGAAGAAATTCCTGACATTTCTGCATATCGAGGAGAAAATGAAGTATGGGAGCAATGAAGACATTCGTGAATAAATAAATAAATAAATAAATAAATAAATAAATAAATAAATAAATAACTATATAGTGTGTTTCTTAAGTAAAACAGTTAAGTAGAATACATGTTTAGAAAATGACATTAAATGCAAAAAAACATAAACAAACATTTACATACAGATCTGTATTACCCACATAGGGTCTAACAAATGTAATTATTGAATATACATTTTTTTATTAATTGAAAATCAATTAATTATTTTTTGTTTTTATTGATCTATAATTTTTTTATATATTTAATTTCTTATTTAAAACCAAGCAAAAATTATTGAAAAAAAGTCAACTGTTGTTCAAAATGTTAATAATAATAAACAACGGATTTTATGTTTTGCATTTTTTCCTCCTACCGAAATTAAACCGACTTAAAAACAGAGGTGAATTTTGGTGGACCGTTAAACCCCTTGCAATCAGACTACTTAAAGCTGACAGGAAGTCTGCCGTAGCTCAAATTATCACTTGTTACAATAACTGCTATTGGAAAAGCACCTCAGATGAGCTCCAACAGCAAAAGGTCAGATGGAGCAGAGCAGGAACAGGAATCTGAGACTACAGTGGACACTGGACACTTGTAAAAACCCCAGAAAACCCATCACCTGATCTAGTTTTCTGCTCACTTCCTGGTTGCGGAGGAGAACCGGTCTTTAAAAGAGAGCATGCAGTTCGTTCAGCTCATTACTAGTTGAGGAGATGAAAGCAGACGGTTACTGAGAGCAGCATATTGAATGTTTGGCTTCATGCTGAGGAGTCTGTGGATATGATAATGAAGGTTATTGCAGGTCACGGAATCATGCATACAGTATGTAGATTTCTATACCTCCTACATACTCGTTCCTTCACACAAAGACACCTTTGACCTCTTGGAGGGTTTTCTAATCACGACAAACAAATGCACCGGAATGAAAGTGTGAAGGATTTCAGGCAAGAAAACTATTTTATGAAGAGATACAGAATTCCTGGTGAGGAAGTGAGGAGCTGAAAAAGTCTAAAAAAAAGAATCCTTTTATATTAATCACTTTTTAGCCTTGTACAGAATTTATTTATTTTTTTACATATTATTTGGTTATATAAATCATCTGGGTTTTTTTTTTTATATGAGATTTGTTTGCAATTATAATTTTTTTTTTAATGATTTTATTTGTATGTTTTATAATTCAAATATTTTTCATGCGATTCCATTGTAATTAATCTTTTTTCCACCAGGGATTCGTTTATATTCAATTTTTTTTTACTTGTTATTCTGTTAAATGATTTGTTAATCTTTGATGTGCTTTTTTATTAATTTTAATTAATCTTTCATCTGATTTTGTTATTTATTTTGTTAAGATGTAAAATCCTTCACGATTTCTCTATTTTACACAAATCTGTTTCTCATGTGATTTACAATGAAATTATTTTTCATATTTGTTTCTTTAATCTATTATTCACATGTTCCTTTGTGACAGGATTTATACTTAAAAAAAAAAAAAAAAAAGTACTAATATTTTATAAACTTTTTTTATTGTTTGCATGTGATTTCTCAAGATTTCCCGCTTGGATCACACCAGTAGCTCATGTTTTATTAAAACGATTCATCTATTTTACAGTACACACGTATTTATCCATATTTAGTACTTTATTATTTTATTTTGTTAAAAACCGAGTTCCACACAAGACAATTTTTCTAAATTAAACCTGCGCATAACCAAACACAATTCCATGCATATCATGTTACTAGTATAAATGTAATATTTGATGTGTATTTAGAAAAAACTGATTTGCACTAATGGTCAGAAGTGGTCATTTAAAAAAAAAAAATCAAAAAATCAAAAGTACAATCTGCTGACTGTAAAAGTCAATAAATCAGATGATCCATGGCCCAGTGCTGGTCTGCAGCCTGGCGGTTCTGTGTTAAGCGATTTGTCTATTTTTCACGTGATTTTTTAAAATTAAATTAGTCATACATTTTTTTTATGTGGTTCTTCTTTACAATTCAAATTCTTTAACATCTGATTCAGTTAAATGATGCATTCCTTTGTGATTCCCCCCCCCCTTATGATTGATCAGTTTTTCATGCTTTCCCATGCTTCATCTAATCCTCAAAAATAAGATGTTTCACATTTACAAGTCTTTTTGAATTCAGTTCAGTTAACTGAGAGAGATTTCCAGTGCGTCTCACTTCAGTAGCTAATTTCCTTCCCGCGCTCTCGTCTCTGAGCTCTTCATGCATCATTCATGCTACTTTCACATATTTCTCAATGTAAAAAGTTTCTAAATGATTATGCTTTTACATTAAGATCGGATTTATGATGTAAAAGTGTGTGTGTGTTTTGTGCTTTTTGTGTAATGATTCGAAAAGATTGGAAAATGAAGGACTGTGTTTTTTGCCCAGCCGTGTTTTTACCTGAAAGAGTCAACTTGAGGTCCTGACATTCATTAATTTAAATGGTTTATAGATTTATTTACGGTGTGTGTTTGTGTGTGTGTGTTTGTGTGTGTGTGTGTCAGTGAGTGTTTTGCTGAGATTAAGAGAAAAGAAGCACATTTATATTCAGCACACACACACAGAGCTGCAACAGCTCATGTGCGAATTAAAATGGAGTTTTATTTGAAGCCTTGAGGAAAAACAGAGGAGAAGAAAAAGACAAAGTGGAACAGTGTGAATGTGGGACCTTCTGTCAAGACCAAATGAGAAAAGGATTGAAGTAAAACACAAAAATCCAGTTTATAATAAACCAGGTTTGTGTTAAATTCAGTTTTTATGAGGCCAAATTTATATTTAAACCACGTTTATATGAACCTCAGTTTATATGAAATGGAGTTTACATGAAAACAGTTTATATTAAATCTATTTTATAGAAAACGTTTATATTAAAACCAGTTTATAACAAACCAAGTTAATATAAAATGTAGCTTACATGAATATATAAAACTAATGTGAAATCTATTTGAAATTGTAATGATTTTATATAAAGAATTTGTTTTCATAGGTTGGACTCATAGGTTCATAGGTTCCATTGAATCCACCAAAACACCTATTTATTTATTTATTTATTTATTTATTTATTTATTTATTTATTTATTTATTTATTTATTTATTTATTTTCTGTCTTACTGAACTTTGGGAATGTGATAAAGCATTTGTGCTTTTGTTTTAGACACAGAGAAAGAAACAAATGCATATACAAACACACACACACACACACACACACACACACACACACACACACACACACACACACACACACACACACATATTCAGCTTCTATGAAGTGAATCTGAAACACACACACAAATATATATATATATATATATATATATATATATATATATATATATATATATATATATATATATATATATATCATGAAAGTTTTAATGAGGTCTGCTCCGATAGGCCACGCCTTCTCGCTTCATATCTACTGCAGTGTTACACTTTGATTTATTACTTTCACACAATAAAACACTGCACAATTATCTGATCCTTCTAATCTGATCTCCAGCATCTGATTGCGTTCATTGATTTCTATTTGTAGCATTCTGTCCGAGCTGAGATCAACACAAACTCCATCTTCTCACCAGCTCTGATATCTGACTAAAAGAACCAACACACTAAAATTCTGATTGAACTGCAGACTTTCTGAAAACCTGACCCCTATGTGCTATGTGGGGTTTCTGAAGAAGCGAGAATAAAGAACTTACACAGTGTGACTAATGAAACAACACTGGGGCATAAAATTCAGGGAGGTAGAGCAATGTCCTTACCAGAGCATGAAGGCAGAGCAATGTCCTTAGCGGGCATAGAAGAAGAGTGACATCCTCAGCAGGGCATGAAGGCATACAGACATCCTCAGTGAGGCACAGAAGCAGAGCAGGTCAGGAAGGCAGATCGACACTCACAGCAGGGCAGGAAGGCAGAAAGATATCTCCAGTGGGACAGGGAGTCAGAGAAAGCTGGTAGATAGAGAGACATTCTTAGTGGTGCAGGTAGACAGAGAGACATCCTCAGTAGGACAGGGAGTCTGAGTGAGGCAGGAAGTCAGATCCTTGCCCTCGGAGGGTCAGGAATACATGTCCTTGGGAATATAGCTAAAGTGGTTGAAGCCACCAATCAGGCAAAAGGGCAAGGTGACCATGTTGCTGGGCAGGAAAGAAATCTGGCCATGGGATTCTCAACTAGAACCTGTGGCCTCTGGTCCCACTGTCTCCAGTATTTACCTCAGTCACAGAGCATTTTCTACAGCAGGAGCTCGCTCTGAGTGATTAGATGGTCTGCCTTGGTGGTGGCATTGTCATGACTGGGAGGCATCCAAGGACATTGCCAGAAAAAGAAGGTTAGACAACAAATGCTAGGCGAGGTCAAGTTGACAAAAAAAAGCAAACGCTAGAAACTATAACTGACAATATCCTGAACTTAATGCAACCAAGAAGTGAAAACACAGAACTAAATATGTGACTGATAAGAAAAAACAAAGCAGGTGTACATAACAGGAGCAGAAAAGAAGAAACCCAAAAGGTATGGGAGAGTGCGCTCTAGTGGCCTGGAGGGAAAGAAGCCAAGGTAGCCATGATGAAGAGAGGCCCTCTGGTGGTCCGGTGGGAAATTGGGTAGCCGTTCCAGGTAGCCATGACACTTAGTGACCCTCTGCTAATCTCCATTGTGAGCTCTGTTGTGCCTCCGTTCATCAACATGACCTTTACACTTACTCACTCACATCTCAAGTGGTGTAAAGTGTGCTTGTGTGTGTGCGTGTGTGCGTGTGTGCGTGTGTGCGCGTGTGCGCGTGTGTGCGTGTGTGTGTGTGTGTGTGTGTGTGTGTGAGGCTCAGAAATCATGCCTCTGGCTGTTTTCCATCATATGATTGTGTTACTTTTAGCCTTTGAGAAAAAAACAAAAGTTCTGTCAGTGTAAAAGAAATGAAAAGAATGGAACTGAAATGAAAACAGAGCTTTAACATGTGACTATTTATTGCTACGTCCTTCTTCAGCAGCATTATACTATGCTAATGTAGTCATTTATAATTTGTGTAAGAGGGTTTTACCTCATGATTGTATATAGATAGAGCCTTCAAATATTTCATAGGGGTCACATTGTTTCTTCAATGAAGTAAAACCTTAATTCCTCAGTTGGTAATCAGCGATCATTTATTTTCAGCTCTCAGAGGATGTGATGACGATGGTGATGATGATGATCATGGTGTGGATAATGATAATAATGATGATGGTGAGGATGATGAACAAAGATATGATGATGATGATAATGATGGTGATGAGAATGAGTTTAATGAAGTTGGAAATGATGAGACAATGATGAGGATAAGGATGATGAGGAGGATGATAAGGAGGTGGAGGAGGATTAAGAAACTTCGACAGATTTCACAGTTGTCCAGCCAGACACAGGTGTCCATCCAGTTTTATATCAACTGTTTGCTGTCGAGTCTTGTGCATTAAAATTCCGGACACATTCCTTATGGAAGGCATCTGATCTCCACTGCTGAACCCTCTCAGAAACCTCAGATCCAAACGCTGCTGAACCCTCTCAGAAACCTCAGATCCAAGCGCTGCTGAACCCTCTCTAAAACTTCAGATCCAAACGCTGCTGAACCCTTTCAGAAACCTCAGATCCAAATGTTGCTGAACCCTCTCAAAAACCTCAGATCCAAATGCCGCTGAACCCTCTCAAAAACCTCAGATCCAAATGCTGCTGAACCCTCTCAGAAATCTCCGATCCAAATGCTGCTGAACCCTCTCAGAAATCTCCGATCCAAATGCTGCTGAACCCTCTCAAAAACCTCAGATCCAAATGCTGCTGAACCCTCTCAAAAACCTCAGATCCAAACGCTGCTGAACCCTCTCAGAAACACCAGAAGAATTAACCATCCTAACAATGCTGAACTCAAACATGAACACGTGAAGACTTCCCATTTTGTTCTAAATAAAAAATAATAATAATAAAAATCAGTGACAAGATGATGAACGTGTTCACAGACGCACATCAATCACTGAGTAATCGCTCTGAAGCCTGTAATGCAAACAATCTCCAAACAACCATCAATCACAGGTAAGTGTGTGTGTGTGTGTGTGTGTGTGTGTGTGTGTGTGTGCGTGTGTAAAAGAGTGTAATGTTAATGTAAAGCTCTACAGACTTTGTCGCATCTGCAAATACAGTAAGGAGAAGATTTGAACACACACACACACACACACACACACACACACACACACACACACACACACACACACACACACACACACACACGTAACACTCATACACATACGCACATTCACACAAACATTAATTATCACATGCAACACACACACACACACACACACACACACACACACACACACACACACACACACACACACACACACACACACAGTAAGAGGAAGCGAGTGTCAGTTACATGTGTAGTTTGGGACGATCATTTTTCACTTTTAACACACCAAATACTTCCTGCTGTACGTGAAAGTGTGTGTGTGTGTGTGTATATGTGTGTGTTTTTAAATATCTCCTCCTAATGATGCATACAGCACATCATCTTCACCTGAATCATCAGCTGTTTCACACTGCCACATTGCGAAGGATCTGAAGGAGAAAAGCTGGAGACAGGACGATTTTCATTATTAGGCAGGAGATCTCACATCCGATCTTTAAGACACACACACACACACACACACATACACACACACACACACACACACACACACACACACACACACATATGTAATGCACACATACACTCATACATCCCCATAGCATGATGCTTCCTCCACCATGCTTCATTGTTGGGATGGTTTTGTACAGGTGATGAGCGGTGCCTGGTCTCCTCCATATATAAGGTTGCAATTGAGGCCAAAGAGTTCAATCTTGGTTTCATCAGATGAATTTCTTTCAGGTGCCGGTTGGCAAACTGTAAGCAAACTTCCATGGGTTTTGGATGGCTACAGTGATAAGTGTCCTTCTGGAACTTTGTCCCATCTCCACACAGGATCTCCAGAACTCAGCCAAAGTGACCTCAGTCAGTCAGGTTACCTATTTTAAGGCCCTTCTCCCCAGATTGCTCAGTTTTACACTTTTTGGATGAGTTCTGGTTGTTCCATTTGAAAATTATGGAGGTCACTGTGCTCTTGGGAATCTTCAGCAGCAGCAGCAGCAATATTTTTGGTATCCCAGATCTGTGCTACATTCCTGTCTCTGAGCTCTGCAGGCAGGTTCTTTAAGTACCTTTCCAAATCAGGTCCAATCAATAACCTTTTCCACAGGTAGACCCTAATCAGGGTGTAGAAACATCTCAGCAACAATCAGGAGAAACAGAAGGCACCTAAATTATACAAGTGTTATTAAAAAAATCTAAATACTTATGTACATGTGATAATTTTTAATGTTGGAACATCTCGAGCAGAACCACCGACACAAACATCTTCTCTTCTTTATATCTGGGTTTGTTTCTGCTCACATCATCATGTGTTCATTCTGAATCTCAGATCTCAGATCTCAGTGGCTGAATTTATCCCAGATTCTAAAATCCATCAGTTTTAATTTTCTTTAAAGAAATGAAATTAATATTAATCACAATATTCCCTTCTCTCCACCTCTTTTTCTGCCTATCAGTCACTTTTTGTGTTTCTTTCTTATTATTTCTGTCCGTCAGTCTCTCTCTTCTGTCTCCCTCTCTTTCTCTTTTTTTGTGATATTCATTTCCATTCATTTCATCTGCCTTTCATTTTTTTCTCTTTATCACCCTGTCTCTCTCTCTTTCTTTTTCTCTCGTTTTTTCATTTTCTATTGCATTCCTTCTATCTATCTATCTATCTATCTATCTATCTATCTATCTATCTATCTATCTATCTATCTATCTATCTATCTATCTATCTATCTATCTATCTATCTATCTATCTATCTATCTATCTATCTATCTATCTATCCTTCTCTTCGCAACACTACAGAACTCTGCATACATAGGGTTCTCTCTGAGGTGACAGACAGACAGACAGACAAACAGACAGACAGATAGATAGATAGATAGATAGATAGATAGATAGATAGATAGATAGATAGATAGATAGATAGACAGATAGACAGACAAACAGACAGACAAACAGACAGACAAATAGACAAATAGACAGACAGACAGACAGACAGACAGACAGACAGACAGACAGATAGATAGATAGATAGATAGATAGATAGATAGATAGATAGATAGATAGATAGATAGATAGATAGACATACGGACATACGGACAGACGGACAGACAGACAGATAGACAGATAGACAGATAGACAGATAGATAGATAGATAGATAGATAGATAGATAGATAGATAGAGCCCCAACTTCTGGTGAATGTGAATTGCAGTCAGTCGCCTCTGAATCAGAAGGTTGGTTGTGTTCCAATTACAGCATGGATTCTATACACAGTTGCTCAGCCTCCATTTTTTACACGTACATATCGGGAATGATGAGACGTTCTCCTGACGTTCCTCTATGAGGTAAATTTCATTTCTTCACTTCTTCTCACATTCATGACATCTCCATTGCACATTCATTGATTTAGAGTGTTTGTGTATATGTGTGTTTGTGTGTGTGTGTGTGTGTGTGTGTGTGTGTGTGTGTGTGTGTGTTTGCTGTTCTCCATATAGCAGCAGTGGTTGAAGAAGGACATTGGAGTGATGTTGGTGTGGAATTTTCTCTACACACTGAGCTTTACAGCACACACTCCGCTTTTACTTCCTGTCTCATAAGTTACGAGCAAAAGCTAAATGAAGTTTTTATTTTCTCACACACACATCCGGTTCTTTTGTGGTTCTTCCTTAAAAAATTAAATTTTCTCTTCACTTAAACTAGGAAACCCGAACCTGTTCCAGCATGACGACGCTTCTCTGCACAAAGCCAGCTCCATTAACATCTTCTTTACATGGGTTTGGAGTGGAAGATCTCCTGCTATAGAGCTGCAACCCTGTTGAACATGATGAATGTGAACACTCCCAGGCCTCCTCACCTTCTCACCTACATCACTACCTGACTTTACTACCACCCTTTTAGCCGAATAAATCTGCACAAATCTGCACAAAATCTGGTGGAACATCTTCCCAGAAGAGTGGAGCTCTTTATAAGAGCAAATGGAGACTGAATGTGGAATCTGATGGGAACACACACACTCTCATGTGTTTTACGGTGTGTTTATTACCTTCTAATAAAATCAAACCTTGTAATAGCTAAACCCAGGGCAACGTACACACACACACACACACACACACACACACACACACACACACACGCACCGTGTCTGTAATAAGCAGGTGAACTGCAGCGGGTTTTTTCTTCTTCATAGAGTCGGATGTGAAACACTTCTCCTGTAGTGTGAAACTGAAATTTATTTATTTTCCTCATTTCTGCCACATGCTGAGTGCTATTATCTCTCCTCTGGGTGCACTAACATCCTCAAGACACACACACACACACACACACACACACACACACACACACATACGATGCGATTAAAGCAGTGTGAAACATCACTATTATAATCTCCATGTCAGGGGGAGAAAAGCAGCTCGATTAAAGAGGCGTATTGGAGGTGATGGAAGCAGCAGCGGAACCAGGAAAAGATTCATTTCTCTTTGTTCATCACTTCCTCCTGCTTATTTACATTTTCCCAATTTCAGATCATTTCCTCATACAGGATCCAAGTAGGAACCAGACTGATAGACTCTTGTATTTATAAATGGACAGTGGAGGAAAAGCTCGGTCTGCTGACATGCTCTGGAAGCCCAGGTTGCTTTGATAGCGACCTTAATCTCTCCTACATTGTTGGGTTTGGTGTCTCATATCTTCCTCTTTACAATTAACCATAGATTCTCCATGAGGTTTAAGGTCGGGTAAGTTTTCTGGCCAATCAAGCACATGGATTCCATGGTCCTTAAACCAGGTATTAGTGATATTGGCAGTGTGGGCAGGTGCCAAGTCCTGCTTAAAAATTAAATCAGCATCTCCATTAAGCTGGTCAACAAAAGGGAAGCATGAAGTGCTCAAAAACTTCCTGGTAGACGGCTGTATTGACCTTGGACTTGATAAAACACAGAGGACCAACACCTGCAGATGACACGATTTCCCAAATCACCACTGACTGTGTAAACTCTACTCTTTTCTTCTTCCAGACTCTGGGGCCTTGATTTCTTTCCTTTTATCTGAAAAGACACCTCTGACGTAGTCTCTGGTTCAGGAGCTTCTCGACACAGGGAATGCATCAATTGTAGCCCATGGATACGTCTGTGTGTGGAGGCTCTTGAAACACTGACTCCAGCTGCAGTCCACTCTTTGTGAATCTCCCCAAATTCTTGAATGGGCTTTGTTTCACCTTTTCCTACCACATTTTTTCTTATTGCTCTATTTTGAACTTGTTTTGATTGGTGCTTGGTGCATCTACTTATCACCAACATAGAGTTTAGCACCATTTCAACAGCAAGAACATTTAGAGAGGAATAATTGTGGCCTTGTTTGTGTAATTTTATTTTTTTTAAGTAGTTGAAAAGAAGATTTTGGATAGTGCAGTCTTTGCTTGTCCCACCCATATGATGATGGGGGGGATCTTTAAAAGGGACAGAATTTCAGAACTGATCGCTAATCACTGAAACGAACATGATTTAAAGACCATTTAGAGTCACTAGATGGTTCCAGGGTTGGGGCTTAAACTGGGGTCAAATAAGAAAACTGCAGAGACGGATTAAGAAATGATTACAAATTATTATTTTAAAATATAAAAAAATTAAAAACAGTAATGGGAAATTATATCCAAAAAAATCACATCCCAACACAAATAAACAGCAAAAAAATTTTTTTCATGAAGTCAGGAAAATTCTTCACACTTGTCTTAACAGAAAACCCAACTGGAAACCCTGATGAACAATGACTTGGACTGGGCAACTCAAGAAAAAGGCAGGAGACTCAGGGGCAAAAACTCAGGGAACCAAACTACACAACATTGGTATATAAGGACAAAAGAGGAACTTAAATATACACAGGGCTGATAGGACACAGGTAGAAGTAATGAAAACCAGTGAAAAAAAAGAAAAACAAAAAAATGGCATTAACCTTAAACAGCAACCTCCAGATCCTGCCGGATTATTGTTTGACAAATGAAACAGAACACACAGTAATACAAACAACAGATCTCAGCTCAACCACAACTCCAAGTTCCAGCAGTCAGTGCAGCCTCCCAACATGGCCGACTCGGACTTCAAAAACACGCACAAAAAACTTGTTCACAAAATAAAACTTTGTGAAGTATAAGCTCCATGACATCAGCAAGCCCTTTCATATCACCATTTTGATACAGACCATTTCCTGTTCTTGCCTTTGATTTCAACAAGCTCTGGGTAGTCTGAGTGACTGATCAACTGAACCATGGCTGTTTTTTTACCTCCTTCTTGATTTGGATTTGTTTTTCCTGTTTATTCATTCAAGCTGCAGATTCATCTGTTTTTATATGACCATGGCATGACCTACACAATATAAATGTAAGAATGTGTGCAGGAACAAAGATCCTGAACATGTGACAAGGCTGTTGATTCAGTAATTTCTCGTGCAGGCTTTAGCATTTTGGGGTAACGCAGACCACACAGGCTAACGATCAATTTCAGCTTATTTGCCCTGAGTGTGTAGCTCCAACGCATGAAGCCCAGATTCTTCTTCCATGTTCGGGAAAGTAGCTTCAGAATAAAGGATGCACCCCGGATACGTCGGGGTCAGGGTTAAACTGTGGTCAACTGCATGACCAATGCTGTAGCAGTCTGTCACAGGGAGGTGTGTGAACCCAAATTCAGAGACACACTAGTAGGTGACAAAAAAAATCCATATTTTACATTTACCAAACATTTTCCAGATCTATTTATATCCGAGTAGTTGAGGGTAAAGGGTCTTGTTCAAGAGTGACGCAGCGGTAGCTTGGTGGTGCTGGGATTTAAACTCATGACCTTCTGTTTTAAAGTTCATCTGCACCTCCATTTTATAATACTATCGCGAGCACGACAATGAAAACCAAAACAAATATCAGTCCAGAACTGGTGAAGGGCAATTCAAAAGCTTCTCGGAAAAAGGACTGGGAAACATGCAGGAGATGCAGGAAAGCAAACTCGGGGGAAAATGGACCACACAAAGTCCCAGCAAACTCAGACAAAAAGGGAAACATAAACACACTCCGATGGCACAAGTGAAAAGAAAAAGAAAGAAAAATCTAAAATCCGAGACCTGATAGGAGTCACTCAGATCCTGATCCTGTATTAAATACAGTATATATATTCTGAATGGAGCATTAACAGCAGGAACTTCTT